>NC_140582.1:1139904676-1140377176 GCF_964204655.1 Triturus cristatus
TAGTGGTGGTGGAGGATGTAGTGGTGGTGGTGGTGGTGGAGGAGGATGTAGTGGTGGTGGTGGTGGTGGAGGAGGATGTAGTGGTGGTGGTGGTGGTGGAGGAGGATGTAGTGGTGGTGGTGGTGGAGGAGGATGTGGTGGTGGTGGTGGAGGAGGATGTGGTGGAGGAGGATGTGGTGGAGGAGGATGTGGTGGAGAAGGATGTGGTGGAGGAGGATGTGGTGGAGAAGGATGTGGTGGTGGTGGTGGAGGAGGATGTAGTGTTGGTAGAGGAGGTGGAGGATGTGGTGGTGGAGGAGGTGGAGGAGGATGTGGTGGTGGTGGTGGTGGAGGAGGAGGAGGTGGAGGAGGAGGATGTGGTGGTGGTGGAGGAGGAGAATGTGGTGGTGGTGGAGGAGGATGTGGTGGTGGTGGTGGTGGAGGAGGTGGAGGAGGAGGTGGTGGCGGAGGTGGAGGAGGATGTGGTGGTGGAGGTGGAGGATGTGGTGGTGGTGGAGGTGGAGGAGGATGTGGTGGTGGAGGTGGAGGAGGATGTGGTGGTGGTGGTGGAGGACGTGGTGGTGGAGGACGTGGTGGTGGTGGTGGAGGACGTGGTGGTGGTGGTGGAGGACGTGGTGGTGGTGGTGGAGGACGTGGTGGTGGTGGTGGAGGACGTGGTGGTGGAGGACGTGGTGGTGGTGGAGGACGTGGTGGTGGTGGTGGTGGAGGATGTGGTGGTGGTGGAGGATGTGGTGGTGGTGGAGGATGTGGTGGTGGTGGAGGATGTGGTGGTGGTGGAGGATGTGGTGGTGGTGGAGGATGTGGTGGTGGTGGAGGACATGGTGATGGTGGTGGAGGACGCGGTTGTGGAGGACGTGTATCGTATTACTGCTTTCAGGGAGCTATCAGAGGATGAAAGGGTAACCTCCGCCATTTAGCGATATCTCTTTTAGCCAGCTAAAAATATAAGTTAATATTGTGCGGAAGAGCACAAAATAAAACATAAAAAATATACAGAGCCAATCGCAGCATGGGGGGGGCAAAGACCAAAACGGCAGAAGGGGGAAGAGGTGCAGCATGCGGCGTGCCATCAAATTGAAAGGCAACTGACATGGCCTGCATCCCAGACACACACAGCGTTTCCCTTGCCGGAGCGAGCAGGGGCACCATCTGTTTTCAACATAATTAGAAACAGATGGCGCTAAAGCTCGCTCCCGCAAGGCAAACGCCAAACGTGCCTGCGTTGCAATAGAAAGCAATGCAAAACGTGCTTGTTTTTGGCCAAAATACTGATCGTTTCCAAAAGGTCCCCTCCTGGCAGCGCATGTGCGCTGCGTAGGCGAGACCTAAAAAGTTTGACTCCTCAAAGAGATGGAAGATCCTTCTTCGCCTCTCAAAAGAAAAATCAGTTGAAAACGAATAAAGGCAACAGCAGAGGAGGTGAAGGAGCAGCATAAGGAAGCTTTCAACTTTGAAGACCATTTTGAAGAAATCTAATTCCAGGCAGATGACTGGCAGGATGTCGACTCAGACTCACCAGAGGAGGGTATAAATCCATACTGCTCGAGGTCATGACCACCAGATGACATCTCAGTTTACAACACGGTGGTGAAGCGGGCTGCAGACACCTAGGTGTCAACCTAGAATAGGAGTAAGATTAATCCGGCTTCCTACTGGAAACTCTGGAAACATTGCAGTGTAAGAGCCAGTTCCTACCAAAGCACCGAAGTGTGCTGGGCAGGGAAGGGAACTTTCAAAGAACCAGCTATGTTTTAGGTGGTAATTCCAACACACATGAATTGGTATGCACATCAGCAATGGAAGGAAATGGAGCCATCTACAGCACCTTGCAGACCAATACCAAGAGAGGAAAATCCACCATCAAGGAGGGAAAGGCAATTGCCAACACTTGCCTGAAGTCGGCGAGGGATGGCTATAGACACTGCCATCAAACTGCTCTGCACTGGGACCCTACTGAGTAGGCACTCCTTGCTAAGGAGGTCTGGATTCAACAAGAGATCCAGTCGGCTTTATGGGAGAGATTCACTTCGGAATTGCAGATAACGTCTTACTTGATAAAGGACAATGATACAGTAAAGTTCCTGGGTGCACTGCAGTTCAGGGGAGGAGCGACTCCACGCAGGAGAATGACTTTGTGAGTGGCTTAAAGCCCCCATATATCGCTTGGTGCATAACATCCAAGCCACTGCACAACTACAGAGTGGCAGTACACTGGACGATAACGGCAGCCCTTTTTAAGGAGTGCACGTGGAAGGTGTATATCGGCAGGATGTGCTGGACTCCCTGGCATGTGCCTTCCCAGAGTGACAACCTCTACCTGTAACGCTGGTAGGGGGGAGAATTTGAGGATTCCTCGGGGGAATTGCAAAATATCTCCTCTGCAAAGTAGCTAATCATTGCAATCTGTCATGGAAATTGTGCAGAACTCCTAAAACTACTACCAAATATCATAGCAAGGGAGAGACCCCAAAGGAACAGGGACAACCTTTACTTGAGAAATAAAATCCTCAACCTGCTGCTGAAAAAGGATATAGAAAGGGCACCAATAACAGAAAGGGAAGGAGTGTATTCAGTATTTTTTCTAGAACTAAAAGCAGACAATGTCCTTACAGCCCATCCTAGACCACGTGGCTCTCAAAAGGTACATCAAGACACAAATTTCCAGATGACAGCAGTGTAAAAAGACATCCCACTTCTCTGGAAAGGGGATTAAAAGAGATCAGAACACAAGAATGGGTATCTGGACATGCCAATGAAAAAAGGACACAAACTTCTTAAGGTTTGTGGTATACTAGGTAAACTACCAGTTCACAGTGATTCCATTCAGATTTAAGTCAGCACCCAGAGAATTCGCAAATTGCTTGGCCACCATAGTGTGTCTAAGAAGGAATTGAATCCCTATCTACCCTTGTCCAGATAACTGGTTGATAAAAACTGTTATATCAGCAATGCAAGGTGATTGAAACATTGTGCAGCTTTGGGTTCTCCATCAACAAGGAAAAATCATCCATGATACAAGCTAGGGAAAGGAATTTCTTAGGGGTCAGGCTAGGCTGACCCCCAGGCTGGGCTGGGCTGGGCTGGGCTGGGCTGGGCTGGGCTGGGCTGGGCTGGGCTGGGCTGGGCTGGGCTGGGCTGGGCTGGGCTAGGCTAGGCTAGGCTCAAAACAGGAAAGAGCCTTCACCAATGAGAGTAGAATCCAAGCAATAACAAGGCAAGCCTGCCTCTACCTGAAGGGACAAGCTTGCCTCTACCTGAAGGGACAAGCTTGCCTCTACCTGAAGGGACAAGCTTGCCTCTACCTGAAGGGGCAAGCTTGCCTCTACCTGAAGGGGCAATCTCTGAATGTGAGGACAGTGGGGAAACTAACAGACATGATAGCATCATGTTAAATGCTCATGCCAACCGCTAGGCTTCACATGAGACTGATCCAGGAGTGGATGCACATATCTGGTCACAGGCAAAGGGAGCTGGGAAGTTCTAGAAGTTGGAACAGAGTATGAAAAGAGACAAAGTAGAGGCACATCACAGTAGGTAGACCATTCAGACAACCAGCTCCCACGGTTACGCTAACAGAGGCACACTGAGTGGGAAGCACACTTGAACAAGTTGAACATTCGGGCTTGTTGCAGCAGGAGAACACAGTGAAACACACAAATATCCTGGAACTCAAGTCCGTCTTTCTAGCCTTCAAGGCTTTCTAATCACAAATCAATGGGAAAATGGTACGGATAAAAACAGACAACACAACCCAAATGTTCTATCTCAACAAGCAAAGAGGGAACAAGATCACATGCTCTATCCAGGATCAGTCAAGCGAGATGGAATTGACGATACAAAGGAATATAACACGAGTGGCACCTATGAGGAATGGAGAACCGATGCATGCAAACTGATAGGGCAAAACAGTGCCACCCGTGACTGGGAGCTAAGCCCACAGATGCTACACCAGCACGTGGACCTGTTGGCAACTAAGAAAACGTGCCCTATCCACATGCAGGACGCCAGGCAGACTGTGATGTACTACATAAAGGTAATAAAAGCATCAGGAACCCCAACCAGTTCTTCATTTCAATCGCTTCAACAACCAAAAGATCACCCGTGAAAAAAGGCTATGGCAAGTTCAGACAATACAAAGATATCCTGCAGCTGACGAGTGACACTGGAGGAGTGACCAAGAGCCTTATTCCACGAGGAAGAAGGGAGTAACACAAGCCTTCATAGCTAATGTTGCGATCAACAACATCTGCAGGGCTGCCACATGGTCCTCCATACACATCTTCACCAAATATTACTGTCGATATCCAGGCAAGTCCGGAAGTATAGGTTGGACAAGTAGTTCTTAAATACCTGTTTGCAAACACAAACTTGTTCTTTACCCAACCTCCCGCAGGACAGGAGGGCACTGCTACATAATCTATGCACAGCATGTGACTCCAGAAAGATTCACTCTACAAAATGAAAGGGGTACTTACCTGTAACAGTAGTTTTGTAGATTGAAGACTTTCTGCACTCGCATGTGACCCTCCCACCTCTGCCAAAAGACGAGTGCGGGACATTGCAACAGGGAGGAGAAACGCAAAGGAGGCTATACGTATTAAGTCGCCGGATAAAAAGGATCTGAAGATATTGGCTATGCAGTGCAGCTTCCTGGGTTTACGCCTGACGTCATTGAGGAGGGAGGTAGAACCAATTGGTCGACGGCAACCATTAAATTATCAAGCAGCATCTCTATTTAGCTTCGTTTCAGCCAACTCGCCACCCTTTGCTGAAGCGTAGCAGATATCAAATCAGACCAGGCAACTCAAAAAATGACCAAATCACTGCCCAGTTCTGTATAATCGTACATGAATTCAGACTGAAGGAACAGTTTAGGTGTATGGCTTTAATCACCCATATATAGAATTTGTTTATTTAAGAATAACATTTTTGATGGAGATTACTACACCGGTTATACTTCTTAAATGGGGGAGTATTACCACTTCCATGTGCCAAACCATTAAGTGTCTGTTTAAAACAATTATTTAAATTGTACTCCGCTACTTTGGCCTCCTATTACGTGGGTTGTTCTTGCTTTTAAGTGTTTGATAAAAGGAACGTGGTGGTTGCACGTTCAGTCATGTTCTGAGGCGCACACAGTTACTTCACTGTCATTAAGACAAAAAGATAATCTGCAGAGAAACAATTAATTTAAATTGCTTATAATTACTTGATCACTACCTCCCCTGCCTCCTCTTCCTCTTTTCATGCCTCTTCTCGCTCTTGTATAGTTTGCACAAGTATAAAGCAGCTCTTTGGGTTCAAAGAATTAAACACTGCCTTGTATTTCATTATAGAGAACTTGAATTGAATATATTTACACTCTCTGAACCGACAAAGTATAGCAATAGTGCAAAATCTTAGGTTATGTATAAACTTGTTTGCAAAAGTGTGGATCCATACTGATCATGAGCTGCATCCTAATACCTATCTGCGCCATCCCCTAACTTACGAGTAAATGTTTCCTTAACAAAATCACGACTACTTTCACCCCTTCTGCCTTTTTAGTATTGACTGTTCGATGATTCCTGGTTCACGGTCTTGGTCTTCTAAGCCAGTCTCCCAAGTTTTTTTCTCGTATGCTTTTTAGATGCCCTTTTTTTCTGTTTGTTGGATATGAGCAGGCTTCTTTGTTCTCCATACTCCTCATCCCATTCTCTTCCTTGATTAGTTGTTGCAACTTGTCTGATGCTCCATCCTGTCACTTTTCCTGCATTGGTAAGACGAGACTGAAGACCCGGTTTTGCTCCTAGCAGAGCTGGGTTTTCACTCAAACACCTATATTGACTATTCATACGCGGAAAGACACCTGATGCTAAATTGTTTATTTCAATGAATTGTGGAGTGGGTGCTGGCCAGAGTGGGTAGAGTACGATTTGTTCCATTTTTTGCTTTTTTTGTAATTTCACCGTTTGGTTTGATCAGAAATCCACTCTTTTTAAGAGCATCTCACCAGGTCTGAACTTTGTGGACTTTCCATTAAGCTGTTAAGTTTCCTTCTGAAATTGCATGTCTGGTTTGCTTCCCAAGATGCATCAAATCCTCTTGTCACTTAGGATTTGCCTTAACTGTTTGACTTGGCCACATGATCTGGTGTAGCATCCCAATATCTTTTTGCATGGGTGGAAACAGTTTAGTCTCGGTATCTGCTGGCAAGTATGCTGGCTGTAAAGGAATTTTGTCTGGTTTGGAAATTTCTTTTTTTGTATTATTGAGATCCTTTTTTTATGGCTCCAAAAACGCATACATTTTCAAAACAACATTTTGCAACGAGGAATTTCTGGCTGGTGATTAGAAATAACATGAGTCGAGTAAAATCTTTACTAAAGAAATAAGGGCAGTGTTTGATCCATCACTGAGAAAGCAGTGAACACATTCTCTTTTTTGTGGACTGGGTGTAGGTAGGGCAGCTCTATTCGGGATATCCGTATATTTAGACCCCTTCTATAAGTTTTCTTTGAGTGTGCAAAACTCTCAATGGTCTGGCAAACATTTTCAATATTGGTCAGGCTTCTTTAAATGAATTAGGGGTATCTCATGCAGTGGGAAGTCCCACTAGTAAAGCTTGTCAAAGACTTAAGAAAAAGGATAGCTCATTTAGAGGTGTGCCTCCAGTATTTGTCTGACATTGTGGCTAGTGCTCCAGAAGTGCTCTGGCTCTCAGTTTGGGCCAGACTAGAAGCTGCATTGACAGTCATTGTTGTCTGGTTATTTGGGGCTAGCAGGGATGTATAAATGTAAATAGCTTATGTATGTTAAAAAAAATCTTATTGGAAATTAATTGCATTTTTTATTAACCCTGAGAATATCATGCTACATGATAAAATAACTACGAGACAGGAACTTTCTTATTATTTTGAGGCAAAGAGAATGGAGGCTGAAGTAACAAGCATTTGCAATGCAATAGGTCTCGCATTATTAAAGTTTGAGCCATTGGCATTGCTAAATAATGCAACACCAATAGCTCAAACTTTACTAATGCGAGACCAGGGCTAGTGCGGCTATCAATTGCTTCAACAAAAACTTTCTTCCATCATCAAGACCACCAGCCACATAAAGGAGGGGTGCTTTATCATTTGCATGTCATTAGATAATTTGCGGTGAAAATAATAACAGCACAAAATGAGTTTTTAAAAAGTGTTTTAAAGAGGCACTTTATAATCAATTATTGTTATGCATTTAAAATTGGTACTCCTTTTAAGGACTATGGAAGGATGAAAGGCTGGGCTTCTGACATGTAGATCACACACTTCTCGGCAGCAAAACCTTAATTAAACTGAGATCTATCTAGATGATACCCCCAATGTCCTTTCAGAATCAAGGTCGTAGGTGGACTGTCATGTTGGAGGTCAAAGGATAAGACAAGAAGACTCACAGTATAACTTGAGGGTGCGAACTGGAGTCTGAGGAATATGAAAACCCATGCATCTCATGGTCAGGCAAGATAAGTAAGGAAAAAGGAAACTCCTACCCTACTCTTACCAGGCGTTGACAGCTTCCATTCTAAGCAGCGTTATAAACTGTATACAGGAGGAGGCAGAGGCGCAACTAGAGCCAAATTTCGGGGGGGGCTAAGAAAATTTATGGGGGGGGGGGGAGCTGCAGGGTCTCTTAGAAGGGGTGAAACACCAGCGAGGCCTCACTAACATGCAAATGGTCTTTTAAAGACCTGTGAAGTGCTCGGGTGCGGCTGTGTTTGTGCCCGGGAAGCTGTCTCATCCCGGGCTGCCACACACGACGGGGGGGGGTGGGGGGGGGGGCTGAGGCCATTTGAGTCCAATGGGTGTTGCACGCCTGGGAGGAGGCAAAAACACGTAGATGCTACTGAAGACAAAAGGAGGGATGACTTGTGCAGTGGCACAGGGTTCCTAAAAGCACCCACCCTAGTCCAGACATTCAAACTCCGCCTCAGAGACCTCATCATTTTTTCCTAAGACTGACTCTCTGCACGCAGTGACCCTTCTGGAGGGTCACCGCTCCCGCACACCCTTTGTTCTTGCACCCAGACTGTTTATGCCTTTGTATAATCTCGGCCACATGCTAGAGGGACCGCTTCACTTTCATGTAATCACTCACCTTGTCCCAATCTTCACTGCTTGCCTCACCCACCATCTGCAACATCTCTACCTTCTTCAGCTGACCCTCAATGAACATGTTTGCTGTGCACCGGGCTCCTCTCCTCGCAGTCTTGCATGGAACCCTCCATCGCTGTGGACTGAACCTACCTCCAATCCATCCACCTCATATGAGGGCTACTTTGTCTTCATCAACGAGCCCAAACACTGGTCAGAGGGGCTCACTCCTGGGGCAGCTTCTGACTACTTCAGGCCCTGGGGTGGGCTTGTATACATACGGTGTTCACCCTTTGATGCACAAAAGTGCAGATAATGAATCTTTTTTGTTTGGTAGGTGCATCTTTTCTTCACGGAGTTTGCCCTGCATGTTTTTTTCTGTTGGTTTGTTCCGAATGCGTGCACTGAGTCTGGTGTAATCTTCCCTTTCGGGCGTCTGCTGAGTCATATGGCCCCAGAATAATACTTCGGTAACATAGCACATTTCTCTCACAACTCCAACACCGGAGTTGAAAACTGTGCACAATCTCGCGTCAAGGCACTGTTCATCGCCCCAGGGTATTTCCAGAGGACGAAAGCATACCAGAGATTCATGCTTCTCCCTAAACTTTCAGAAACCTCACAACTGCTTTTAGGTACACGCACCCCATCCCAAAGCAAGGCTGGCAGTTCACGCAGAAGAGCGGCCTAGCTCTGCTGCTCCAGAAAACCAGCCACAAGTAACTCACTCTGTGGATGCCTCTCTGATCAAACATAACATCTCACAAGAGTAGTAACATTAGACAGAGAAAAACACTTTGGGATGGAGACAGTGAAATCCTAACACCACTTCTGAATAAAAGAAGAAAAGTAAATGTTCACAAGAGCAGCTTCCGCCCTGGGGCCACGGAGGTGTACGGAAAAACCTCACCAGGTGTTTTACATCACCCATAGGAGTACCGCTAAACTACACCAGACAACCTGCACTCTGTGCAATGGAAGAGCAACCTTCAATATAAAAGTTGCCAATAAAACAAAAGCTGCAGAACTTGCAAAGGGGTCCAGGTTTCTCCCTCTACTAATTCTGTTCCAGTTAGTTAATTTAATATTCAGCTCTTAAAAGAGCTTTTGGTTGAATATAGCTTATTAAAAGTAAGCTTTTGTGTTGACTGTTTCGGCGCCGCAGTCGTAGAACAAACGCACCTTTCATTACTAAGGTAAGTGCTGCTTCTGCCAAACTATTTCCACTGGAAGGAGCTCTTGCACGGCTTTTTTAACTAAGTAATGTGGTTGGTTCAGTCTACGAGCTGTCGGAGTGGAAGTTTGTGCGTGCTGGGTCGACTGAGTGTTTGTTTTCAGTGACAATTCACGTATCCAGCTATTCCTGTCAAACAGAAATAATTCAGCAGAAAAATTCTGATTGTTTCCCTTCAATATTGTTGAAATCGGAAAATGACCTTTAATCTGGCTTCTGTGCTTGGCCCATGTACAGTAGAATGCGAGAGAGGAATGTGCACCAAATTAGGTCAAGGAAAAACTGAACAGGCAAAAGAGAAAGCAGCTCCATATCCGGGCCGGGGAGGAGACCTGCGAGGGAGAGGGCTGCCCGCGCGGTACCTGTAACTTTCGCGTGTTCTGCGGCTCGTGCCCAGTGACGGCATGTGCGGACTTCAAAACCCCCGGACTTTAATGAGTGCTGCGCGGCTCGTGCGTCCCAGGGAGGTGGCCGCCAAAGTGCCCAAGGCAAAGAAAAAAAAAACACAGTACAGGGAGTCCGGCGGGAGCCCACCCCGCCTTCGTGAATGGTGCATGGTGCGGCCAAAGCAGGATTTCAGGCGGGGCTCCTGTGAGCAAAACGGAGCCCCGCGTGTTGCTGCAGTGACCGGCAGGAACAGCAGAGGAGCAGCGCAGAGTCCCAACAAGAGCCGGTAAGTGCTTGGAGCGCGCGTGCTCATTTAAAAAAAATGGAAGAGGACAGGAGATGTGCACACTGCGTGGCTGTACGTGCGCGTACACCAACTCAAATCCGCCAAAGCCTGCGTGTGCCCATCTCCTGTCCCACTTCCGAGGCAAGTCAGCAACAATAGATCTCGCTGGTGACAGCAGCGCTTTGCGCTGTGTTCGCCAGGCGAGACCTAAAAAAGGGAATGGTGGCATCCTCTCCCCTTATGTACCACCCCTAACATTGAACCGTACCTGCTAAGGGTGCCTAGACAGCACAGGTACCTTCTGATGGGGTTTAGGCGTGGCCCATTTTTTAGTGGCCTATCCCTCAAATAAGTACAACATGAAGAACCTGATGCTGTGCCCCTGTGATTGGAATACCTCTCAATTGCAACTTCATATGTTTTTTCGTGTGTGGCCTATACCGTGATGAGAAATCTCGTTGTTTTAATTCCTCTGTTAAAATCCCTTCATTTTAAACCGTGTAAACAAACTATGTTTTATCTGCAATTGCTGCTAACTGACCGAGTCTGTTTTACGGTGTTTAACTAACTTGCTGCTGTGGTGAAAGCTAGAAAGAGGGTGGGCATGTAAGAATGATCTGTCTTTGGTTGTTTTCTTGTTACCTTTTTATATATTAAAGTGTTAGGATTTTATCAAATGATGATTGTATTTTGTACTTGTGTTGAACAGGTAATCAGTATATGAAATAATGAGAACTTGATTTTTTATTTAATTGTACTCTAGGACTATATTATTTATGATCGGTTGTTGTATTTTTTATTTTACTCTCTATTCATTTGTGTTCCGCTTTTATCATTAATTTTTAACCGAATAAAGCTTTTGTTGATGGATTGGGTAAATGTATTCACTATGCAGAGCCCCTACCTTGTGTGCCTGCATATGGTTCTGTATATGACAGACGCTTGTATGTTCATTTCTAGATCGACCACTACAGTTAGACGCACAAACAACGTTCACCCTAAACTATTCACCTAGCACTGTTGGATGTGTCACTGTTAATGGATGTAATAGTGCATTCAAGGGCTGCTGACGTTTTAGGATGAATTGGCTGTGCCAGTATTCCCCATTCCCTGCCGCGGAGGTCAGAAGCTATATTTTCAAAACATTTACTGGGATAGAAGTGGCAGACTTCACACCTTTATCCCTGACACTAATTGACCATCTTACCATTCATTCAACATTGTGGAGACATTTCTCTAAGAATTCTACATTGTGTATGGAAGAAGTAGACCTTCAGGTTCTTTGTGTCTGTAATTGCAAAATTCAGTGAATAACAATCAAAATCATGTAACCTAATGATTCCACTGAAAAAACACCCACACTCTACTTACACCTGGTCTGTGTATTGGTTCGACAAAGAACATGGATCTTTCATAACACCATCAAGCAACCAAACATGAACGAAAACACTAAACTCAGGATATGCTGTGTTCATTTACAAGCTAGTGCGGGTTTGTAGAACTTACGTCAGACAAAAAAAAAAGGCCTTGCTTAAAAGTCAGATAACTGTTCAAAGTTTTGTGGTATCTGCCCAAATATATTTGAATTTCAGCTAGCGATTCCCCTAAGAAAGCTGGCAGTTCAAACATTGTGTTGAATCATCACTTAAAATAATAGATGGCGGACATTTAACGCTTGAGTGTGATCACATGCTGTCAACTGTGATTACACTAGCCAAAGTTGATTTAAAGATTTACTATACCTTATGTCAGTCCTGCACTTTGAACAAGCATATTAGGGCATAGTCTGCTGTAAGGGTAACAAAGTGTTAATTCCGCCAAGAGACCGACACTGTTTTATATAATGTTTAGAAAATGCTATTTTACAACCATCCTGTATCACACTCGTGCCTTGCAATTATCCCACCTACTGTCCTGAACCTGAAACTCATTATCCAACTGAAAAGTGGCAAAAATATTTAAGAACCTAAGTTCTCTCTAGTCCTTGTTATCGCAGTTAAACATATAACGATACGTCATGGCTCCTCGTTCACAAGGTTCTGAGGTACTCTCATTCTTTGCAAAAGGTATGCCGTGGTTCATGATGCACCTGCTCATAGAAATATGATAAATTCCATGCAAGTAAAATCCAAAACCTCCCCTTAGGCCACATACACTGCCTATAAATGTAATGTACACATATAAACAAAACCACTGAAGTTCACTAGTTCTAGTTATCTTCAGTAATCATAACTTATTCGATAAAGTAACTATACCTCACGGCCTCCACTATGCACACTGTTATCAATGAGGTCATAGAATATTGCATGTATGATGTAATGTGAGGTAATTAGTATTGCATGGTGAGGGTGCGAGTTATAGTTAATATGGAGCACAAGTTATATAGTTACTTGATATAACTATAACTGGTGTATTTCAGTGGTTCGTTTGTTTAAAACGATATGTTTGAATTGACATTTTTACCTAACTATAACCGCATTTTAACCTTTGTGGGTTTTTTTTTTCAGTGAATATCTGTTTTTAACGTATGATGTCCACTGCTGGTATTTGCCCCTGGGCTCCCTACAACAGCTGAAATGACCTCATTGAAAACAACAGTGTGCATGTCACTTTAGTGCACAAGTTATAGGTTCCACCTTTACCAAAATGTTGTCTACCACCTCCCTCGAAACTGAGAAGAATCAAAATAATGCCTCTGAATTGCCTACAGAAGTCGTGAGTAAAAACCGTGTTGAATCTCAAGTGCTGCTGACAAACTCTCAGGACATTAGCTCTTCACCTGAGGGAGGCCCATCAGTGAAGAGGAAACGCCAGGTAAGGGCTACTGGGAGCACCAAGGCTGGGGTTTTCGAAGCTAATAAAGGGAAAGGGACAACGGCTAAAAAACTATGGGCAATAGTGATCGCCCTAGCTCGAGATCATATGTTTGACCAGATACTTGACAAACTAAAGGAACTAATTCAAGCTTTCATAGCCTCTTTAATAGATAGGATAACAGGTCTTGAATCCACTGTCTCAAAACTCCCTTATCGTCCATATTGTTACGGAGCATATAAGCACATACAGCGAAGTAGGCCGACGAGTTGGCGACTGGTGTGAATCACAAAATATTTTAGTTCTCATCTGCGAGACCCCGAGGGAGAACTCAGATCAAGAACTTAGTGACTAGGCATTCTGGGGGACGGGCGGAGGGGTGGGTGGGTCCAGCTGGGCTCTTAGCAAGCGTAATGACACATGTTTTAGCTCTACTGTACCTGATAATGATTGTACTTCCGTTTTTGATGTGGAATGACACTACAGTTACGGATGTACTGTTTCTCGAGGTATGCAATGTCACATATTTTTCTGTATGTTATGAGAAAACCAATAAAGTTATTTAAAAAAAATATATATTTTAGTTCTCCCCATCGTATACAACCATCCAGTGATCCTGATTTTATGGGTTGCTTGTCCCTCCACATTAAATTTTTTCTGTGATCAACTTTTATAACGCGGTAACCGAATTGGAATGCCAAATTACGGTGCTATTCAAGGTTATTGGGACCCCAAAGTATAGAGCAGAGTGTAAGTTAGTTAGGTTTCTGGCAATTGTGAGGGTGGGGGGGGGAAGTTTAATGCTAAACTTACTTTGTGACAATATCTGTGATCCTATTGCTGTGGCAGCCTCGGCAGGGCCCGGTTGTGTGATTGATCATAGAGGGCGAACACTCCTGAACAATCTATTGGAATTGAACCTCTGTAATTTGGCCGTAATTGGAGGGATTAAAGAACATCCAACCTTTATAGGCTGGGGACAAGGTATCGCCATTTTCTACTTTTATTTTAATCCCGTGAATTGACCAACTGCGTAGTTCCCGGGGGAGTTATCTCCAGTGGTTATAGTTATCACAACCCTATAGAAATGATCTGCAATTTGCCAGCCGGCCAAATACCCATCCTGCTGAAAGTATTAACTAATCTGGCTGTCAAGGACAATGCGCTTAGGCTTAGATGGAGGGGAATAGACATCCCTGTATTACAGCTAAGGTGGTTAGGGGAAACTTTAGCCTGATTATGGATTATCTTCTATTTGAATATTGCTCAGCCGAGGGGATTATCACTTCTTTTGAAAAGCTTAATGACCATATCAAATCCTCTCTCATAAGCGCGCAGTTGCCACCAACCCGCGGTGGTTTGAGAGAGAGAATGAAGGGTCACAAACCAAAATCTGCGGGTTGCACTTGACTCCAGACCGGGATAACTTAAATCTAGACCGCATTATAAGTCTACAATCAAAGTGTAAGCTAAGTATCAAGGAGGAAGCTTGGAATGGCCTGGTCATCGCCTGTAAGGAAAGGGACTCCAAAGAATGTTGGACAACTGTCTATGAAAACCAGCACCCTACAATTAAGAGTGAGGGTCTGGGCTCAAATATTAATGCTCGGAGGAGGATTGACTATTTTAAGCACATCTTTTTCTTTGAGAATCGTGCATCTGAGGATATTTATCCTTCTTTTCCCTTATTAATTAGGTTTGACCTCGAGGAGGATATACAGGCCATTAATGGTAGCCCCTCAAATAACGCCTCGGGATCGGATGGGGTTCCCATGGATATGTATAAAGACAATACTAATCGGTGGGCCCCATCATTACCACTGCCCTGAATGCTGATCTTACCTGTAAGATGCCTGCCTTATGGAAGAAAGACATTATAGTTCCAGTATTTAGGAAGGGCCTCAGGCAGGATCCCCTTTTTACAGGCCAATATCACTCCTTGATTTAGTCAAGGTAGCGGGGTTGGGTGATTTTACACAAGATAGAGGACTGGGTAAAGCTGAATGGCGTCTTGAGTAGGGCCCAATCTAGTTTGTGGGAAGGCCTGGGGACACAGAAGCAATGCCTCAACCTGACTTTAATAGTGGGGAAATGTACATTTGCGAAGAAATGCCCATTATACCTTGCTTTCATAGACCTGAGCAGTGCATTTGACTGGTTGAACCGATCAAAGCTGTTGTCCACCCTTCAGCAGATTGTTATGCTGCAGTATTTGGTTTACTTTCTTTGCGCACTGCACTGTAAGGTCCTGGCCAGGGTGAGGTTTGGCAGAGCTGGCAAATGTACTACCCCTTTGTTTTCCTTGTTGTCCTCCAAGGGTGTGTTTTAGCACCAATTATTTTTCTCTTGTATATGAACGATTTAGACTCCTGCCTCATTAGTAACTGCCGTGATTTAGCCAGGATCAAGACCAAACCCCTTGTCTGCATTGTTATAATCCGACGATACAGTACTGCTTTCCCGTATATTCAACGGGCTTCGGGCCCCATTTGACAACTTGGTATCCTTTATAGATAAACAAACTTGGATACTAACATTACCAAGTCATCCTATTTGTGATTCTTGACAGTTCAACCTTTTTGTGCCCTGTCTCTCCATTGATGCGCACGATTTAACAGTGCAGTGGGGGCCCTTTTAATTGTATCCACCGTAGTAGTAAGTAAACCTATTACACCCTTGCTGCAAATATACAAATTGAAGTGTGTACCCTTTCCTACCTATGGGGCTGGAATAAGAGGGTGTACAGATTGTAGCTGTCTTTAGGGGGAGGAAATTGTTTTTGTAGGCGGCATCTTGCCAGGTAGCTCATGGCATTTTATTCATGAGGTGCTGGGTTATGTCATGGACTCGGTTGGGTTTGCTCCCCTTCTTCCCTGGAACTCCATCTGGAGCAAACCCAGAGCACTCTTTTAATTACAAAATTATAGAGGACTATTGCCTAAGAATCCCTTGGACGAAATATATTATAATAATAGTAATAATGCCATTTGTAAAGCGCATGGCTACTTCTCCTGAAGTGTCCCAGTGCTAGGAGGCTGAATTCGGAAAAGAGATGTACATAGACAGGAAGAGCTTAACTGGAATCAAAAAAGCCAGGTGTACAGTCTTTGACTGAAAATCAATTTGTAGGGGGCCACCCGAAGTTCAGAGGTAATGAATTCAGATTTTGGGAGTTGGATAACTGAAGGCGCACAGCCAGCAATTCTAGCTTTTCCTGTATAAAGTGCCCAAGCGTAACAATTTTACCAAATTTGGAAGCGACTGGGTAGACCAGAGTTATTTTCTAGCCTGTGCACCATTTTAAAGGGAGATGTCTTCAAAATCAAAGACCTGTTCTTCAAATGGGCAGCAATCAACAGGGAAGATAGAGAGGGGATGAGGCATAACATGAGAGAACTGATAAGTTTGCAAACGACTTATGGGATTGAGCCAGATTTATTGTATTTTTTTTTAGTTTTTTTTATTGATTTCAAACATCACAAAAAATGTGTATGCATTATTTTCAGACATATTACATCATCTAGCCGTGGTTAACATTGTATATTGAATTAGTCCAACGATCCGGATATATGATTATTGCGCCTTGACATGCCCAATTTCGACAGTTGGGGATGTACATATACCTCCTCTGCGCGCGTTCCACCTTCCCAATTTTTGATCCCATTTCTTGGGGCACCCTCTAGATTTATACACTTCGTTTCAGCAACCATGCATTTATCCATTTCCGCTGCCCAGTGCCTGGTTGACGGTCGTTCCGCTGCCAGCCATTTCATTGCTATCGCTCTCTTGACTAGCATGTAACCCAGCGTGGCTAATTGCTGTTATACTTCTGTAAGATCAGTAGCGTCCCAGATATTAAGAAGCCCCAGCAGTGGTGTGAGTGTTATCTGTATTCCCGTGGCATACTGCAGTTGTGTTGTCGCCCCTTCCCATATGTGACATAGGAGCAGACAGTCCCATATAGTGTGATATGATCGGCGAGATTTAATGTCTTTGAGGAGTTTCAGTAAAGGGCTTTAAGCCCCGCCCCTCTTTTCCATTGTCTGGCGTCACCGTTTATGCTAAACAGTGGCCAGCCATTGGAAAAGAGCTTTCTATGTTGCCTCCCTTTGGCTTTTTGGGACGGCTACTTGGACTCCCTCGCCTGCTTTCCTCCCGTCGCAAACGTTTTCTTATCTTTATGGGGCCATGTGTTTGAAACATAAAGACAAGCTCCGGCGCGATCCTCTTTCGCTTTCGGAGCGCTTGTTAAACCGAATCTAAAAAACCAAAAATCAGTTAATAATAAACTGTGGCAAGCATGCTGATTTGGGGTGTAGAAAAGTACAAAAAAACAGATGAGGAAAAGGTAGGTGACAATAAAAGCTAAGAATAGAGCTATTGTTTAAGTCCCTCTCCGCCGCATCTACACACACTTACTTGGCTCCTTACATCTACTTATAGCAAGGAATACATAAAACTGCACTTTCAGTGCTCTCTAGAAGGCGGATTCCGTGTTTTCTGTCTGGTTTATATTTTGGGCTGGCTCTTCTCCCTCCGAAGTTTGCTTCCTCCCCCACCTGTTGAGAACAGTCTCAGACGGCACCTCTTGCACTATCCGGGCAAGGGGCGAAGAGATGCGCACGGAGACCGCGTGAAAAAACGCGTGTCTGTGAAAGAAAACATTTAAAAAAAATAATAAAAGCGATGTAGAAGTTAATATAAGAAAAAAACAAGCGTCAACAAAAAGATAGCAGTCAGGTGCCACGACCAAAGATTCGTTTGAAATCACCAGAGAGAAATCGAGATGAAAAATAACAAGCAAGCGACAGGAAGGGGTTAGCTCTGTTCCACGTGGGTGTGGGGATCCCTATTTCACGTGTTTCACTCCATCTTTCAATTTTCGTTCATTTGTGAAGGAGCCACACAGCGGCAATGAGAAGCTTTCCTATCATCCTCTGCTTAGAAAGTTACAAGAGACAATTATCGACGTCTTCTCATAGCCATGCCCCAGAGAGCTGCCACAGTACTCTATTTGAGGGTCCCCCTTCCAGGCTGGCACAGAGGGTCTCTGACCAACAAATGCACAGCACCCCTACGAAGGAGTATGTAACGCACACTGTGGAAGGGAGACTGGGCGCGTCCCGTTATCTCCTCCTGGTTTCGGATGACATTTACTGCCTGGGCCACTGCCTTTCTCCTCCCTACAAACCCCCCCATCACCTCTAATGGTGTCTTCCCTGTGAAAAAACATACATTGTTTCTACCCCCAAAAAGCAAGGAGGACGAGACGAGGGGGTGCATTGAGGCAACACAATTCTCTTTGAGCCACGGCCCCTTACTCTCGGCCCAAGTTCTCCGTGCCTTAAACCACACAGACCGGGAGTTCCCGGTCCGCTGGCTCTAGCGGGCAGAGCTAAAGGTTTTATTGCAACAATAAGTGTGTGTGTGTCTTGAGTGTGTGTCTTGAGTGTGTGTGTGTCTTGAGTGTGTGTGTCTTGAGTGTGTGTGTCTTGAGTGTGTGTGTCTTGAGTGTGTGTGTCTTGAGTGTGTGTGTCTTGAGTGTGTGTGTCTTGAGTGTGTGTGTCTTGAGTGTGTGTGTCTTGAGTGTGTGTGTCTTGAGTGTGTGTGTCTTGAGTGTGTGTGTCTTGAGTGTGTGTGTGTCTTGAGTGTGTGTGTCTTGAGTGTGTGTGTGTCTTGAGTGTGTGTGTGTCTTGAGTGTGTGTGTCTTGAGTGTGTGTGTCTTGTGTGTGTGTGTGTGTCTTGAATCAGACCGTCCTAATGGGCCCTTTGTGAGGCGCACAGATGGGCTTTTATGTACATCCAGTCCTGGAGGTGAGGATTTAGGCGCCCGGGCCCCCTCCTTATTTACAAACTTTCATCCACCGTCCTCCCGCTACAAAGGTCATAAAAACAGCCCGGGGGCGATGAGACCTCTTGTGAACATCCTCTGGTGGGATGGGTGTTTGGGGTTCAGATGCACCGTTTCTTGGGGTCTGCGTGATTCTCATAAAAGAGGCAAATGTCTCCCCACCTACCTAGCCCTGCCACTTACCCATGAGTGGAAGTGTGGGGATCGTTTTAGGGTGCAGCTCTCACTTCCCATTATCAACCCCTCAGTCCCCAACAACCGATATTTGTTGTTTCTACATCAAGAGTACGTTTTTTCTCTGCATTGCTCGTTGGTCCCGGGATGATGCATTTTTAGGTCTCGCCTAGCTATTGTGTAGCAATCGCTATGCGAGACTCTAGTAAGGGGCTCCCAAAAGTGCTCCCAAAAGTGGATTGCATGGCGAGCACGCGCACAATCACTTGCATCGTGCCGCCATGCAATCCACTTTTGGGGAAGCGCTTCAGCCCACTGGCGCGTGCACTGGCGACGGGCGTGCGGTTACGCGCACAATGACGAGCAGAGGCGCCATATGGCTTTCCTCTCTCGTCATGGTGCGCGCACATCGCACACCACTCACCAGCCTGCTTTCACTTTTGCGCCTCAGTCTTGTTTTTTATGGGAAGTTTACTTGACATTGCAGGAGATGAGCTAACCAATAAAAATCCACACGAGTGGCGCAGTCGTAAGATTATTCTACCCAATCACAGAAATCTCGTGCAGGGCCAGACATCCAATAAGGAAGCGGTTCAGACTTGACTCCCGCCCACGCATCCAGTACCTAGTTTCAGTACTAGCCGCTGTTTTTTTTTCTTTTTCGGCATGCTTTTGCACCGCGTGTTTGTTAAATAATTCTGAGTACATAATTTAACAGTTCCTGGGATCTGCTATAATATTGATTGTAGCTACTCTCCCTCTCAGCGCCTTTGTGTTTTGTTGTCATTCCATGTGTTCTTACAGCTTTATCGTTTTTTGTGTGATTTATTAATGTTTGTATGAGGTGAGTATTGCATTGTGTCACAGTTCTGTTCATGAAATGTGGATCTGACTGAAGAGCACTGTTCCAGACAGCATCGTGGAGAGCAGTTGTTGGTGCTCACAAGGAAGCGGCAGGACTTTGTTGCCTCTGGGGATTTTCTGATGCTTCTTGAAATTATGACTACAGCTACTTTCTGAATTCTGGAAGGAATGTTGCAAGTCTCGTGTCGGGGGGGGAGGAGGGGTTGGTATTGCACAATCCGAGCGCATAGATCAGTAATAGTTGTGGTCTGTCCTTTTTGATTTGTTGTCCATAAAGTACAAATGGTTTTGGCGCTTGCCGCAGCCAGGCACGTCGACACACTTACACACCGTGAAAACAGCTCGGTTTATTCTGTACTCAAGGCAGGCAGAATGCTAACCTAGGACTTCGGGTAGACACTCCGGTAGAGATTTCTTCTCTATTGATCCGCACTTTGTAGAAGAACAAAGCACATAGGGAAAGGAGAGCAGCATACAAGAGCTGTCTGATCTTACATTGTGGAAATCCGGGGGGGGGGCTGTGTGTGTGTGTGTGTGTGTGTGTGTGTGTGTGTGTGTGTGTGTGTGTGTGTGTGTGTGATTTTTTTTTCTTTTCACTATAGAAACCAAAGGCTAATTTAACGTTATAGTTGTGTGACCGTTTCTGAATTTCAGTGACAGCATAACTTTTTAGACTTACAAAACCACTGAAACTCGCCAGTTCTAGTTATCTATGGTAACTATAACTCGCACCAGAGGTGACCATAACTGGTCCATTTCAGTAGTTTTGTTTATTTAAAAGGTTAAGTTGTCACCTAACTATAACGTTACTTTATCTTTTGTTTTTCTTGCCAGTGAATGTATAGATTTTTTTTTTTTTGTTTTTAATTTAACATAGTAAAATTCTCTCAGTGAGTTGGCCACAGGCCACGGCCTACACCGAGGCCCTGCCTCCAACCCCTGCAGACAGCCATTCCCAGGCTGTGCACGGACTTCAGCCGACCATGCCGTGGGGTTGTCCTGTGGCCAGGCCCTGCATCTAACCCATTAGTGCAGCCATCCTCCCAAGTCACTTAGGGCTCTGGGAACACCTTCCCCCGAACCCCTTTTTTTTTTTCTTTAAGGGAGAGGTCATGTGGACACCCTTCCTGAACCACTTTGGGCCCTTGGTCACCATCCTTTGGGACCAAAAGATTTTTGTAAAGGGGAAGGGGCTGCATGCCTCTCCAAGCCAAAAGGGACCATGGGGACCTCGACTGCTGGGGCCTCTAAAGGTATGGTCACACGTGCAATAGTGACCCTGGTGGAACCCATCCCATGGGGGCATTACTTAAATATAGGAGAGGGGGTGTCTGACCCCTGGAGCTGAATGCCATAAAGAAAGGGGAGAGAGCTGTGCCCCCCCCCCCCGGATGGTTCCCCCCCAAACGAAAAGCCATAAAAAGAGAGGGGGCCCATGCAGGCCCCCCACCCCACCCCTAGCCTTTCTACGCCCAGGGACCCCATTCTCCGGGGCTGAAAGCCACCAGAGATTTAAAAATGCTCCCGCCACTTTAAGCCTCCCCCCCCCCCCCCGCCCCCCCCCTCCCCAAAGCCGTATTAGGACCTGGGGCCACATGACATTTAAAAAAAAAAGAATTGGCATAGCCAATAGGTCTCGCCTTTGGGACATTAGAAGTGTTTAGCCATGCAACAGTTGATGTTGCACCAAGGATATTGTGCTGCAGAATTAAATACTTATAAGGTCCCAAAGGCGAGACCTATTGGCTATGATCAATAGGTTCCAGTTAACAGGAAACTCAGCACAGCTTTGTGAATATTCTCCGCTATTAAAAATAAGCTTCAGTGTAGGAGTTTATGCTTAAGTGATTGTTTTTTAGAACAAGCCGTTCCATTCACGTCAAGCACCCACTCAGAGCTAAAACCTGCCTCATCAGAAGGCTCCTTTATTAGAACAATCATGGTTAGTATGTAGATAATACCTCCAAATTAAAGCATTCATTGGCAAGGCCAAAAGTTTTGGCATTGACTGTCAACCATTTGTATTTTTCAATGCTTGTTTTGTTTTTGTAAAACGTTATTATTGGGCAAGCTGCAATGTCCTGGGAAGTCTTTAAAAAATGTCTAAAACCAAAAGTATGTTTTGGTCTCAAAAAGCACACATTGCCATAGTAGTAGTCCCTGGCACTAAATGGGACTACTTTGTGTGTGGATGTGCTACTTGTGAAAGGACAGAATGCCATCACACAGTAAGTCCAGCAATGGCTGAAGGTAGGCTAACCCAATGCGCCATACGGTATTCTGCAGTAGGGGGAAGAAAAATGTGAATGATGCAATAGCACAGCAAAGGATGAAGGACACTAACTGAAAGCTTCTGTAGGCAAGTATACTATATTCATAATTTGGTAACTCACAAGGTATTGGTTAATGCCATACCTTACAAGCATCGGCAAAGCCAGTAGGCTTTCTTTGGGACCTATTGGCTTAGCCAGTGCCTTTTAGCCACGCTGTACCAAAAAGAAAGAAGCTGCGTGATGGACTAAGCTGTCATTTTGTAGGGGTGCAAATGCACTAGTATAAATACGTGCCTACAACATGATGGCGACACAGCATTTCTTTATTTACAGATCCAAGTTGGATTGGTGAATAAAAAAAATAGAAGTAGAGCAAAAGCTCTTTTAAGCTGGATGGGCTATCCTCAATTTCCTGCATGGTCCTCCGCAAAACAAATTAATAAAAAAAAAAAAGATTGGGGGGAGAGGGCAGCATTGGGGGACAAGGGGTGCAGCAACAGGGAGCAGAACAGTCCGCAATGGAGAGCAGACAGGGAAGGGGAAAAGCAGCACTCTACGGAGAAGCACATAAGTGAGAAAGCATTCGTATCAAGACTCGCACAAGGGCCAGTGCAAAATGGAGGAGTGGGGAGAAGCACACAGGCAAGAGAGCCCAACACTGAGCAAGACCAGGAATGGAGAAGAGAATTTGACAACGGTGACAGTTGGTTGGAAACACATGCACTCTCATGAAGTACAAACACAGAAGAGGAATGCATTATCCACAAAAAGCAACAAATAAAAGGAAGCGAAGGCGTGCCAATTAAGCCAAAAATAGTAATCTGTAGGTAGGATCTAAGCATACTTACTCACTGTAAGTTCACAATTTATCTTTCACAACTCTGCTAGGCTCGACCGTTGAGGGATTCTGTGGGCAAGATGGATGAGTTGGTGTCATCAGCGTAAGAAATTATATTAAGTTTGTGGGCTCTGACGACATTTGGAAGGGAGTCAAGAAGATGTTGAACAGGGTGGGCTAAGGGACGATGCATTGGGTACGTCGCATATGATGTCCTTGGGTGCAGAGGTGAACGGAGGCAGTCGGATGCTATGTGTGCAACCTGAAAGGAAAGAAGCGTTCCACTTGAGGGCCTTGTGCTGTATGCCGACGTTGTGTAGTCTGTCGGTAGGGGGTATGGTGGGAGACAGTGTTGAACGCAGCATGGAGTTCAAGGAGGATCAGGGCCACAGTTTCTCCTCGGTCGAGGAGAGTTCTGATGTTGTCTGTGGCAGCAATCAGTGCAGTGTCAGTGCTGTGGTTGGCACCCAATCTTGATTGTGAAGCATAGAGTAGGTGGTTTAGCTCGAGGTATTCGGTAAGCTGTTGGTTGATGGCTTTCTTGAGTAATTTAGCTGGGCAGGCGAGCCGGGTGATAGGTCTGTAGTTTTTGAGGTCGCTGGGGTCGGCCGATGGCTTCTTTAGGGACGGTCTGACCTCTGAGTGTTTCCATCCATCTTGGAAGGTTGCCATGGAGAAAGCGATGTTTAGGATGCTGATGAGCGCTGTGCTGTTTGGGTTGTCTGAGGTTGAAGAGATGGGGAGTGGGGTGTGCAGGGGTCCATGGGCGCCCAGCAGTGGACGGACGACATAATGGTTGTGGTGGTCTGAACGGAGACCAGGTGGTTATCGCTCGACTGGTGTTTGCTGGATGAATGAGGTTGTCGAGGCGGAGAGTGGTGGGTTGGGGGTCAAAGTTGTTGTAGATGGTGGCTATCGTACTGTGGAAGTAGTCTGAGAGGGTGTCCCAGAGTTCTTGGGAGGGATGTATAGTTTTCTTGGTGGCTGCCAGGTTGGAGAGTTCCTTGACAATTTTGTAGAGTTCCTTTATGCGGTTTGCCGCGGCGTCGATTTGGTCAGTGATGTGCCAGTGGGAGTCACTGATGGCTGCTTTGTGAGTTGCTCTGTCGTAGGAACCCTTGTTGATGCACCATTGCTTCTCGAGTCGGGAGCAGTTGCACCTGGGGGTTCTGAGATCTGGGGTGTACTAGTTGGCTTGTTTTGAGGTTTTGTTGGTTTCTGCTGGTTTCAGCAGGGTGACTCAGTCGGTGCATTTGTTAATCCAGGCGGAGAAATTCTAGATTGCCTGGTCAAGATCTGCCGAGGTTTCGGTTTGTGTGGTGCTGAGGGTTTGAGCCCACTGAGTCTGTTAACTTGCCCGAGCGGCAGTGGGTGGCGCTGTGGTGCTTGGCGAAGGTATGCTGGGCATTGGAAATGGTGAAGTGGACAATAGTGTGGCCGATCCAGGTGAGTTCCGTGATGTGGGTGAATTTGAGTCTGTCGCTGGAGATAAAATAGCATTGAGTGTGTCCGGCTTTGTGCATGGGTTTGGTGACTAGCTAGGTGAGGCCAGTGTTGCTGGGGTTCTTCAGGCAGGAGGCAACGTTGGCATTGTTGGGATCATCGACATGGAAATTGAGATTGCTGAGCAGTACGTAGTGGTGGGAGTCAATGGCGGCGATGAGGTTGGACATGGCGTCGCAGAAGGCAGGTCGGCATCCAGGGGTCTACGCGAGGGTGCCTCTTAACGTGGTCTTGGGATCGATTTGTAGTTAGTTTGAAGTTGGTGTTCCATGAGAGCTGTTGGGTCGTCGTAGGTGATGGTGCAATCTTAAGTTAAATAGTTCTGGTCTGCTCAAGTAAAACATATGTATTTATTTGATGTCTGTTTTCAAAAGCTTTTAGGCTTTTTTCGTTTCATCCCAATACATTAGGCAGTTTTTAAAGTGTTAACAGTGATCTATTTCAAAATGCGACTAAAGCATTTCGGAGGCTTTTCATTAACTCCACTATCATCAGAATAGCACCAAAATAAACAAGCATTTGCAATGCAAAAGGTCTCGCGTTTTAGAAACTTTGACCTGTTGGTATTGTAAATCACAATGCCTTTTATTATTGCAGGTTTTTTAAACACCTAAATAAAAAGGCATTACAAAGCCAATAGCTCAAAACCTCGCAATTGCAAGACTTATTACAGTGCAAATGTTTGTTCCTAAATGTCTTCAGACAATTTGGCTGCACTTGGGTTTCGACAACACTGCAGACAATTTTAACTTTTAAAAACAAATTTAATTCTGGAAAAATAATTTCCTTTTCCGACACCGATTCACGGCACTCCTTGCATACATCGAGCACACCGGTTAACAAGGCAGAGCACTGATGCTATGCTTCATGTGCAGTGTGCATGAGGTAGAAGGATGGAACTGTAAACATTGCCAACTTAGATATTGCATGGAAAGAACTGTGCTGGTTTGGCTTGTATTGTCTGACCACTGCCACAATGTGGTGCAGCCGTCTTCATTAAATGTGCACTCGCTAGATGTGGTGAAGTGCCTTCGAGCCCATCTCCAATACTCTTTCCGGGGATAGAAAACCATGAGTAATTCTGACTAACTCGAATTGTGATTGCATACCTGATCAGTCATTAGTGGGAAAGTAAAAGTGTTCTTGCATTAGACTGCAGCTGAATAATCGTATCACTGTGTTATAATATTCCCATTAACCCCGCCCCTCTACAAACCACCCCAAAAGAATGCTGCTTGGTTCAGAAAACTAGAAGTCGACATTTGAAGAACATCCAAAAGTGCTTTTTGATCCGATATGCGATGAGTATGCCCAAACGGCCACACTCCGCATCTACAAGAATTCCAACCTTGCATTGAGTACAATTCAGCGCAGCCGGCCCGCTGGTGATCAGATGGGGTAGATGTTTGCCAGTCCACCTGCTGATGATGCCGAGGAATGGAGGGTTCGCCTCTCAGTAAAACCCTGTGATGTGCTGATTCAGCACCTCGGTTCCCTTTATCTCTGACAGATGTTTAGAAGTGCATGCAAACTCTTTAAGTATGGATGCCTTTTTGGTACACACTTGTAGTTTAAGCAAACTTTCCTGTTGGTGCCTTTAAATTTGTACCATGCTTTTCTAGAACCAGCTGATTCAGTAGCATGGACACCTTAAAATTTAGCAGAAATGTAGAAGTGCACGCAGCCTCTTCAGTTGCCGAAGGCCATCGGTATGCATATACTGTAAGCCAAGTTTTGCAAGATTATTCCTTATTTGGTGCATTTAATTCTGAAACTAGAAATCTGGTAAGCATGGGATGTGCACATGCAGCTTTTCTCGCATGAAATGCAGCGGTGTCAGTCGTGCACTCTGCCACTACTACATCACACTCCTTTCACAGACCTTCGAACAGCCTCTGGGACAGCAGTCAAACGCATCACTTTTCAAAACATCTCCCACAACTTCTGTATCAGTGAATGTTCTTACCAGACCCATTATCGATAATATGGCACCTCTTCCAAAACAGACTCTGGCTGAGCCAATAGATCTGGTTTTTAACTGAAAGCTGGTCTCTCCGAGCATAGTCACATATCCATCCGTCCATGCGCTCATGTGCATTCATTCATTCGTCCATCGAATCAGATTCACCTACGTAGCCATCAACAATAGCACACACAGACTTGCTAGTCTAGAAGCTGCACTTTCTTTCACTCTGTATATATTCCGTTCATGAGCAGTAATTGCTGACTTCCAAGCTTTTTCCACAGGCAATAACTGGTGAAATCAGCTGCAGATTTGCAAAAGTGGAAAAATGTTAGAAAATCTGACATTGCAATACCGATTGGGCATATGTTGAAACGGAGAGTTATAATCCCTCTCAGTGTAATACTTTGAAATTTAAAATAAGGTAATTTTTTTTTTTATATATACTCTTACATTTGATTTCCTTTTAACTGCATATGGCCACGAGATGGCAGCATTAGCTATGATGTATGTGTCCCCTTTATCGCGAATTGAAAGTCTATAAATGCAAGGTTTCTGTTTAAAAACACATTTGTAATCTAGGGTTCTGTTTCAGCCTTGCTGACGTCATACACAAGCGTCAGTTTGCACCCATGGTAATAAATGCCTGTAGCACAGTGGTCCGAGATGGAGCTAGCCATTATCCCACACAGCAGTCATTTTGGAGTGAAAATAGTCATCTCGGTGTAAAAATCAGCCCTTGCCAGCTAGAAGCGGCAACGCTTAGTCGCACACTATTAACAGCACATGGGGCCTGTACCCCTGGCCTGCCAGCCCGACCGCCATCTGTTTACAATTAACAAGAGTGCAATAATTGGAAACAGATGGTGCTGTTTAGCAGGCTGCGGGTAACCGCAAGCCGTAGGCTGCTACAATTCCAGGCAGAGGTGGGACATGCACCCGCCTTTGCCCAATTGCATGCTGTCTTTCTTAGAAAGACGCACGCAAAGGCCAATAGTGTGGGAGCCAAAAAAAAACGCACATGCGTGTGGTCCCAGTTGGAAGCCCTTACAAAAAGCCTCGCAGAGCAGTGCATGTGCGCTGGCTCAGGCGAGACCTAAAAACAGTATCATTAATTTTGTACGGAGGTCAACCATTTTTTTCAGGAAAGTATATGAAAGATAAACCTTTAACTTTACAATATAGGTATAAAACAAAAACCTATCCAGCCATAATAAACCTTTATAAATGTCATTATTACAAACTTTAAAATTCATAATGATCTAGAAAAATACCCACAATCGTAATAAATGTAAAAGTTGTTCATAATGATCCAACTTGAGGTTTTGTAACCGTACTTACTTGGCCCAGATAAATGTTAATACCATTCCCCATTTCAGTCGGTTTGGATACTGTTGCGTTTTTACTTAACACTGATTTCTTTACAAGAAAATATTTTTATAATCTTTTGATTTGTTGTGGCTTTTTAGTAATATCCCCACACAACCTGATGAGAATGCCAACTGTTTAGGGTTCGCCTGAGCCAGCGAGACATTTCTTGTGAGACATTTAGTGTGTGGGCTTAAAAAAGCCGACCACAGCTTTTTGGCTGGCATAGAGCCTGCCGTTACGCACACAATGACGAGTAGAGGCGCCATCTGGCTTCCCTCTATCGTCATGGTGCGCACATGACGCACATCGCACACCACTCGCCAGCCTGCCCGCAACACTCGCGTCCTTTTTTTTCTTTTAGCGCACGCGCACACAACTCCCGCTTCTTCTATATTCTGCGGGGTTTGGATGAAGGAATTCCAGCTATGCTTCTACATTTCTCTTGCCAACTGCGTTTTGCGTTGCTGGCAGTATGTAGTCTTATGTTTATTTAATGACAATGTGTGGCCTCTTGGCTTACAATGTGGTTATCGAGTAGATTCCATCGAGGGAAGTTTGGATGTAGTTAAATTCAACAAATTCCTTTTCAACCGTAACACACCACTGACTTTGTCTAATAGAGCTTTGTGCAAGATTCCAATGTCGTATACATTTTTTTAAACACGTCATTAATCTACCTTTGGGCTGATCTGCTTAACCAATATCAATTAAACAAAGTTTTAGAAAGTGCCGGTCTATTCTTACTTCTAAATACTCGTAGATTCATCCACATATTTCCATCAACCCATGGAAGAATATATCCATCCAGTAACAAGCAAACACTCACTTATCCACGGAGACCCAACCATTCATCTATTCACTCACACTTTTATCCACCCAGCAATGCATCAACGCCCTTCTATTTACACATCCTTCCACCCACCATCTCATAAACCCCCAGCCTCTCTTCTAATCCCCTACCCCTCTTCTAATCCCCTACCCCTCTTCTAACCCCCTACCCCTCTTCTAACCCCCTACCCCTCTTCTAACCCCCTACCCCTCTTCTAACCCCCTACCCCTCTTCTAACCCCCTACCCCTCTTCTAACCCCCTACCCCTCTTCTAACCCCCTACCCCTCTTCTAACCCCCTACCCCTACCCCTCTTCTAACCCCCTACCCCTCTTCTAACCCCCTACCCCTCTTCTAACCCCCTACCCCTCTTCTAACCCCCTACCCCTTTTCTAACCCCCTACCCCTTTTCTAACCCCCTACCCCTCTTCTAACCCCCTACCCCCTTCTTCTAACCCCCTACCCCCTTCTTCTAACCCCCTACCCCCTTCTTCTAACCCCCTTCTAACCCTCGTCCCCTCTTCCAACCCTCGTCCCCTCTTCCAACCCTCGTCCCCTCTTCCAACCCTCGTCCCCTCTTCCAACCCTCGTCCCCTCTTCCAACCCTCGTCCCCTCTTCCAACCCTCGTCCCCTCTTCCAACCCTCGTCCCCTCTTCCAACCCTCGTCCCCTCTTCCAACCCTCGTCCCCTCTTCCAACCCTCGTCCCCTCTTCCAACCCTCGTCCCCTCTTCCAACCCTCGTCCCCTCTTCCAACCCTCGTCCCCTCTTCCAACCCTCGTCCCCTCTTCCAACCCTCGTCCCCTCTTCCAACCCTCGTCCCCTCGTCCAACCCTCGTCCCCTCTTCCAACCCTCGTCCCCTCTTCTAACCCTCGTCCCCTCTTCTAACCCTCGTCCCCTCTTCTAACCCTCGTCCCCTCTTCTAACCCTCGTCCCCTCTTCTAACCCTCGTCCCCTCTTCTAACCCTCGTCCCCTCTTCTAACCCTCGTCCCCTCTTCTAACCCTCGTCCCCTCTTCTAACCCTCGTCCCCTCTTCTAACCCTCGTCCCCTCTTCTAACCCTCGTCCCCTCTTCTAACCCTCGTCCCCTCTTCTAACCCTCGTCCCCTCTTCTAACCCTCGTCCCCTCTTCTAACCCTCGTCCCCTCTTCTAACCCTCGTCCCCTCTTCTAACCCTCGTCCCCTCTTCTAACCCTCGTCCCCTCTTCTAACCCTCGTCCCCTCTTCTAACCCTCGTCCCCTCTTCTAACCCTCGTCCCCTCTTCTAACCCTCGTCCCCTCTTCTAACCCTCGTCCCCTCTTCTAACCCTCGTCCCCTCTTCTAACCCTCGTCCCCTCTTCTAACCCTCGTCCCCTCTTCTAACCCTCGTCCCCTCTTCTAACCCTCGTCCCCTCTTCTAACCCTCGTCCCCTCTTCTAACCCTCGTCCCCTCTTCTAACCCTCGTCCCCTCTTCTAACCCTCGTCCCCTCTTCTAACCCTCGTCCCCTCTTCTAACCCTCGTCCCCTCTTCTAACCCTCGTCCCCTCTTCTAACCCTCGTCCCCTCTTCTAACCCTCGTCCCCTCTTCTAACCCTCGTCCCCTCTTCTAACCCCTTCTAACCCTCGTCCCCTCTTCTAACCCCTTCTAACCCTCGTCCCCTCTTCTAACCCCTTCTAACCCTCGTCCCCTCTTCTAACCCCTTCTAACCCTCGTCCCCTCTTCTAACCCTCGTCCCCTCTTCTAACCCTCGTCCCCTCTTCTAACCCTCGTCCCCTCTTCTAACCCTCGTCCCCTCTTCTAACCCTCGTCACCTCTTCTAACCCTCGTCCCCTCTTCTAACCCTCGTCCCCTCTTCTAACCCCTTCTAACCCTCGTCACCTCTTCTAACCCTCGTCCCCTCTTCTAACCTCTTCTAACCCTCGTCCCCTCTTCTAACCTCTTCTAACCCTCGTCCCCTCTTCTAACCTCTTCTAACCCTCGTCCCCTCTTCTAACCCTCTACTCCTCTTCTAACCTCTTCTAACCTCTTCTAACCCTCTACTCCTCTTCTAACCTCTTCTAACCCTCTACTCCTCTTCTAACCTCTTCTAACCTCTTCTAACCCTCTACTCCTCTTCTAACCTCTTCTAACCCTCTACTCCTCTTCTAACCTCTTCTAACCTCTTCTAACCCTCTACTCCTCTTCTAACCTCTTCTAACCTCTTCTAACCCTCTACTCCTCTTCTAACCTCTTCTAACCCTCTACTCCTCTTCTAACCTCTTCTAACCCTCTACTCCTCTTCTAACCTCTTCTAACCCTCTACTCCTCTTCTAACCTCTTCTAACCCTCTACTCCTCTTCTAACCCTCTACTCCTCTTCTAACCTCTTCTAACCCTCTACTCCTCTTCTAACCCTCTACTCCTCTTCTAACCCTCTACTCCTCTTCTAACCCTCTACTCCTCTTCTAACCCTCTACCACCCCTCTACTACCACCCCTTCCACCCCTCTACTACCATCCCTCTACCACCCCTTTGCTACCCTGCGGTGGACTAAGGGGCAGCCGGAGCCTGATAGTGATCCAGCGGTAATTACCTGGTAATTTCCCTATTCAAAACCACATCACCTATGGTTTACCGCTGTAAAGGGTGAAAAATGATGAATCTTTTGATGACCGTGTTTCACCAAACAGGAGACTTTACATATATATATATATATAAATTAAATGCAAACAATATTTGAGGCAATAATGAGAGTGATGAGTTATTTTAAAGGGTTTTATTTAAGTCAAAAGTTAAGGTTCTCTGACTCTTTATTCATTAGTTAAATATCAATCAGGTTACAGAATTGAAAAATAGCATTAATACAGAACATATTACAGTCTGCATATAAGCATCACATATAGGAAGGGAAATGTGGCGCAAATTATCAGTCAAAACTCTTAAAGAGTTTCTAAGAAAAATAGTTAGTCTTACAAGGTTAATCAATAATTAATAATGGCAAAAATATCCCATAAAGAGAAATAAATGCAGTTTAGCACCTAAATACTAAATCTGTTCTGATCCTTTCAACTCTTTCCCTCTGCTTCGCTGTGCTAGTCTGTGTCTGTCTCAAGCTGCACCATAGCCCCCACAGAATGCAGCCCCTCCCTGTCTCTGTGTCCAGCACAGAAACTGGGCCTGGAGAGAGGCAAATAGCAAGGCAAAAAGGAGGCATTCCTCCCACTTGTAAGCCATATTTCAAGGAAAAAGTCACGTGCTCAGTCCTAATAGCTGGTCCAATCAGAACTTCAAGACATATCATCTCCCCATAGCCAATAGGTCTCGCCTTTGGGACCTTTATAAGTGTTTAGAGTTATGCAGCACAATATCCTTGGTACAACAACATCAACTGTTGCATGGCTAAGCATTTATAAGGTCCCAAAGGCGAGACCTGTTGGCTATGCCAATGCTTGTTTTTTTACTCTTTTTTGCAGTTATGGGAAAGAGGCTTACAAGTATAAGGTTCTCGCTTTCTCAGTACTTTATAGGATATCGTTTTAGGACATTAAAAAATACATACCCTAAGTTTATAGGTTTGCTTAGCAAGTGTTTGTACTTGTTTGTCTTGTGTTCCATTAGACGTTATTTTTCTAGATTTTAAACATCATGAAACAATACATCCTGTTAATTGATTTGTAACAATCACAGTGTGCCGTTCGCCTTATTTTCTTTTTATTCTTCTATACTATACAAGTCAAAACCCTTATAAATTGTAAGATCTAACTCTTGATTTGGTGTAGAACTTGCAGTACCTAAATTTATGATGCAGTGCTTGCAGCAGCCCAATTTCTTGGCAATGCCCATGTTTTGTTTTTGAAAGATTTGACTTATTCTCCTTTGTTATAATGATGCTCAGTTATTGTTAATAAACCAGAATTTTAAATGTTGCTATTACTTTAAACATGCATTTCGCAATATAAATTTGACACCCTATCATTATCATTGTACCTTCTTTCTTAGATCCCTTTCGTAAGGCACATTTTTTCATCTGCAGTTCTCTTCTAGAGGGCTTTTATCACTGTTTTTTCTAAAATAATATAAACATATTGATATTAACCAGAATGCTTCTGGTATGTAGAAATGAAACTAATCCTTTAGAGTTTATTTTTTACCTTCTACATATCGTGGTTTCACCCCACTCTCCTTGTGTTCAGGATCTCCAGTGAAAATGAGACCTCTTTTCTTGTTTTTTAAGGCTTGAAAAATGATGGTCTCGTTCCACTTCCAAAGAAAGATAGATGAAGGACTTAGAGTCCAACCTACAAGATATTGAAGGGTAGTTCTATCTTCATATACTACGCAAACTGAATTCAACTTTGCCTTTCCACCTTGTTCTCTGCAGAAGGTGTAAGTCCTAAGAATGTTATCAGCTCTAGTTTTAGTTTACATTAAATCTACACATTTTTGAGCTGTTACAAATGGAAAAATACCGTTAATAAAAGTTCTGGAATATGACCGGCATGTACTTATTAATGCTGAACAATCCAAGAAATGATTAAACATATTTTTGGCCGACGCCATAAAGTCCGTTAGCTTCTTTGTTGAGCCATGCGCCTTAAACATACTTTGGTGTGAGCCATGGACCCATCATCCAACTTCTTTAGAACTAGTTACCTTGCTCAATGCAGCCATATCTGTATGTGCTGCATTGTTTTAAACATGAGTGCAAGTAAGGAAGGAACACTTTCAAATGACATATACCAGGACTTCAATATTGTAATAAATTGCCCCAATGAATCAGCAGAGTTGAGCTTTAACTTTCTTAATGAAAAGCTAGCATTTAATATTTTTTGAAGAAGAATCTTTCTCATGCAAGTGGGATGATTATTTCCTTGAATTGTAGGACTCTTATAAGGATAACAAAATAATGTGTAAATGTTAAATCTATCCGAAATAACGTTAGAAACATGCATTGGCTCCTGGTCAATGTATTATTTTATTAAGGCAGGCCTTATACAGATAGACCCTTACTGAAAGCACTATATTGCATAGACAGAAAAAACTCCGAAGTTTAAGCCTCTTCTGTACTACCAATGTCCTCTTTGACAACCCTGACACTTTATCTGAATACAGCGATACCAAAGGGGGTGAAGGATGGAGCGTTTGAGCAAATCAAACACTCACCCCAGTCAACTGATCTGGGTTTAATCCATCATCATTCTTTAGCTCACTCCACCACCCCAGTTCAGACATGGCCATATGCAAATCCTTCTGACCCTGTGCCTCATTGAAACAGTCCAGCCCGAACTGCCAAGCCATGTCTTCCCTTTCGTATCGCTTTGTTCGCCTAAGTTCGCAGGGTATGCCCAGACGTGGGTCCCTTGCTCACTTTGCCACTGGATTCAAGATAGCCTGGCTGATAAGGGTCATGAACCTGAAACCGGTCCCAGAATGCTTATTTCCAGTCCAGGGAAGACATGGCTTTGCAGTTCGGGCTGGACTGCTCCCATGAGGCACAGGGTTAGACTGATTTGCATATGGCCATGTCTGAATTGGGGTGGTGGAGTGAGCTAAAGAATGATGATGGATTAAACCCAGATCAGTTGACTGGGGGTGAGTGTTTGATTTGCTCAAACGCCCCGTCCATAATCCCCTTTGGTATCACTTTATCTGAATACAGCAGCCGAGGCTTCAGATCAAATTACACGTTTTAGATAAAGCTCTATAAACTAATATATGTAAAGGTGTATGACCTCTCCGTATTTGGGCACAATTAGATCTCAGTTTACACTTTATTTCACGTAGAATTTGTTTTCGATTATATTGTACATCAATCATGATGGCTGCTTTAATATAGTGATTCCTGCTTTGCAGAATTTGTAAATTAGTACCTGCTAGACTCTGGTGTAAGTTATGGAGTTATTAGATGGGCAGATTATCCGGGGAAGACTGCTTGTTCACAAGGAATTGTTCTTGGAAGCGCACTCTCCTTGGTATTCAAATTATCGAATTGTTATTGCCATTCAAAGGGTAATTCTACCCAGAAAGTGGAGAGAATTTGAACTTTGATTGTAGCTCAAAAAGAGATTTTTGAAAGTCGCTGCAGGACTGGATTGAATCTCTAGCCTTTCTAAAATTAGCAACTTTACTTTGGAAGGTTGACACTGTTAGACAAATGAAAAAGTAAATGGGTATTTAAGATGTGTATGCGTGATGGGCGTTTTCTTTTCTTTTCCCCGTTTTTTTAATCGCATGGTCTTTTTAACAAAGGCAATGTTATAACCTCTTGGATAGTCACTATTTAAGCACATTTCGTATGCTCCATGTATGAATGTGTTCTTGTTAGTTACTCAGTATCCTCATAGCAAATGTGTATGAAAGTTGCTTTCTTTGTAGATTTTACTTTTCAATTATGACTTCTTTCCAATAAAATGGACCATACCAGTGTTCTAGTATCTTATTATGACTAGCCTACAAATTGATTCGATGTCTTTCAGTCTGTTTAGTTGTGTGTTCTGAGTCTGCTTGCATTCAGAAGCCAGAGGAAGAAAATGGCTGCTTAGATCTGGTGGAGACAGTGAACCGTTAGATCAGAGACCTGCTCTCTCCCCTGCAGCTCAGCTGTTTGTGCCACTGCTCTGTGCAGTACTGTGAGCAGGTAGGTGTTCGAGCGCTGCCTGTGCTCTATTGTGCCTGTCTTCCTGTAGTTTTCCTGTCTTTGCTATTGTGCCTGTGTTTCATTTGTTTTTCTCTGTCTTTGTTATTGTCATTGTGCCTGTTTTTGCTGTCTTCTGATATTGTGCCTCTGTTTTCTTATTTTTTTTGCCTTGTCTCTCTCTCTTAGTTTCTGGTCATCCTGCCCGTTTTCCCTTTCCCACTGCTGCTGCCCCCGCTTCCCCTCCCCCTGCCGGTCCCCGCTCCCGCCTCTCAGCTGCGCTTCCCTTCCCTATTTAATGTCGGCCGTGCCACTGGCACACCACAGGCATGGCAAAGGCAAGCCTGTCTGCGCCCATCCGCGACCCAACCAGCTCCAGGGACCCTGGATCTCCAATCGCACTCCGCTATGACTCAGCTGCCCTCCTCGCACGCAACCCTGGGAGGAACTACAACTGCCAGCTGTCCAAGCCAAGCATCACCCATGGCCAGTTCTCCTGCTGCCGAACCTTCACCACCCTCCACAGCCGCCGCCCCCGCGCCGGACGCCAACACCACCGAAGCCCTGAAGGACATCCTCAACGTGCGCTCTCTGCACAGACATGCCGTAGAGATTGGAGACCTTCTTGACACCCTCTCGCCAGACATCGCCTTCTTCACCGAAACCTGGATCAACGCCTCCTCCACCGCCATTCCCGACAGCTACAAGATCCAGAGAAAGGACCGCCCCAACCGCCCAGGAGGAGGACTCGCCATCGCGCACAAGTGCTCCCTCCGACTCTCCACTTCCACCACAAACTACTCCACCACCACCACGGAACACTTTAACTTTAAGATCCAGACCAACCCTAGAACCACTCTTCGCGGCACCCTCGCCTACAGACACCCCAGATCACGTGCTTCGTTCGCCACCACCATTGCTGACCTCATCGCACCCCACGACATCGCCTCCATGGACTACATACTCATCAGAGACCTGAACTTCTACTTCGACAACTTCACCGACCCCCAACTCCACCGCCCTCCTGGACAACCTCACCAACATCGGACTGAAACGGCTCGTCAACCTCCACACACACAAAGCAGGGCACATCCCGACCCCATCTTCGCAGGTGGGAACAACATCTGCTTCAGCCACACCACGCAGCCCCTCTGGACGGACCATCACTGCGTGCATTTCTCTTTCAATACCACCACCGCTCTCAAACCCACTCCTCGCCCTCCGTGAAGGAACTGGAGCAAGATCATAGAGGAGCACCTCGACTCCACCCTAATCCACAAGCCCCCCCCCCCCCCCACCTGCCTCGACAGACGCCAACTCTGCAGCCAAGGAACTACACCGGTGGATCACTAACTGCGTTGACAAGCTCGCCCCCCTCCACACCACCGACCTGCAACGCCCCCTTAAAGCCACCTGGGTTACCACCAACCTCCAAGAAGCTAGACACTCCTGCAGACGTCTCGCAAAACGATGGAGAAACAGCAAAACCACGGAAGGGCTTACCACCTACAAGAACGCCATGACCGATTACCTCAAGCGCATAGGATCCACAAAGAAGACCGTCATCCAGAACAAAATCCACACCAACTCCACCAACTCCAGCAACTCTAAGGAACTCTTCAACATCATCCAGCAATTCACCAAACCCCCCAGCGAAGCCTCAGATGTCACTTGCTCCCAGGACCTATGCAACAAGCTTGGTTGCTACTTCCTCCTAAAAAGCTGCAGCCCACCCCCACCCCCTCCCAGTGCCTTGAGACCCTCACGAGTGAGTAGCGTGCTTTAAACCCCCTGATTGAGCATAGTGAAGAGGATGCCGGGTTTTGCTTGCACTGGTGAGGTGTGGTTTGATTGTCCAGAGCACAAAAGGGCTTAATTCTGCAGAGCCATGCACCCCCATGAGGCTACATTATTCTGACTTCAGGCACTGCTGAACGTGCCTTATTGTTTACTAGTGTCCAACTCATCTGGGGCTTGTTCCTTTTGTATCATGCTGAAGCTGCTGCACTTCAAGACCAATAATGACTTGTTCTGTTGCACCCTTGCCAAAAGGCTATAGCTAGGCCTGTGATGCCATCCTCCTGCGGTAAGGAGACTGACGCCTCTGCACATGGGGTAACAGTCAGGAATACTACAAGATTGGCTTATGCCTCCCAACATCACATCCTGATCGAAGAAGGGGAGCATGCCCCATCGGCTAGCCTGTCCATCAACAGCATGCCGTCTGCTGCTTCCTAAAAGAACAAAAAATGGTGTATCATTCTTGTGTTAATGCTGTGTTCGATGTTGCTGGATGGCACAGATTCGAGGCTTGTGGTTTGACTTTACAAGCTGATGGCTGACTGCTTTGGGTTCCACATGCTTTACAGGAGAGCATGTACTCTAATCCTGTTTGCAAAACATTACACCTTGTGCTTGATTGCATTCCCAAAGCTTGCGTGTTTCTCTCTCTGGTGTTAGAATATTGCTTGCTTCTTCACGCTAGTTTTTACTAGAGGCAATACTATTCCTAGAAAGTGTAGCTGCACACCTGCAACCTTGCCTTAATTACACAAAGCAGCAGGTCAGCCCGGTTATTTTAATTTACGAGAAAGGGTGGAGTAGAATGGCCATTGTTTCTAGTGTAGTCTACGGAAATTACAGGTAGGCCCAATGCTGTGACTTTTGCATGCAGGGCTCTGTTTGGAGGCCCGGTAAACATCCTGCATTGATTGTTCTATTTTGTGCATTTCCCACACATCGTGAGATTATGAAAATCCTCCAGGGAAAGTCCACACACTGCAGTGTGCTGAATGCCTTCAAATCAGCAGCTCCAGTATTGTCGGCCGAAGGTGTTCAATAGTGCAAATGATGAGTTGATTCTGGTCTATTACTTGGATCACTTCGAGAGGAAATCTACCCGTGCATGTATTGTTCACCTATAGTGTACACATGTTTCGGGTGCAGAGGGCCGACATATTAACTGTGCCTTCACATTGTTATCTTTTTGGTTATGAGAGGGTATAGCCTTCGTTGTATTCCGAAGAATATTTGCTTGCACAGGAAAAGATTAGCCAGTTGCCTAGATACTACACTGTGCACATTTGCAACAATGCTCATTAGGATAATCTTGAATTAATAAGGAGCCAATGTATTTTGCCATTTCAAGAACATATAATTCCTCACAGCATTGTTATAAATGTTCCTAGTCTATGTTCCTTGCTAAAAAGAAAAGTCAAGGTAATCGTTTTGACATTTAGCAATGTTTTTGTGTCGGGAACATAATTGTTCATCCGTCTATTCCTAAAGTGTGTTGAGACATTGCAAGGTTGACTTGGTGAAATTAGTTTGTATGTTATTTGATAGCTGGACAAATTCAAAGAATACCAATTTTGAGAGAACATTTGCCTAAACAGTTTAACCAGACACACTCCCTTCTGTCCCTTAGGTTTGCATGTGAATAGTACATTTTATTCCTCCAAAGTAAGTGTTAGCATGTGTCCTTTTATGTTGAAGTGAAAGTGCTAATTTGGTTTCGTTAATGGTCTTGTTTTAATTTGTATTTTAATGGAGTTTAATTGTTTTTAATAAGTATTTTACATTATTCCATTCATTGGTTTGAATGTGTAATTATATTTTTTGGTTAATTTTTTAGTTAGGTGCATAGATGTAATTAATTGTGTAAAATTGTTATTTGATTATTTTTTGTATTTAGCTTATTTTATTGCAATTTGTTTTTATTTGAATAGATTTTTGTGATTTCATTTAACGGTATATTTTCTTTGAAATTTTGTGTTTTAACCTTTTTTTAGTAATGAATTTTAGTAAGTTTTTTTTTTTTATGTAATTGTTATACATTATATGGTATAATTTTAATTTGTAATCATTTTATTATAAAAAATAGATTGTCCTCTGATCTAATTAACATTTTATAGTATTTTTAAAGAATATCTTAATTTGCATACTCTTATGTATTTGTTTACTTTTTTGTTTTATTTTTCAAAATGAATACATCTATTTAAAAAAAATGGTATAGGATATCTATTTATTAGAAATATTTTTAAGTTATTATAATTTTACCTATCTTATAAATGGATATATTTGTTTTTACTTATGTAATGTCAATATTTAGGACCATGATATTTTGTACACAAACTTTTTATACTTCACATCAGCGTTCACTAAACAGTGGATCGCGAGTTACTGTAAATTGAAAAAACTAACTAGTAAATGTCAGTGATTTTTTTTTCTTTCAAGCTTAAAATGTTATGTTTAAGCTGACATTTTCACCTAACTATTAAAACTCTTTAACCTTTGTTTTTTCTGTGAATTTCTCCGCTTTTTTTAATGCAAAGTAACATATTACCATACCTTACTATAACATCTTTAACATTTGTTTTTATTCAATGAATTTCTAGGAGTCTTTTAATGTAAAGTAATATTTTATTACCATATCTAACTATGCCAAACTGCACCAACCCCCACCCGGCGTGCATGGCCTCACCCACCCCCTCCACAGGTGCCCAAAAGCTCCCCCCCACGCACGACCTTTTATGGCGTGAATTAGCTACAGGGCCAACTGCCTGTACGTGATCAACCCATAAAAAGACATTCACATTCCACCACTTTTTTATAGTTTTCTGATCTTGCAGGGCTCTTGCAAGAGTCAGCGTGGCTCCTGTGGGACTCCTGCAGGAGCAGGGGAGTCCCGCTGGATCCCGCCAGAGTCCCGTGGGAACTCAGCAACCCGGGTGTATCCCTACCCTGTTCCCTTACACCTTAAAATTATTTTATTTCATAACACAGGAACAGTGCCCCTATGTCCTGAAATGGCAGCCTCCTAATGTTACAGCCAACCAATCACCGGACTCGTGGGAATCTCTGGCTCCTGCAGGAGCGTAACAGCTGACGGATGGGGAAAAAGACCCCCTCGACCAATCTGATAGCTCTGTTATGTGAAATTGTGTCATGAGAGTCCTGTGAATCCAGCTGTCCAGATATACATACATTTCAAACCTTAATTTTTCAAAAACTACTGAACAGATTTACACCATATCACAAAAAGCACACTTTCTTGGTAAAGACCCAGTTTTCTGGCAATTTTTGGTTTATTATATTGTTACCCCTTTTTTTCTATTTTACTTTTAAAACCTTGTTCCGTAACTGGTATTCACTAATGTGTCAATTTTATTTCTTTTAAAAATAGTATATATTTTTTAGGTCTGCCTAATAGTATATACTTTTTAGGTCTGCCTAATTTTTCTAGAGCTTGTGGGTAAAAAAAAAAGTTGTATAGATAGATGCACTTTTGCTCCGCCTTTTTGTTGATTTTTCAACAGACCGCAAATGTTAGCCCACCTGTGAAATAGCCCCGTTGTACCTATCTGATTGACCTATTAGCCACAGAGATTGTGCCTTTTTAACTCAATAACAAATGCAGTATGAAGTAGTTTTAGATTTTAAGCTCTGTGACAAGTGCAATTGGCAGCCATTTTACACTTTGCAGTAGGAATGAGTTTACATTGTGAACTCTGACGAATACAAAATGAAAGGGGGTTTACGTTGTAATCAGCACATCGAACACCGTGCAAAGGGGTTTTACATCATTAGAAAATGGTAGACCTTTTTACTCAGCTCTGTTTAGGAGGAACCAGAGGTGTCTGATTTTTAAATCTGGACAGGAGTTATTTAATAGTTATGCGTGACTTAATGTATATTTTTCTTTTTTAAAAGTAAAAGCACTGACTGCACTTTGATTTGTTATGGGCTTCTGAGTTCTAAACTCCTGCCCCACAATACCTCCCTGAGTAAGTCTTGCACGGCTTTGAGGGTCAAAAACTGAACTGGTTTCCTTAGTGCTCAGTGTGTCCAATTTGTTTGGTCACCTGCTAAATATAGTGTTCCTTTTTTAGGTCTCGGCTCGAAGGCTGCGCTTGCGCAGTCTCGATCCGAGATTTAATGACTTGGAGAAGAGGGGCTTGAACCCGCCCCTCTTCTCCCCTGTTCTCCATTGGCTGGCCTCTTGAATGCTGGCCAGCCATTGGAGAAGAGGTCCGTCATTCCGATTAGGCCCCGTCCTTTTCGGATCGGGGGGCGTGTTTTTTTCAGAAAGTCTAATTATCTCCTCCAGCCAATGGCAAGAGGAGATAAAAGCAAAACACGCCCCTGAATCCGAAACCGCCACTGCGTTTCTCCGAGGCATTTCTGCTCTACCTCGGAGAAAGGCAGTGGTGTGCTCGTCCGCTCCCCCTGCTCTCGGCTCCCTCTGTGCCCTTGTGTCCGGCTGCTGCTCTGGTCTCCTCATCCTGTCCTCTCCGGAGCTGTGTGCAGTTAGCTGTACATTCTGTACAACTCGACTCTCACCCGGACCGCAGGGCGCCTAGTCTGAATTCAGGAGGTATGTTCCTTTCTGGTAGTAGATGTCTAAGGCAGTTGCTTTAACCCACTGAGCTAGCTAACCGGACAGTTTAGCAAAGGTTCTAGTAACAGGCACTTTAGTAAAACAATGTAAATTCGCCTCATAGAGGAGGAGCATGAGAGGGGCCGGGCAAGGATCGGAATCGCACTGTTCTCCTGCAGCCACTCGAGGAGGCTTTGGAGGGGCTGTTTGAAGCTTTTGTAACCTGACTCCGGGGCCGGCCAGAGATCCTTTTCCGTGGTTCTCCTCCCGCCGGCCAGAGGTGGAGCCCACCCAGTCCCCTTACACTCACATCTTCCCCTCTGCTGCAGGGGTGCACTACAGGGGTGCGCAGGGAGAAAGAGGGGGCGGGAGCACGGAACAGAGTGGGAGAGGGGTCTTTGAAAGAGAAAGGGAGGACTGGGACAGGGTGGTCAGAAGAGAGAAAAGTGAGAGATAACCGGGAGGAGAGGGGCGGAGAGTGCGGGGTCAGCCGCAGAGAGTGGGGCAGGGGGGCTCTGTGAGGGATGCTCGCTGGAGGGAGACCCCTGCACGCAGGGCGGTGCTGCCGCTGACCGGAACCGGTGAGATGACCTCTGGGAGGGGGCACAGGGCACGGCGACCCAACCATTGAACAAAGCCCTTCTGGGGCCCCCCTTGTACCACAAACTTCTGGGCGTGAAGTGCAAGTCAACTGTTGGGGTCTTACTTTTTGAGGAGACCCCCTCTTCCTGTCCTACAAAGGACCCCCGCAGATCGGCTGCCTGCTAGGAGACCGTGGCCCACGTCTTGGGGGTACTCGTGGGACAGCTCGCCCGGAAGGAACCCTGCCCCCTACTGCTGGAGCCCCCAACTTCCACTGACAGTCGCTGCCCTGCTGTATCCCGGGGGTAGCGGGGTGTCCGGTGTGAACCTGTGAGATGTGTCGGGGGCTTGCTCTGTGGGTCCAGGCGCTGGGACTGCTCTGTGCCCACCGGGCCCTGGCACAGCCTGGGGACCCGGAAGCTCACCTGAACATGCACTACTTCGATGACAACGGTGAGTCTTCCATGTGGGTGTCTGTCTACCTTTTTAGATATCCGCCCTTTCGGTCTCTTTCCCTGTCTGTTTCTGTCAATGTCTGACAGTCTCTGTCTATAGATCCTGCCTAACCTCTCCGGCCTGCCTGTCTCTGTCTACAGTATCTTCCTGTTAAGCTGTCTCATTTCGTGCTCTCTCTTGTCTGTCTATAGTATCTGCTATTCGCCTTGTCACGCTCCCTCTCGCAGACTTCCTGTCTGTCTCTGTTCTGTGTTTATCGGCTGTTTTAGCTGCCGCCTTTGTCTCTTTTACCAAAGGCCACTAGAATGAGCAAATCTGCTACCACGGTGTTTTCCTCTTAATTATGGGCTTGACTGTGCATCAATCTATAAGGTGAAATGTAATCTGTCAAATGTGAGCATGAAGGAAAACTGTGCATTTTTGGAATATGCCCAGAACTGAAATTAGAAATAGGGGTTATGTATACTTCTGTAAATATGAGCTTAATCTATAATATCTGGTGACTTTGCAGGGGTTTTGCAAAATGTGTGTATTTATGCACATTGACTTGGGTTTGGTAGGCAAAAATGTAGCAAAAACAATTGATAATATAAATAATAACACAGATTCTTCTGTTCTGCACTGCCACACATCTGTTAAAATCAGTACCTCACGTGTGTAAGTGGGCTTATTGCAAAAGGCAGGAAAGGCCTAAAACACATGGCAACATCAAGATTTATGTTTTTTATTTGAGAGAGATTAGGCTATTGACATTGTAAATAACAATGCAGTTTCTTTAAATGTTTTAAAAACAAACATAAACAAATAATGTCATGAGCAATGCCAATAGCTCTAACTTTAACAATGCCGAGACCATTGCATTGTAAATGCTTGTTTAACGTGGAACCTGGGCATGAGTGGTACTTAGCTGCCCATGCAAACTGTGTGTGTAGGCCAAGAGCTGGTGGTGATTTGGGATTGGTGCGCCGGGACCAGTGCCAACCACTGAATGCGGCTGTATGAGGCGGGTCGCAGAGCAAAGGGTTGAACATCTGCAAGCACTATGGGGTCGAGGGATAGGGAATGTGATTCTGTTGTTGTACTCTGTTGTAAATGGGTGCTTGAAAACAGTAACCATTTGCAAGCTTAGTGTGGGAATATGGGATACGTGCAAGGGTGAAGTGGGATGTAAGCGGTCATTCGACATTGTTCTTGGAAGTAAATATATGGAGACCTTGGGTTATTCATGCCCACCTAATATCTGCCTCTACATTATAGGAAAAACAGTCGAGACTCACTGTGCAAGTAACATGACTGTGCCTAGGAATGATTGCTGCAGTGTTACAAGAGAAAGACTTGACATCATTAGATAAGTATTCAGTAAGTCTTCAGACAAAGCACAAGGGTAACTGTGAAAGCCTATATGGTGGAAAAGCAAAACACTAAAGCACTCTCACATCCTTTGGCAGAGTAGCAGTCACACACTATTAGAAGGTAACTTATCTCTTCACAGAATATGTCTGAGGCATTGTAAAGAACATGCCTTCTGATGGACATTTCTAACCGTTGATACTTAACCTTTAGAATATCCCTAGGGACCAGACTGGATCCAAGAGCTTTCACCTCGGTGCTCCCTCGTGCCCCTGGGTGATGGGCTCGGGACAGAATTCAAGTCAAGTGAGGAATATGCCTTCTCACACCCAGAGGTGATCCGCATTTGTGAAGCAAAGCCGTCGAAGCTGTGGGTGCGGACTCAGTCCACGCTTTCAGGACCATTCCTGCGACAGACCCCCCATTGTGGTCAAGGTCTACTGGTAAGTCGAAATCAAAAGCGGCAACACAGAGTCCAGCACGGCTTGCCCCCATCATGCCAGAGAAATCTCGAGTGAGTGAAGGCAGCACACAGTCCAGCTCCTGATCATCCATTGAGAAGCTGGTCCCACAACTGATCCTGTTACAACCTTGGTTTTTGGGGTCATCAATGATGTTGCTGATATCAAGGCCTTAGGGGGGCAATGTTGCACATCTTCACCACTATTACAGTTCCCTTTGGCGTACCTTATGGCCCTAAGGATCCACAGGGGTCTCCAGTTAGGTTTCCACCTGCAGCCTGTCCTAAGCATAGATTGTGCCTCAAACCCATCTCAAGTTCCACACTGATTTAAGTGCCAACTTCTACTCTAGCACCACAATCTGTACCTATCCCTTCGACATCAAAGCTGGCTCATATGGCGACTGGAGTCTTTGACTTCATGGCAGACTCCTCTTTGTCCCAACTGAAGTCATGTCCCAAATTCACCCCAATGTACCCGGTCCCCATACAGTCTGATTCAGACAGAACACTGCCCCTACTACAGAGCTGCCCTTATATACTCTACCAGCATTTTGGCTTTAACTCTGATCAGCGCTTACCAGCACCTGGAGATGACAATGAAGATGATTAACCAGCTAAAAAAAGATCGAATTAGGGTGTTGTATATAATAATAAACATGTCCTGCAGAAGATAGTGTAAATCAACAACTCCACCAAAACACCACATCAACAGTTTTTTAATTATATAAATGAATGTTCATTTGGGGAGAAATTGACTGTATACCTAATTAAAATTATATAATTTATATGGACTTGTTTTATGATTTTATTACATGAATAATAAATGATCTATTTGGATTTCTTACAATTGCATTTGTAGGTGCCATTTGTAATGTAGAATCAGAGTAGGTTGAATGTGGATCAGTAGGCAAAGGGGATATGTATTATTTGACTGGTGATTAGACATGCAGCTGAGGTCTTGGCCCTCCAACTTCTATCAATCAAATTTAAAATTAATGTCCTTACGGATGTTTTACAACCTTGGCAGGCTTCCTTTGTCTTCTTATTAACATTTGGTGAAGCCCTAACTTTTACTTTACTGTGCATCTTGGCTAAGCCTTGTTCTTGCCAACTCACGAAAAGGCACGTAGCCAGACACCACAGACTGGTGCAAGGCTGCCCTGATTTTTTGACTCTACATAATACTGCATAGAGTCTGGTGGTCTACCAGCAAGATAAACTCCAGTTCATTCCCTATGACCCCTGACAGGGGGGAAAGGGGGTCAAAGAGGATTGAGGCATTTGCGAAACACATGGTCTCGTCGGCCAGCATAGCCTTAAGGTCGATCAATGCCAGTTTCTTACTTAGATGATATACACACGTCCTTTGGGTTTCAGGGCCTCCTGGGTTAGAACAATCAGGATGTGACCAAATATGTCATTCATTTGGGCCTTGGGGCAGGCAATCAGCACTATTGTGGTGCTCTGTCACCATGTATGTATGAGAGCCATGGACTTTGCTGGGAACGTGCTGGCGTCACTTATGCATATACCTTTCGATGGATCTGGCCTGTTTGGTGAGAAGGCTGATTCTGCCCTGGAATGCGTTAATGGGAGCAAGACTAAAGTACACAAAAAAAAGTGATGGCCGGAACGCTTGAATTTATCTTGGCCACTGGTATTTACTCTGGCTGCATCCCAGTCCGTTGTTACTTTGCACATCATGCCACCAAAATTTGGACCCAGGCACAAGAAAATTAGTCTTGACCCTGCTCCAGTGGGAACAGTCCACCTGAACTGCCAAGTAGAGGTCTCCCTAAACCGGAACACATGTAACCTGTAACCTAGGACCGGTTTCTCGCTAGTTAGGGTTCACCAGCCAGGTATAGCTGGGTTCCCGTGACAGTGTGTGCATGGGACCCACATCTGGGCATACCCGTCCCACTTTGGGTGACATTCTAAATTATACAAAAAAGTGATGGATGGAATGCTTGAATTAATTTCAGCCACCGGTAATTAAATACTCTGGCCACATCCCAGTCAATTGTTACTTTACACACCCTGCCACCTCAGTTTGGACCCAGCCAAATTCAGGGTCAAGACGAATTTGCATGTGGCTGTAGAAAATTGCAAATGAAAATGTTGTCACCAATTTCTATTTTTTTCTGCTAATTGTCATTTACTGTTTTTTGTTCAGCAATTAGTTTCTTTGGGAAGCCATGAGCGATCAAAAGAAATTACCCCTTCTAAATTCAGAATTTTGTCTACTTTTCAGAAAGATGTAGCTTTCCGGATTCAACACTGGATTCAAGCTTGCCTGGCTGATATGGGGAGATATCCCGAAACCAGACCGATAATGCTTGATTCCTGTCCAGCGAGGACCTGGCCTGGCAGTCCGGGCTGGACTGTTCCTATTGGGAGAAGGGTCAAAACTGATTTGCAAATGGCTGGGTCCAAAATGGGGTGGCATGGTGAGCATAAGAATGATTGATCTATCCCAGATCTTTGACTAGCGGCGAGTGTTTAAAAATGTTTAGCTCTGTCCATCATCTTTTTGTGTTGCTATGATTGCCTTTAATGGCCAGGGTATACACAGACATCTGTCCCTTGCTTACTGTGCCACTGGATTCAAACTAGCCTGGCTGATGCGGGGTGATACCCTGAAACTAGTCTCAGAATGCTTGTTTCTAGTCTAGGGGCGACCTGGCCTGGCAGTTCGGGCTGGACTGTTCCCATGGGGCGCAAGGTCAAAAATGAATTGCATATCGCTCGGTCCAAACTGGGATGGCATGGTGAGCAAAAGAATGATTGATCTAACTCAGATCTTATGACTAGGGGCGAGTGTTTGAAACGTTTCAGCACTCCTTACATCATCTTGTTGTGTTATGTTCACATCTGTTTCCACCACAAACTGCAAGTAGGTATAAATCACAAGAACGTTAGTGAAAAATGATCAGCACTTTTGTTGATGCCATTAAAAAAAAACGCACATACGCTTACTTGTACAGCACTTTTCTTTTATTTATAAAAAAAGAAAAAAAAAAGCTTTGTTTTGCCTATTTTCTCAGTTCCCTCAGTGGAAATCAGAGACCCTGGCTACCTTTAAAATGCCCCGCATGAGTGAAATGAGCATTGGCAAACAGGCTTGCCATATAATGAAAGTTGTTAACCTGTTTGAGCAGGGTTTCTTAGTCTATTGTATATAATAATCGATCCAAATTGGACTCTGACACAGTCCTAATAAGATATGCTTGCCAACCAGAATAGAAGCAGTTGTGTTTGATGACTTTGGAAGTATTAAGTATCTACTACTTGAATAAACATGAATTTGTTTGTGGTGTTACTGTAGGTCTGGGTTACTGAGTTAACCCCTTAATTACTGAGGCCCTTTCACCACAGTGTTGAGCTGTTTTGTGGCTATTTGCTGTACTTTGTGCTTAGGCCGTCATAACTTTTTTCCCACGCAAATTATCAATGCCACATTTGTACCCTTTTTTCCTAACATGGGGATTCTAAAGGTACTCGGGGTTTGTGGATTCCCCTGGATTAAAACCAAGAAAATATCCACAATATACTTTTTTTGTTTTTTTTAAAGCTTTTTAGGCAAAATAAGAAAAAAACGATCTGCAAAGAAAGTGTTGTTTTTCGCGCTTAAAATTGCATCAACAAAAGGTTTGCTGTGCTGAATTCACCATCTAGACCAGCTTTCAGGAACCATTCAGAGCTGAATCAAAAAAATATTTTTTACCACAGTCTTGGCATTTTTCAAAAAGGTAGCCTATTTTTAAAATGTTTTGTCCTTCCTACCTATTTCCAGTTTGTGGTGGTAACAGGTGTGAAATCCCTGGTGATCTCCTGTTTGGTTCTTGAAAGGATTGCAACATTTATTTCTTCCCTCTCTCTTTGTCATACCACAATGGGACCTTAACTTGGTCCTCACTTTTTTAATGTGCACTCTATTGGAGCTGCTTCACAGCTGGTCCTTGCGGCTCCTCACCCTCAAGACAGTGATCCTCATTGCCATTATACCGACGCGGTGTGTAAGCTTCAAGCTCCGTGTCAACCTGCTGTACACCCCCCTTCTTCCCAAAGTTATTCTGTGAACTCTGCCATCCTTTCTGCCAAAAGTTGTGACGCAGTTCCATGTCGGCTAAACCATCACCTGATTGGTGTTTTATGCTCCGCCTCCCCCCTTTAAGGAGAAGAAACTCAATTGGTTGGACCCTAAAAGAGGGATGAGCTACTACATAGATCGTACCAAAGACCAACGGGCTGACGTTAAGTTCTTTGTGAGTTTGCTGGAGTTAAAGTCAAGGCTGTGCAGAGGAGAACCAGCTTGTAACTGGATCGTGCTGTGAAGTAAGATCTGCTATGTATTGGTTAGAAAGCGGCCTCCCAGAAAAACTGCGTATGAATTCTACCAGGGCTAAAGGTGCTACCACTGCTTTTGCACATAGTCCTTGTTCTAGACATATACCAACAAGCTACATAGGTGTCCATATGTTTACGGAGCACCATTTCTGGACACTCCGCCGAGAAGGGCATTTTGCCCACTCTGTCCTGCAGAACTTTCTGGTTTGAGTCTGTTCACAGCCCTCCTGCAATTATGAACTTCTTAGGTATTTATTAAAAAGCTGAGCAATCTGTGACTGGGAGTCTATCAGACTAACAAGTTACTTACCTTAGGTAACACTCTTTCTGCTAGAGATTTTATCTAGCTGCAAATTCCTTGCCGTCCCTACTGTCTCCCTCTTCTTTGGTTGGACTCAATCCATTAATAAGATCTCAAGTCTAGGAATCTGCACTCTGGTCTACCAACTTGCTCTTGGGAGTCTGAGTCTGGGTACACAGCAGTCTTGAAAGCAACTGACATCGGTGTGGGGATATGGCGCCTTTATAGGCTCCATGCGTCATTTCCAGAGAGGAATGATATTGGTGTGGAGCTGCACGGTGCCACTTACAGGCATACAGAGAAACAAGTTTCCAGATCCATGCTGGCACCTGGAGAATATTCAAAAGATAAGGAATCTGGCGCTAAATAGTCTCTAAACGTTACTGCGTTACCGAAGGTAGATAACTTGTTCATTGTTCCCACCGTGATTAACTCTGAGGCTGCAGAGTGGCAAGAATGTAGCAGGAAAGAGTACACTATGAAAGATTTGGAGAGAGAAGTATGTAGAAAAATGTTTGAGGCTAGGGTTGGCAGAGATGGGTCAGCAATGACCGGTATAAACAGTGGTATACAGTTATGGTATAGTTATTGAGTGGTGCTCAACTGTGTGTCTCTCAGTGCAGTGATACTCAAAGTACAGCCCGGGGGCTACTTGGCCCCTCCTGACTTTTACATGCAGTCTCTGGTCAATAGCAGCACAGGGCTGCTCTTTACTTGACTCCGCACTAACACTGATAAATATGTTAAATAAACAGGCAAGCATTTATTTACATATTAACTTAAGTTAATGAAAGGGTGTTACGAAGGTATCATGCCTGCTTAAATGTAGGAACTACTTGGTTTTTAAAGACCTTTTGCAAGAAACATGTAAATTATAAAGTTTAAGAATTCAAAAGGTGTATTTCTTTATCATGTGAAACGTTTCACCTTCGTAGATCCGATTATAACCATGCATTTAAAAGATTGTTTTTTTTAAAGTTTTTTTTTTAAGTGATACGTGGTTCCCCCTACCCTGACATCAATGCCAGTAGTGAACTAAGATGCAAGTAAGTTGTGTTGTGTACCATTATGGGTGGCCTGGGTTGCTATTATACATAGACACACTTATAGTTTATTAAATGACACACAGGAGAAGGTTTTCTACAGCACACATCTTGAAGTCCAGTATTTTGAATTAGTCTTCTGTGTGATTAAAAAGGGAGGCATAGTGAAATGAAAACAATTACTAAGGATCGCACAATTTGTTCAAGTGGGGATGCATCCCAGGTTTTCTAGTTTTACATTGTGCAGTTCAACCATTGGGTGTTCTTGCTACGGCTACGCTTCCCTCAATCCCCCTTTCCCCCCTATCCTGGTCATGCCACAGACCAAACTGTTTGATTTTTGGCCCCTTGCAAAATGTTTGTAAGTACCCATGCATTAGGTGATGTAATAACAGCCCAATAAGACTTTACAGCACAGACAATAATGTTAAGTCATCACTTTTGAGCCTTGTTATGTCTTTATGTTGTGACCTCTTTATTGCCCCTAGTACAGACTCTAAACGTACTCTTTGTGTTTCTCGTCAACGTGTTCTAGTACTTTTCTGTAGTCTATACTCAATAAGCAAGGAGTGTACCTCATACTGATGAATGGTCCATGGCAGTTCCTGCACCTAAATGCTTAGTGAAGTACAAATGTGGCTGTGTAGGTTACATCAATGTAAAACACAACATTTAGGAATACATTACTTCCACATTTTCTCAACTATTACCGTGGTGTTCAGGAGCACCTATGTGGCATTATGTTCTACAGGTGAGGGGATCTCCAAGTTCTCCTTCAGAGTTCAGTTTATTATTACTATATGGTGAGGCTCTAGCTCCAAGTAGTGGATGAGAGCTTCGAAGAGAAGTTTTTATCCAGCAGAATCGTCTTGAAGATATAATGCCCGATACTTTGTGGAGGCCTGTTATTTCTTTATTTATAGGTTTTATATAGCTCTAGCTAGCCCTGAAGGAATTGGAGCACTTTCCATATAATGCGAGATTGTTTGATTGAAGTACATACATATATACAAAGAAAATTGTTAAGCAGTCAAGGTAGTTACAATATGCGGACAGCCGAACAGCGCAAGTTAAGGGAGTAAGTGACCTAGTAGACAGCTGAAACAATCGACCCGCCCCAGCGGGTCTAGTCTGACTGGGTGTGAGCTTTGGGAACATAGCTCAGTTTGTGTTCGTGTTAAAGTGTTTGTTGAGCAGTAGGTATTTAAGGTCCCGTTTGAAGCAGGAATAGGAGGGGTTGCAGCGGGAATAGATTATTGAAACCAAAATGTGGTGGAGGTCCGGATGTGAAGTCTGTTTTCTGGTGTATAGGCTCACCCAAAGCTGACCAGTCTTGGCATTTGTATGCTAGGCTTGTGAAACAGTAGAGACTGCATTGGGTGATTGAGGAATGCATTTCTGTTATCGGTACACTTGGTGAGTTTTATAAATGGGTACTTGTCCAATTTTACTATTTTGCAAGAGCTTCCAGTGTCTGTAGATACGTGAAATGTTGTTGCCCTCGATCGCACAGTGTGCTTACGTGGAGACATTTGGACCAGATTTATGTCTTGACCAACAGACCAACGTGGCAGCCGCATTATTGGAGAGTGGGTGCGAAACCCTTCTTTATATCCAGCCCCATAACTTTTCAGATTCTGTTGAGAAAGCCAGTTGATTGCCAGAGCGAAGTTGAGGCAGCTGTCTTTTAGATGCACATTGTGCATGTGTGATATAGCAGCTCCCCTGCACAGTGTGCAGGGAGATTTCCACCACACATGCAAAGTGTGCATGTGAAAGCAGTGAAGAAGGCAAGGACAGCATGTCCACCTGCACTGAGGACTTGGTGGAATCATGAATTTGAGACGTACCACCTCTTGGGGTACATAGTTATGCGCCACTAAGATGATAGTCTAGTGCCAAGGTTAAAGGTCATGCCCCATGTTTGACTAGCTCTGCCCAGAGGCAGGAATGCTTTGGTGCATCAGCAAATCTGCTATAAGAGAAGGTGGTTTATGGAGAAAGAATCAAGATCTACCGAAGTGACCACTCTGTCGATCTCTGGAACCTGCCCTAGTCCTTAATCTCCGTGCTTGACTGTGGTACTGGAACAGGAGTGGGGGTGCTGCCATTAGTTTTACATCCCTGAACTCGAAGAAAGTGTGAAAATTCCGATGGTTTAACAAAGAACAAGTATAGCAATGAGCCACAACCATTCAGCAGGTGAGTGGTAAACATGCGCTATGTACCAGTGGCACATTTTGAAGTACACCAATATGAATATATTACTAAATATGGTGTGGTACTGCACTGTAATTTACAAATCACGTTTTCTATTGGAATGGCCACAGAATTCGTACTGACATGCGATTTTACTGATACAGCTACATAGCGCGCAAATGATAATATATGGAAATCTGATTTCTGCAAATATTTATAATTTTCGCATCCCAAAGTAATGAATGTATTCGTTTTGATCCTTTAAAATCTTTGTTTGCCTCACACTTCAGAATTACAAAAAAGTGTATTTGTTCTTTCTCATCTACTGATTTTCTTTTAAATATCTAAAGTTTATTTACAGGTATTTAAATTTTACTGTGTGTTCGAAAAAAACTGACATCGTACAGCCTTTCCTTTCACACTTCATTTACTTGAGCAATATTGTCAGATAGTTCACCTTACCAAAACGTTTGGCTTTGCAGTCAGAGAAAGAACAGTAAACACCAACCCCCATAGTAACAAAATAAGCAGCAATCTGTCATAAGATATGGCTTGCCATTTGACCGTTGTGTATGAACGCACAATAAAAGTGACAAGATGAAAAGAAAATGTAAAGGCGTGTTTATTGCTCATTCGTCTTCGGAACTCCAGCATGGTTGTAGTGAGGGTGCTGCAGCGTCCCTACTTAAAGCTCCTATGGTGCTCAAAATGTGTCCACTACATACCTAGTGTGTTTTTAATGTTCTTTGTGTGAAGCTCGATAATACCCGTCTAGAAGGCACGTGTAACAAGTTCCCCGGGGGGACCACTGTGTGCCCCGCGAGCTCCGCTCTCGCCTCCCTGTGGCTTGCGCACCTCCGACTCCCGTGGTCGTACGCAGAGCCGGAGAGTGCTCAGCGTGCCCCGCGGGCTCCGCTCTCGCCTCCCTGTGGCTCGCGCACCTCCGACTCCCGCCGTCGTACGCAGAGCCGGAGAGTGCTCAGCGTGCCCCGCGGGCTCCGCTCTCGCCTCCCTGTGGCTCGCGCACCTCCGACTCCCGCCGTCGTACGCAGAGCCGGAGAGTGCTCAGCATGCCCCGCGGGCTCCGCTCTCGCCTCCCTGTGGCTCGCGCACCTCCGACTCCCGCCGTCGTACGCAGAGCCGGAGAGTGCTCAGCGTGCCCCGCGGGCTCCGCTCTCGCCTCCCTGTGGCTCGCGCACCTCTGACTCCCGCCGCCGTACGCAGAGCCGGAGAGTGCTCAGCGTGCCCCGCGGGCTCCGCTCACGCCTCCCTGTGGCTAGCTCACCTCCGACTCCCGCCGTCGTACGCAGAGCCGGAGAGTGCTCAGCGTGCCCCGCGGGCTCCGCTCTCGCCTCCCTGTGGCTCGCGCACCTCCGACTCCCGCCGTCGTACGCAGAGCCGGAGAGTGCTCAGCGTGCCCCGCGGGCTCCGCTCTCGCCTCCCTGTGGCTATCTCACCTCCGACTCCCGCCGTCGTACGCAGAGCCGGAGAGTGCTCAGCGTGCCCCGCGGGCTCCGCTCTCGCCTCCCTGTGGCTCGCGCACCTCCGACTCCCGCCGTCGTACGCAGAGCCGGAGAGTGCTCAGCGTGCCCCGCGGGCTCCGCTCTCGCCTCCCTGTGGCTCGCGCACCTCCGACTCCCGCCGCCGTACGCAGAGCCGGACAGTGCTCAACGCACAGGAATGTTTTGATTTTGGGGTTGTGAAGTGAGGTCAGAGGGAGTGAGGAGTTGTGGACAGAGGCCCTGGGCCAACAATGTCTCGGATAACGATGGAATGAGCGAGGGATTCCGAGCTGCAGGAAGTGGTTGTGGTTTAAAAACAAGGTGCGCTAAGTGAGAAAAGGACGTGGTTTCAGCGGCAGCTATCGATTCATTCTCTACGATAAAAGCCCTCCCTTCATCCCGTTCTGCCTATTGTGCTGCCCCAGCACTGCTAACTCACAGCAGCTTGCGGCAGTTATAGTCCTAATGATCATTCCTCGTACTCGTATGGCGGTGCATTCTACCCCCGTGAACAATCAGGCCGCGCCGTGCCTGCCTTGGCGTTTCATGGTTTCTGTGGCCCTTTCATTGTGTTTGAATGTTCACTGCCTTCGTAGGTTTCACAGTGCTTATTCATTTATTTAAGTGATTGATTTCTATTAACGGGCGTTGTAGAGATTGTTGATTGCAATGATCTTCTTCATCAAGTACATCCTGAGCTGAGTTATAGCAGGTAAAGTGTTTGGATAGAAGGCGGGGTCTTGTATGTGGTTGGGAATTTCGCTATTTGTGATTGTGTGTCTGGTTTCGGCTTACCGTTTTTCTCTTTATATAGAAATGAATGTATGCCTTGTATTGTTTTGTGAATGTTTCCGTTTTCTGAAGATATGTGAAATGATTTGCTCAAGTGCGCAGAATTTGCTCGAGTTGCGGAACTAGGATTACAATTTAGTTTTACCCCCTCAACCAGTGGACGTCGGTGTCCTTTGCCTTCTCATGGTTTGCTAGACATCAGATTAGCTCCTGCCTTTCCAGTATACAATGAGCATACGTGACAGAGGGCATCCTAAATGCATGACAAGCATGTACTTGAAATAAGGGAATTATGTGTTTATGCACGTATTCTAGAGGGGGCCGTCCCTTGTCCCCACCTCCTCCTATCATTGGGTGGCTGAAATCTAGCAGACAAGTGCAGGTATCCAGTTAGTGTAAAGATGTGATTCTATCAATCAGCCCAGGTCCCTTCCTGTTTAGTCACCTGCGAGAAGGTGCACCCATGGATGGAGCAGTTATTGCATTTGTTATCAGCATGGTAGGTTGTGTGTGTGTGTGTGTGTGTGTGTGTGTGTGTGTGTGTGTGTGTGTGTGAGAGGACGATAGGTGGTTGTTCAGTGTGCTTACATGTTCATGGTATTGACTTTCCAAACCAAGCTTCGTTTGAGAAAGTGCTGTTTTTGGGCATGTATGCTGTGTGTTCTCCCAGAACAAGTGGCAAACTTTCAACCAAGACATCACCATGTGAGCCCAGAATCTTCCGTTTCCAGCTGAAGGGCCTGCTTCAGCGTGCACACCCATTTGTAAAATACATGGAAGCTCAGATGAACTCCAAGTATGACACACAGCCACTCATTGTTTTCTTAATACAGATTCCTCTTGTTGCTGCAGACTCTTGTAATGCCAAAACACATTTTATTTACCAATATTTTACATTTAAGTTCAGTTTGAATTCTCATTCCAAATAACCCTTTCGTTCCTAATGTGTGTGTGCGTATATATACACGTGTGTATATATATATATATATATATAGCCACTCGCATAATATGTTCAAAGTAGTTTCACTCATTCGTGGTACACCTAGTATAATAATGCAACTTTTGTATTCGCTTAATAAATTCATTAAACAATTATGAAACTCTTACAAAACACTTACTCACTGGATGATGTCATCAGTGATGTTATATGAGATGTCATCAGTGATGTTACTGAACCTTTCCATGAGTGATGTAATATGTGAGATCATAAGCTATGCATTGCTGGGCATAAGTTATAGTTGGCTCAGGTAACTAGAATTGCTGAATTTATCTGGTTTTGTCCGAGCCTAACTATAACGCCCCTGTAACCTTTTGGTATCTGTAGTGAATTTCAAAGGCTTTTAAATATCTATTTCCTAAAGATCTCATCCCTTTTACCTATTTTTTTCCAGTAAATTTTGTGTTCAATAATTTTATTGGCATTTAAATTACCAAAGTACAGTGCAAAGATACGTAGGCCTTGCATCAACCAAGATGTAGTCATAGTACAAAATAATTCATTGTATTCTAGTACATAGAATAAAATGTGTGTAATGGTACATCATCTTACCAAAGGACAACCTAATGCGAAAAACATGGAAGACTGACATAAGTGGCACAGAAAAATAAAGAAATCTGGTAAAACAACAAGGTATAGGGTTGTGTGCCTTTAATAATTCCTTATAATAGAGCAAATTGAAGTAAGACCATAGAGAATCTGAGAACATGTCTAAAGATGGCAAGGAATGTAGCAAGGTGCAGCACCTGACTTTGTCATGCAAACAATGAATGTAATGAAAGGGCAAAAGGGAAAGGGGGGGTGGGGAGTGCACAGCTAAGTCACAAATGGAGTAAAGATAACGGCAAGTGTCGAGACTATAATGTGAATTTTTTTGTTTTTCTTCATGTTATTCCTCAACTATAACATCCCTGTAACCTTTTTTTTGTGTGGTGAATTTCAAAGGTTTTAAAACATTTTATTACTCAACTGTAACCCTTGAGAGTGGGTGTATCAGTGGCTGCATGGGTTGTGAGTAGATGTGAGAGAGTGAGTCTGCGAGTGGCTGCGTGATTGTCTTAGTGGGTCTGCGAGTGAGTTTGTGAGTAGGGGAATGAATGTCTAAGGGGTTGGTGAGTGGGTGCATAAGCTTCTGAGTGGGTGAGTTTGTGAATGTCTGAGTGTCTGTGAGTGGATGCATGAGTGTCTAAGTGAGTGGGTGCATGAATTTGAGGGGGGTCGCCTCTCACTGGGTGAGCGAGTGGATGTGTGAGTGGGTCTGTTGGTGGGTGTGCATGTGTCCGAGTGGGTGTATGAGTGTCTGCATCTGTGAACAGGTTCATGAGAACATGAATGGGTCTATGAGCAGGTGTGTAAGTGAATGAGTGGGTTTGAGAGTGGGTCCATATGCTTCTGAGTGGGCATGTGTTTGTCTGGGTCTCTGAGTGGGTGCATGACTCTGTGGCTCAGATGTTTGAGTCTCTGGGTCTGTGGATCGGTCTGTGAGTCTCTTGAGAGGGTCTGTGAGTCGGTGCATAAGCTTCTGAGTGGATGAGTGAGTGGGTGCATGAGTCTCCGAGTGCATCTAAGTGAATACATTAGTCTCTGAGTTAGTGCATCAGTCTGAGTTGGTGAGTGAGTCAGTGCATCAATCGGAGTGGCTCTGTGTGGGTCGTAAGTGTATGAGTGGGTGCATGAGCTTCTGAGTGGATGAATGACTGGGTGCATGAGTGTCTGGTTGGGTCTGTTAGTGGGTGTGCAAGTGTGTGGGTCTGAGTGGGTGCATGAGCACATGAGTGGGTCTGTGAATAGGTGCATAAGCTTGTGAGTGGGTGAATGAGTGGGTGCATGAGTGCGTCTGAGTCGGCGCATAAGTCTGAGGGGATGCATGAGCCAGTGCATGAGTTTGTGAGTTGGTGCATGACTGTCTGACTGGGTGCATGACTGAGTGGCTCTGTAAGTGGGTGTGCAAGCCTATGAGTGGGTGCATACATTTGAGTGGGTCTGTGAGTTGGTGCCTAAGCTTCGGAGTCGGTGAAAGAGTGGGCTCATGAGTGTCTGACTGGGTCTGTCAGTGGGTCTTTGAGTAGATGCATGAGTGAGTGGGTCGTTGAGTGGGTGCCAAAGTCTGAGTGGGCGCATTCATCTGAGGGAGTGCAGGAGTCTGAGTTTGCATGTGTGTCTGTGTGTGTGTAAGTGTGTCTGAGTCGGTGCATGACTGAGTGGCTGGGTCTGATTGGGGGCATGACTGTGTGGCTCTGTGAGTGGGTATGTGAGCCTGTGAGTGTGTGCATATATTTGAGTGGGTCTGTGAGTTGGTGCTCAAGCTTCTGAATCGGTGAGTGAGTGGGCTCATGAGTGTCTCACTTGGTCAATGAGTGGGTCTCTGGATAGATGTGTGAGCCAGTGGGTCTGTGAGTGGGTGCATAAGCTGATTGAGCGAGTGACCGGGTGCGTGACTGAGTGGGGTCTGTGAGTGGGTGTGTGACTGAATGGGCCCACGAGCGGGTGCGTGGGTCTGTGAGTGCATCCATTAGTGTGTGAATGAATGTGTGAATTATATATATATATTTTTTTAAATTGGCAAGGTTCGGCACTCTGCTATGACGTTACACAGGGGGGGGGGGGGGCGCGCTGAGCGCCGCACCGGGTCCTCGACTCCGACCACGTGGAAAACAATGGTTTGTGGCATTTTGAAACCCATAAGGGGCCCCTTAGACACCCCTAAAATGCACCCATGGGGTCAGGGTACCCCTAGCCTGACCCTTTCTATACTATTTAGCCTCCAGTTGTATCCGCAGGGACACTGTCCTGGTTTAGAACACGGTGGCTGTAACTTTATACACTGGTTGCGGCCAGACAATAGCAGCATTTTTCCTCGCGTAGGCGTTGCGAAGGATCTGTGTTCCTTTGTGTACATATTTGGATTTCTTTTAATGCCTCAAAACAATTTACACCAATTCACAAAATGGTCGTTTTCTGTACCAACACCTACCTCTTTGCCAAATTTGGTGTCCTTCTGTTCAGAGATTCGGGCCGTAGTGGTGCCTAAAATCCCTATGGGAATTAACATGAGAGTCTTTTTTACCCCCCCCCGCTTAACGAATCACCCCAAAACTTTCCATGCACAACTAGAATGACCAGCACACTTTTTTGAGAAGATGTCGTGAAGATTTGTCAAACAGCCCCAAAGATATAGGCAAGTCAAAAAATGCTTTTCCTATGGAAGCATGGTCATAATAAATGACTACCTACTGGCGCAAGTAGGATGTGTGTATATATATATATATATATATATATATATATATATATATATATATATATATATATATATATATATATATCTATCTCTCCAATCAACAATCAATCTTTCTTCGTGCAAAGACTGCGCCGAGCCCCAATTCTTATTCAGAAAGCGTGCCTTATTTCAAGCAAAAACAAACAATGTCCCGACGCGTTTCGGAACCGTAGTTCCTTGGTCACGGGTCGTCAGACGTTGGTATACATCACATGATATAGTGCAAAGAATAAACAATACAAAAGAAGGACTCCGGATATAGTCTGTTAACATGATTGTATCTACCGCCATCTTGGAATGGTTAGTAGGTATCACAATGTAATGGAACAAAAAACCAACAGTTAAATGCATGATTGTTCTCTAGCATAACTCAATCATTGATCATTACAAAATCAGAAATCTGACTTCAACCCTATATCCAATTGATCAGAAATATTTTATAGAGGGTTTTCAAACATTGACTGGTTAAGATAATACCTTGTCAATTCGTATCTCTTTCCCAAGTGGGTCGAGAATAATTACAACAAATGTATAATACTAGTAGTAACATTTCAAGGTGTCAAACATAGTTTAGTACGTTAGTATCACGTCTGATTTTTACGTCTGTTTTTTATACCCCAGTGGGTTTCCAGTCAAGCAGAAAACAAAATTACAAATTTAGATTTTTAGATTTTTTAAAAATAATGATGTTCCAATGCCCAAGTGGGCTAATCACATCAAATGTGTGATACCAGTAGTGATACTACTTCAAGGCGTTTAAATACTGCAATTCTTCGTAAACAGATGTACACTCCGTCTCCTATAAAAAAATAAACCAAATGCACTAATCATTAAAATGATTATTAATTTTAAAATTACTTGAACATCTAACATACAAGGCACTAAATCCAGATTAAAAACATAAGATGAACAGCAGGTTTTTCGATCTTACTTTATAACAATGAACTCTAACCAAGGTGGACTGACAATTCTTCATCTTTGTTAATGCCCCCTGGGACCATAGTTTCATATTTAATTGTCAATCGAGATTCTAATCTGCGCAATTCTTGCGTTCTGTTACCTCCTCTCTCTGATTTTTCAATTCTGTCCAGGGCACAGAATCTCAATAACCTACTATCTTTCTTATGACATTCCTTGAAATGTCTAGCAATAGGGTATTGTCTGTCTTCATTGGTTATAGCACGCATATGTTCTAGAATGCGCAATTTCACCTGGTTAATGGTACTGCCGATATATACTAACTGGCAGGGGCATATTAGTGCATAGACGCAAAAATCCGATTTACAATTTAGATGTTTTCTTATAGTGAATGGTTTTATAGCTTTTGATAAAATTATCTCTTTACAATTGAAGCTGTTTCTACATGCTTTACAGGAGGTACATGTAAAGAAAGCCTGAATCGTGGATTTTGCTTCGGACTCTGGAAGAATGTTATTACAGAGTACATCCTTCAACGCTGGACATCTACGAAATGTTATTTTAGGAAACTCATCTGTACATTTAATGAAGGTTTCATCAATTCGCAACACTTTCCAGAATTTATTTAAGCACTTTCTAACCTCCTTTGCTTGGCTACTGAAAGTGGTAATAAATCTTACTGTTGCGTCCTCTTTTTCTGTCTTTATCTTGGTTTCCAATATTGTGTCTCTTTTCACTTTGGCCACTTTCTCACAGGCCTTTCTGATGACTTTGCTAGAGTAACCTCTTTCTTCAAATCTGTCTCTCATCCTACTCATCTCTTGTGTGAATGTGATATCTGAGCTACAATTCCTTCTAGCTCTCAAGAGTTCCCCATAGGGGATACTGTTGATAAGATTAATCGGATTGCAACTTGCCGCATGAAGCATGCTGTTACCTGCAGTACTTTTGCGAAACAATTTGCTCTCCAAACGATTTTCTACAGGTGTTGTTTCTACATCTAAGAACTCGATTCTGTTCTTATTATGTGTGCAAGTGAACGTGAGATTGAGATCATTTTCATTCAAGGAATTAACAAAATCTACTGCCTCTGTCTCGTCACCTTTCCAAATGCAGAATATATCGTCAATGTATCTTGCCCAGAGGACAACATGATGGTCAAAGGCACTGATGTTATTCGCCACTTGCTCCTCCCACCAGCCCAGGTATAAACCGGCGTAACTGGGGGCGAAGCAAGTACCCATCGCTGTCCCCTGGGCTTGACGATATTTCACATGGTCAAAAATAAAAAAGTTATTTTTCAAACATGTTATCATGTTTAACAACATCTGTGTGCATGAGATAACAAATGGGTCGATCTTTAAGATAATATCTGCATGCTTCTATCCCCAAGTCATGAGGTATGCAGGTATACAGGCTGTTGACGTCTAATGTTAGTAAAAGATAATCTGTTTCCCAAATTACATCCTTTATCATTCTTAAAAAATGACCCGTATCCTTGATATATGAAGGCAAGGTTTCCACATAGGGCCTTAAGAAATGATCAATATATTTTGAGGTGTTTTCTAACATGCTTCCAATAGAAGCAACAATTGGACGTCCTGGTGGGATATCTTTGTTCTTATGTACTTTTGGTAATAGGTACATGGCTGGTAATTTCGGGAATTTACAACATAGAAATTTAAATTCATCTTCAGAAATCAAATTTTCATTTTTCCATTTCACCAATTCATTGACAAACTTCTCATTACTTTTTTCGTAGCATTTACTATCACTTTTTATGTAACTCTTCTCATCACTTAGTTGACGTCTCCTTTCTTCCAGATACATATCTAAAGGCCATATCACCACGTTTCCACCCTTATCTGCCTTTTTGATAACTATCGGTTTGTTGTTCTGTAGTTCCATAATGGCTACTTGTTGTTTTTTAGTGAGATTATTGGATAATCTGGGTTTATGTTTGGCCAATTTCTTAAATTCTTCAAGAACACCTTTTTCGAAAACCTCTAAAGACTCATCATGGATTTGTGGTAAAAACACAGACTTTGGTTTAAAACCACTTTTATCTGAGTCATCAATCAACAATTCCTCTTGTGCCAAGCTATTCAATGGATCATCAACCCAATTCTCATCCACTAATTCTCTTAATGTGTGTAAGGTTTCTATGTCCCCTATAGATAATATGGGTTCCTTGGCCTGGGAAGTATATGTTAGAGGCTTCCCCCCTATACGGTATTGAACCTCTCTAATTTTACATTAACTAAAGAACAAAATGATGTACTTTCATTGGGACTCACTTTTTGTCCAACTAAAAGTTTTAACTATACTGATAGTAGGATTGACTTATTCTTTTTCACACGTAAATTGAAGCTGAGAAAGTGGTATGAAAATAGGGGGAAGCCTCTAACATATACTTCCCAGGCCAAGGAACCCATATTATCTATTGGGGACATAGAAACCTTACACACATTAAGAGAATTAGTGGATGAGAATTGGGTTGATGATCCATTGAATAGCTTGGCACAAGAGGAATTGTTGATTGATGACTCAGATAAAAGTGGTTTTAAACCAAAGTCTGTGTTTTTACCACAAATCCATGATGAGTCTTTAGAGGTTTTCGAAAAAGGTGTTCTTGAAGAATTTAAGAAATTGGCCAAACATAAACCCAGATTATCCAATAATCTCACTAAAAAACAACAAGTAGCCATTATGGAACTACAGAACAACAAACCGATAGTTATCAAAAAGGCAGATAAGGGTGGAAACGTGGTGATATGGCCTTTAGATATATATCTGGAAGAAAGGAGACGTCAACTAAGTGATGAGAAGAGTTACATAAAAAGTGATAGTAAATGCTACGAAAAAAGTAATGAGAAGTTTGTCAATGAATTGGTGAAATGGAAAAATGAAAATTTGATTTCTGAAGATGAATTTAAATTTCTATGTTGTAAATTCCCGAAATTACCAGCCATGTACCTATTACCAAAAGTACATAAGAACAAAGATATCCCACCAGGACGTCCAATTGTTGCTTCTATTGGAAGCATGTTAGAAAACACCTCAAAATATATTGATCATTTCTTAAGGCCCTATGTGGAATCTTTGCCTTCATATATCAAGGATACGGGTCATTTTTTAAGAATGATAAAGGATGTAATTTGGGAAACAGATTATCTTTTACTAACATTAGACGTCAACAGCCTGTATACCTGCATACCTCATGACTTGGGGATAGAAGCATGCAGATATTATCTTAAAGATCGACCCATTTGTTATCTCATGCACACTGAGATGTTGTTAAACATGATGACAACATGTTTGAAAAATAACTTTTTTATTTTTGACCATGTGATATATCGTCAAGCCCAGGGGACAGCGATGGGTACTTGCTTCGCCCCCAGTTACGCCGGTTTATACCTGGGCTGGTGGGAGGAGCAAGTGGCGAATAACATCAGTGCCTTTGACCATCATGTTGTCCTCTGGGCAAGATACATTGACGATATATTCTGCATTTGGAAAGGTGACGAGACAGAGGCAGTAGATTTTGTTAATTCCTTGAATGAAAATGATCTCAATCTCACGTTCACTTGCACACATAATAAGAAAAGAATCGAGTTCTTAGATGTAGAAACAAAACCTGTAGAAAATCGTTTGGAGAGCAAATTGTTTCGCAAAAGTACTGCAGGTAACAGCATGCTTCATGCGGCAAGTTGCCATCCGATTAATCTTATCAACAGTATCCCCTATGGGGAACTCTTGAGAGCTAGAAGGAATTGTAGCTCAGATATCACATTCACACAAGAGATGAGTAGGATGAGAGACAGATTTGAAGAAAGAGGTTACTCTAGCAAAGTAATCAGAAAGGCCTGTGAGAAAGTGGCCAAAGTGAAAAGAGACACAATATTGGAAACCAAGATTAATACAGAAAAAGAGGACGCAACAGTAAGATTTATTACCACTTTCAGTAGCCAAGCAAAGGAGGTTAGAAAGTGCTTAAATAAATTCTGGAAAGTGTTGCGAATTGATGAAACCTTCATTAAATGTACAGATGAGTTTCCTAAAATAACATTTCGTAGATGTCCAGCGTTGAAGGATGTACTCTGTAATAACATTCTTCCAGAGTCCGAAGCAAAATCCACGATTCAGGGTTTCTTTACATGTACCTCCTGTAAAGCATGTAGAAACAGCTTCAATTGTAAAGAGATAATTTTATCAAAAGCTATGAAACCATTCACTATAAGAAAACATCTAAATTGTAAATCGGATTTTTGCGTCTATGCACTAATATGCCCCTGCCAGTTAGTATATATCGGCAGTACCATTAACCAGGTGAAATTGCGCATTCTAGAACATATGCGTGCTATAACCAATGAAGACAGACAATACCCTATTGCTAGACATTTCAAGGAATGACATAAGAAAGATAGTAGGTTATTGAGATTCTGTGCCCTGGACAGAATTGAACAAGCATTGGCATAGCCAATAGGTCTCGCCTTTGGAACCTTATAAGTGTTTAGCAATGCAACAGTTGCATAACTAAATACTTATAATGTCCCAAAAGCCAGACCTACTGGCTATGCAAAGCGGCCGTGAAAGTGAAAGTAATCGCGGTAAAGCGCGGCACGCGCGCCCGCGCACATGCACTGTAGCTCTAGGCTGGCCTGGTAGCACTTTTTGGAGCCCTCTCAATAAGTCTCGCCAGACCAGCGCATGCGCTGGGTCAGGCGAGACCTAAAAGTCAGAGAGAGGAGGTAACAGAACGCAAGAATTGCGCAGATTAGAATCTCGATTCATAATTAAATATGAAACTATGGTCCCAGGGGGCATTAACAAAGATGAAGAATTGTCAGTCCACCTTGGTTAGAATTCATTGTTATATAGTAAGATCGAAAAACCTGCTGTTCATCTTATGTTTTTAATCTGGATTTAGTGCCTTGTATGTTAGATGTTCATGTAATTTTAAAATGAATAATCATTTTAATGATTAGTGCATTTGGTTTATTTTTTTATAGGAGACGGAGTGTACATCTGTTTACGAAGAATTGCAGTATTTAAACGCCTTGAAGTAGTATCACTACTGGTATCACACATTTGATGTGATTAGCCCACTTGGGCATTGGAACATCATTATTTTTAAAAAATCTAAAAATCTAAATTTGTAATTTTGTTTTCTGCTTGACTGGAAACCCACTGGGGTATAAAAAACAGACGTAAAAATCAGACGTGATACTAACGTACTAAACTATGTTTGACACCTTGGAATGTTACTACTAGTATTATACATTTGTTGTAATTATTCTCGACCCACTTGGGAAAGAGATACGAATTGACAAGGTATTATCTTAACCAGTCAATGTTTGAAAACCCTCTATAAAATATTTCTGATCAATTGGATATAGGGTTGAAGTCAGATTTCTGATTTTGTAATGATCAACGATTGAGTTATGCTAGAGAACAATCTTGCATTTAACTGTTGGTTTTTTGTTCCATTACATTGTGATACCTACTAACCATTCCAAGATGGCGGTAGATACAATCATGATAACAGACTATATCCGGAGTCCTTCTTTTGTATTGTTTATTCTTTGCACTATATCATGTGATGTATACCAACGTCTGACGACCCGTGACCAAGGAACTACGGTTCCGAAACGCGTCGGGACATTGTTTGTTTTTGCTTGAAATAAAGCACGCTTTCTGAATAAGAATTGGGGCTCGGTGCAGTCTTTGCACGAAGAAAGATTGATGATTGGATTTGAAGGGGTCGCGACCCTGCCGGCAGCCCGCCACCCGAGAAGAGGCAGAGATTAGCGCGAACAGAAGTGGCTAATATATATATATATAAATATATATATATATATATCGCCAACTTGTCTTGCTCGGTTACAATCACCGCACCACCTGAACAAAGGGCGCGTCGTCCGTCCGGATCATCCGGGCTCGATCCGTGTGATATGCTCCAAATTACCGATACTTGAAAGTAAAGGATGACGACGCCGTGTCTTGCATAAATTCAAAATTTAATGCTCACCTGTTGAACGCGTTTCGCCTGTCCCGCAGGCTTGTTCACCAACCGTTAACAATAAAGTTTGCCACCATTTTAAGACACTCACTGCGTGTCACGTGTACAAGAACTACAAATGCAGTGTATTCAACAACAGACTAGTAGTTTTTTCACATATATATCAATTCGACTTTAACAATATCTTAGCTTGATTATTTAAAAATCATTGTTGATCCAAAAATTAAAAATTAAACTAAGTATCAAAAGAACAACAAGCAAGTTAATGCAGTAAGACAAATTACGCGCTATCATTCATTATGAAACTCGTAATAATCGGTAATGTACCTGTCAAATGCTAATTGCATTTACACTGCGAAACAATGCCGTTTTCTTTGGTCACATTATCTACAATATTGTTTGATGTTAATCAAGACTGGTGTATTGCCCAAGTGGGCCAAAATTGCCAAATTATTGAATATATCTGCAAATATTACAATTTATAACAGTGCTCCCAAATAAAAATAAAACAACTTAAAAAAGTGATAATATAAAAAGTGGTTAAAAACGGAAGGGAAGTCGGCTGCACTTATACATTTAACCTAGGTGGGTATACAGGTCTTCCTCAATATTGAGTCCTGTCGGGGTCTTGCAATTTAATTTGATTATATAAGAAGATTCAAGTCTTCTCAATTGTTTTTCTTTGTTACCCCCTCTTTTGCTGTTCTTGACCGCATCAATTACAAAGTATGACAAGCCTGCTATACTTTTGTTATGAAAGCGTTCAAAATGCCGCGCCACAGGGTACGATTTATCCCCATTTTTAATCGCTCTCAGATGCTGCAAAACCCGTTTGTGCACAGGCAAGATTGTGCTGCCCATGTATCTCAGGCCACAAGGGCACTGAAGTACATAGACAGCAAAATCTGTCTTACATGTGTAATGTCCTTTGATTTTAAATACCTTATTGGCAAAGCCTGATGTATACCTGGAGGTGTTCGTGCCATGAATACAGGCTTTACATTTTGTACATTTCACAAAACCTTCTTTCTTAGTAAGCCACATAGTGGCAGCTGTCTTAGTGGGCGGAGTTTTCAAAACATTGCTTACTAACATTTGTTTAAAACTCTTCGCTTTTCTGAATGTTATTTGTGGTTGTTTTGTTACTAATTTACTTAGCGTTGGTTCACTGGAGATCAAGTGCCAGTGTTTGGTCAGGATGCTTCTTATTTTCTTATGTTGGATATTGTAAGTTGTTATCATCCTGCACTCATTTTTATTCTTATTGACATTCTCCAGTTTTTTCTTTGTGTTGCTTTTTTTAAAAAGAATGTCTTCCCTTGTCCTTCTTTTTGCTTTCATTATGGCCGACCTAATGCACTCCTCAGAGTATCCTCTGGCCAAAAAACGTGACCGCAGTATTGATAGTTCTTTGTCACAGCTCTCTTGATTGCTGCAATTGCGCATGGTTCTCAAGGCTTCTCCGTACGGGATACTCTTAATCAGATTTTGAGGATGGAAGCTTTTGGCGTGTAGCAAAGTATTGCCAGCCGTAGGCTTCCGGTATAGGGTAGTTTCCAGTTTATCATTTTTGATATAAATGGACAGATCTAGAAAATTCACGTTGGTTTTACTGATGGTACTGGTGAATTTGAGATTTAAATCATTGTTTTGTATTCTGTCAATAAATGTCACCAATGATTCTTTACTGCCTTTCCAAATGACAAACAAGTCGTCTATAAAACGACTCCAATGAATAACGTTATTTTGCCATTCTTCTGGGTACATTCTCTGGATCACCTGCTCCTCCCACCAGCCCATATGCAAATTAGCAAAGCTGGGGGCGAAGCAGGTGCCCATAGCCGTACCGCATATTTGGTGGTATAGCTCGTCATTAAATAGGAAGTAGTTGTTTTTAAGGCAGATAGATGTCCTCTCAATTAACATTTGAGTGTGTGCCCAAAATTTTACTGGTCTGTTACCAAGGAAATGTCTGACAGCCTTGAGACCGTCATCATGTCTGATGCTGGTATAGAGTGTCATGACATCTATGGTGGCCAAAAGAAAATCACTTTCCCAAGGTAGATCGTAAACCTTTTTAAGGAAATCTCCCGTATCCTGGATATAGGATGGGAGACACTTCGTCAAGGGGCAAAGGAAAGAATCCACAAATTTTGATGTATTGGCAAAGGCACTGTTAATAGCAGAGATTATTGGCCGGCCAGGTGGGTTAGCCTGGTCTTTGTGCACCTTGGGTATCAGATACAATACAGGAGTAACTGGCTTATTGATTTTCAGGAAGGCTAGTTCTTCATTCTTTAAAAGACCCTTAGAATGCCACTCATTTAATCTCAAGTTGTAACATTCATGACTTTTGTACATAATTGTGTCAGATACTTTCACATAATTAGCACGGACGTTAAGTTGCTTATAAGCTTCTAGCAGATATTTTTGCTTGCTCCACAACACCACGTTTCCGCCCTTATCAGCATTACATACGATACAGTCTGCATTCATTGACAATTTTTTCACTAATGTGGCATAATCTCTTTGCTGTTGCGTAACCCTTTTATGTTTAGAAAACATATTAGTACACAAATGTTTTAAATCATTTACTACAAGATCACTAAAAATGTCCACTGTGTCTTTACCTGTCATCGGTGTAAATTTGGACACAGGTCTGAAAAGTGTAGGGTCATTACTAGTGATATTGAGGCCTTCTTGTTCTGCTACTAAAATTGCTTGACTAATGTTGGTCTCTGAAGTCAAGGTAGCATTGTCGGATACTGACTCTTCTTGTAGAGAGTACATGTCCAGCATTAAGTTCATATCTTCAACTACCAGTTCATTTACATGCTCAATATTCACATTGGTACGAGGTAATACAAATTTTTCATTGGTAGCGAAATGTTTTTTTAATTTCAAAGTCCGGATGAATTTGAACACATCAACTCGTGTCCTTACATAATCAAAATCCTCCTCCGGGCAAAATGACATCCCAAGTTTTAAGATTTTCTCTTCTTTGTCCGATAAAATAATGTCAGTCAAATTTATGATTGAAATTCTGTCATCCATATTTGATTCGCTTAGGGTTTGGGCTTCACAGCGCCATCTATATTGCCTCGCGCCTTTCCTCCTCTGTTGCCTCTGCCTCTTCCTCTTTGTGGCTTTGCTTGATGGATAAACGGCCTTGGGCGGAGATTGAACCTCCTTTCCTGCTCTAAAAAACCAAACTCCTCAATTACTGTTGGAGCAGACCCCAAATTACTCCCACTGGCTCCTTCATCTCCATCAGTGTCGAGTTCTGAGCTAGGAACACTGCTCATTTCGGAATTTTCTTGTGGTAGCTGTTTTCCACCTGTATTCATTTTTTGTCTTCGTAGGGTATCGAACTTCTTGGCAAAGGTATAAATTTGGCCGCGTTCATAATCTATCTTATCACGCATGAATTTCTGAGCTTTTCTCAATTTGATAGATTCTTCCAATTTACGTAGTCTCTCTCTCATCTCTACCTTGAATTTGGCCACTAATTCTTGATCCGCTTCTTTGTCAAGAAAATCTGTTATTTGCTCGATTTCCATTAAAATTGATTGCCTATCAATTTCGGCATATTTAATCAGGATTGCCAACATTCTTGCTGATGACTCCTGATTATTCTCTGCCCATTCCTTAAGCATGTTTGGGATTGGATTTTCGTACGTGGGGGCCACTAAAATCCTCAAGCCTCTTGGAATGCGTTTAACCTCGAAGTATTTTGTCAATGATTTTGTCTCCCACCACTTCGACAGTTCAGATCTTTTAAGTTTTTCTAGCCGTTTCAGGCGTGAAATGACATCCTGTTTGCCTGCATCCTTTGTCGCAGCAGCGCTTGTTGCTGTTCGCGGCAGCGAAACATCAAAAATAGTGAGTGCAGCCTCTTCCCTCTCCTTAACTTCATCAGCTGACATGGTATCAAAGTTCAAATTAACTTGAAAGCGAGTTGTTTTACGCCTTCGCAAGAACCGCCAGTTTCACTGTTGTGTAATACTCGTGAAATGTCGTATTCACTGGCTTTCCCTTTTCCCCTGTGCTTCGCACGCCCTCGCTTACCTGGGTTCTTGCAACAAACCGCGGGTCCTCCGACTCTCCGGTTGGTGCGTCTCCCTTTAGGTATTGGTCCCGGGCTGATTGACTGGTGCTCAATGCTACCTCCTTGGTGCACAGAGGGGGGCGGTGATTCTCTGAAACAGCCAACTTGTCTTGCTCGGTTACAATCACCGCACCACCTGAACAAAGGGCGCGTCGTCCATCCGGATCATCCGGGCTCGATCCGTGTGATATGCTCCAAATTACCGATACTTGAAAGTAAAGGATGACGACGCCGTGTCTTGCATAAATTCAAAATTTAATGCTCAGCTGTTGAACGCGTTTCGCCTGTCCCGCAGGCTTGTTCACCAACCGTTAACAATAAAGTTTGCCACCATTTTAAGACACTCACTGCGTGTCACGTGTACAAGAACTACAAATGCAGTGTATTCAACAACAGACTAGTAGTTTTTTCACATATATATCAATTCGACTTTAACAATATCTTAGCTTGATTATTTAAGAACTCCGCCCACTAAGACAGCTGCCACTATGTGGCTTACTAAGAAAGAAGGTTTTGTGAAATGTACAAAATGTAAAGCCTGTATTCATGGCACGAACACCTCCAGGTATACATCAGGCTTTGCCAATAAGGTATTTAAAATCAAAGGACATTACACATGTAAGACAGATTTTGCTGTCTATGTACTTCAGTGCCCTTGTGGCCTGAGATACGTGGGCAGCACAATCTTGCCTGTGCACAAACGGGTTTTGCAGCATCTGAGAGCGATTAAAAATGGGGATAAATCGTACCCTGTGGCGCGGCATTTTGAACGCTTTCATAACAAGTATAGCAGGCTTGTCATACTTTGTAATTGATGCGGTCAAGAACAGCAAAAGAGGGGGTAACAAAGAAAAACAATTGAGAAGACTTGAATCTTCTTATATAATCAAATTAAATTGCAAGACCCCGACAGGACTCAATATTGAGGAAGACCTGTATACCCACCTAGGTTAAATGTATAAGTGCAGCCGACTTCCCTTCCGTTTTTAACCACTTTTTATATTATCACTTTTTCAAGTTGTTTTATTTTTATTTGGGAGCACTGTTATAAATTGTAATATTTGCAGATATATTCAATAATTTGGCAATTTTGGCCCACTTGGGCAATACACCAGTCTTGATTAACATCAAACAATATTGTAGATAATGTGACCAAAGAAAACGGCATTGTTTCGCAGTGTAAATGCAATTAGCATTTGACAGGTACATTACCGATTATTACGAGTTTCATAATGAATGATAGCGCGTAATTTGTCTTACTGCATTAACTTGCTTGTTGTTCTTTTGATACTTAGTTTAATTTTTAATTTTTGGATCAACAATGATTCTTAAATAATCAAGCTAAGATATTGTTAAAGTCGAATTGATATATATGTGAAAAAACTACTAGTCTGTTGTTGAATACACTGCATTTGTAGTTCTTGTACACGTGACACGCAGTGAGTGTCTTAAAATGGTGGCAAACTTTATTGTTAACGGTTGGTGAACAAGCCTGCGGGACAGGCGAAACGCGTTCAACAGCTGAGCATTAAATTTTGAATTTATGCAAGACACGGCGTTGTCATCCTTTACTTTCAAGTATCGGTAATTTGGAGCATATATATATATATATATATATATATATATATATATATATATATATATATATATATATATATATATATATATATATATATTCATATTCATTCCCCCGTTATAGTTAGTTCAGCTAACTATAACTCGCGCGCCCGCAATGCACTGCTGATGACGTCACATATTACATCACTCATGACATGGTCAGTGACATCACTGATGACATTATCCAGTAAATGTGTGTTTTTCTGAAAATTAAATATGTTTTATATATGTATATCGCAAGGTCGATGGAAGAATAAATGGGTATATAAGTGTCTAAATGGATGATTTGTTTTTGAAAAATTGATTGTGTAACTGACTGATTAAGTGTATCATAGTGAATACATGGCTTAGTGAGTAATGTTTAAATATGTAAATATCTTTATCAGTCTCTCACTTTGTGTATAAGTGGCTGCATGGGTTGGTGAGTAGCTACATGGGTGTCTATAGGTTATTAGTTGGTTTTTTGAGTATCAGTCTGAGTGTCTGCATGGTTCGGTGGGGGGTATTACGTAGTGCATAGGTGCATGAATGAGTGACTCACTGTATGTGTTGAAGACAGCATGTGTGCAGGACTGTATGGGTGGATGAGTGTGTGTATGGGTGTGTTAGTGAGTGAATGACTGTCTCAATCGTGTCTTTATGAGTAACTACATATGTTTTAAACTAGTATATGTGACTATTGGTGTATATAAGTGAGTATATGTGAGAGTGAGAGATTGAAAGAGTTCCTGTATGAATAAGTATGTGTTTCTATAAGTGATTGTTTAAAAGACCAAGTATGTGTAAGTTTCCGTAGAAGTAAGTGTGGTGGTGTGTGTATAACTGTATATGCAAGTAAATGTATGTTTGATTCTTTATTAGCATGAGTGACTGTGTGTGAGTAACTCTATGGATGAGTGGCGTTATGTAACAGGATGTATAGGTGTATGAGTACATATGATGAGTGAGTACATATTTGAGTGACTGTATAGGACTGTTGGTGAATGAGTGGATGTGTATGTGGATCTTAGAATTACTGAAGAGGTTATTGTAACTGGTATTGGTATGTCCATTGTTTTAAAAATTTTAGTCTCTATTTTTGAATGTGTGTATCAAAGGTTATATTAGGGTGAGAGGAGGTCTGCCACTCTATCACAAGGATGATGTCATCAGTGATGCCATGAGTGATGTCACTGACCATGTCATGAGTGATGTAATATGTGACGTCATCAGCAGTGCATTGCCGGCGCGCGAGTTAAAGTTAGCTGAACTAACTATAACGGGGGAATTTCAATGGTTTTGTACAAGTGAAAAGTCCAGCTAACTATAACACCCCTGTAACCTATGGTTTTTTCAGTGAATTTCAAAGATTTTTTTAAAAGCTAATTTCTAACTATGCCTACAGAGATAGGACATGTGATGAAAGAAGAAAAAATGCACAGAAAGAAAAAAAAAGTGCAGAAAGAAGCAATAGAAGTCCTCAAAGGCGAAGAAAAGTGCAGGAAGAAGGAAAACGTGCAGAAAGAACAAAAAGAAGAGCAGAAAGAATCCTTGTTGCAAAATCATCCTGTACCCTCAACTTTTTCAGACGGATACTGGTGGTAACTGAGTCTGACTAACCAGTCCTAGAGCCAGTGCTATGTTAAAAGACACTTAGAATACAGTGAAAACACCTACATACACTAGGGAACATTATGCGTTGGGGTCCCCCTGTGATTAGCATGACCTCCTCTGTAAGCCCCTAGTATATAATAGGGCAGGGGGATTAAAACTACCTCTTAAAACAGGCCACAGGGCGTTTTTGCACACGTTAACTCAGGCCCCGTCCCCTCCCTTCACCACTGTGTAAACACGCCCTGTGTCCGTTTTTAGGTCTCGGCTAGCGAAGGCTGCGCTTGCGCAGTCTCGCTCGCGTGATTTAATGACTTTGAGTGACTTTGAGAAGAGGGGCTTGCACCCGCCCCTCTTCTCTCCTGTTCTCCATTGGCTGGCCTTTTAAATGCAGGCCAGCCACTGGAGAAGAGGTCCAGTCACTCCGTTGAAGCCCCGTCCTTTTCGGATCGGGGGGCGTGTTTTTTGCGAGAAGTCTCAGGGAGGAGACAACAGCAAAACACGCCCCCAAATCCGAAAAGGACGTGGCGTTTCTCCGAGGCATTTTCTGCTTCGCCTCGGAGAAAGGCGGCGGGGTTAGGCTGCTGCTCTGGTCTGCTCTGCTGCTCTGGATAATTGATAATTATCTTTTAACGATATGGTGCCACGGATAAGATCGACTGCCTGTTCATACTGTATTTCTATGCTTAAAAAAACAATAAATGTAAAAATTGACCAAAAAAGAAATCATAACTATATTTTTTAGAAACATGGCACGCGTTTCGCTTGGTTGGGCGTTTCGCTTGGTTGGATATACCGATGCATGGATGGAAGTGGGAGAAAGTCCTTTCAAGATGGCCGGTGCCGTTGACTAGGGGAGCCTGGGTCCCGGAGGTGAGAGACGTGCGCACGGCGACAGCTCAGTCGGGGTTCATGTTGGTTGTTGACACAGCGGCTCAGTCACACTCCTCCTTCCGGAGGTTCGTGTCAACAGAGCCCGGCCATGGAGAGGCCGCGGGATAAGCTGTCACGTTCGCCTCATGGTCATCGTGGCTCCCGGCACGGCCCCCGCTCAGTTAACGGCTCACGGCCCCGTTCCTTGTCCTCCGATAGGCCCCGTGGTTCCCGGCCCAGCTCCCCTTTTGCTACTCGCCGCTCACGGCCCCGCTCCCCTTATGGTTCCCGGCCTCGATCCCCTCATAGGCACTATAGTTCCCGGCCTCGCTCCCCACATAATTTTTGTCGCTCGCCGCCTCGTTCCCGTGGCTCCCGGCCCCGCTCCCCCGGTAGTCTACCTGGCTCCCGGCCTCGCTACTCCCACCGGTCACGACCCACTTACGGCCCCCATGACCACAGGCCCAGGTCACGTAGCCCCAGGTCCCGCTCCTCCCGTGCCCTCAGGTCCCGCTCACCGCTAGGTTACCGTGGCTTGCGCTCAAGCTCCCCTCTGCCCCCGCTTCCGCTGCGCCCTTACGTGCCCCACGGTTCCCGGGACCTCTCGCCCCTTAGTCTACGGCTGCGCTCTCCCTTTGGTGACCGACCCCGTTCTCCAAGTAGCCCGTATGCCTATCCCCTGCACAGCCCAGGGAACCTGTCCCCTCTTCGTTCCCGCTCCCCTTATCGCTATCACCCAGGGAGTCCCCGTCGCCGCTCCTTCTCCCCCGGGCACCGTCCCCCTCATGACTACCCGTCTTCACCCTCGAGGGGGCTGCCCGAACTGGACTCCTCACAGCGGCCACGTGACCCGGAGGACCTGCGGTACCGCCTAACCCGGCCCAGTCAGAGCGGCGACGGACAGGTAGGGCTCATGTCAACAGGTGAAATTGTTTTCGGAAGCATAGTGGTCATAACTAGCATCCTAAGTTCACTTTTATATAGTCAACCTCAAGACATGGGTGTTTAACCAATAGGTACAGGCAGCATGATCGATCCCACAGTGCCTGGAGACTATCACCAGTAAAACAGTTTCGCTTTACAAATCCTGATTAATTGTATATAGGCGATGCTGCCTTGTTCACGCAAGTATGTTTTGCAGAGGCAACGTTTGATGTGCATATGTGCACAGCCAACTGAAAAGGAGTCCACTTCAGTGACAGGGCTGCTGTGACTAGCTTTTGGTTCATTCCTTTATTTTTTTTAATATTCTGTTATATTGATGCAATTTTTTTCCGAATTCCATATGGGGAGGGGGCGGCCGAGCACTTTGACAGGGCCGGTTTTGGTACCCAGTCCGGCCCTGGTCACAGCAGTCTATTAGCAGCACAGGACGAGCACGCGCACCTTCCCTATGCCGGGGTCAGTGACGCGCCTCTGCTGCTTGAGAGATGACCCAGTTGTGACGGAGGAGCGCGCGCTGAGCACCGGCGGTTATCGGTGCAATCTTTATGACTGTTGTCTCTTGCTCTCTGCCTTGCACAGAGTTCATTCACACCGGGCCCAGAGCTCCTCATGCCTCACACCTGTTAATCTGGGTTAAGGGGTGCAACCTTCACCTACAGGCCAGCAAGGGGGTGGGGCAATGGTGCGGTGCGAGGGGTTCGGCACACAGATCGACAGAGACACACGGGTAAACAGGAGCACACATTCAAACACACAGTTACACACAAACACACGTGCAACTGCAGGGATAAACTGACGCATTTATACACAAATGCTAGACAAACATTTCCAGACACACATCTCAACGTATAGTTACACAGAGATATGCACGTGAACACTTGTGTTAAGTACCCAGGTATGCTACAAAATGCCAGGCATACAGGCACAATCTGTGACGTAGGCATTCAGGCCGAGATAAACCATCCTGTGCATATTCGATGATCAGTTACACAAAAACATAGGGGTAATCTGGCACACGTATCTTCAGCCACCTAGATGAGCATTCGGTAGAAGGCACACATACACAAGTTTGCAAGCACACCAACGTGATCAGGCCTATAGTTAAGCCACACTCACCATCTAGAGCACCACACAGCTCTAAGCCATCGGGGTGGCAACACATGTGCCTCCTCAATGGTACAGCCAGGTCATACCCTACAGTGATGGTACATATAAGACACAGCTGCTGTCATCATCACACAACATGCCTCCAGTCACATACTTGGTTAAGCGTTAGTTGCCGAAGTGTTCGCCTCCTGAGAGGTATATCCATTTCATGTTTTTCTGCCTCATCTACATCACCCGCAAACACATAATACGGCATCAAAGCCACACATACTGCTCCACCCTAATTCATAACACCATCTAGATGGCCACTATCCAATAAAATCAATCACAGAGGAATACATTAGTCTACTCCAACCCTGCCAGTTACTATCCACTGACTTACAATATGACAAACCAAAATACAATATCAACAGAATTGTAAAGTGTGCCCAGATTGTGAAAGCACTGTGGGATGCGATTTGCTGCTGAAGTGGGTGTATTAAGCAGACTGCGTTTCCTTCCTTGGTACTTCTACTAAAAATGAATGAGGAATTTATAAAGCGCTGGAATCACCCCGGCAGGGGTATCTCCGCGCTAGCAGCGGATAGAAGCGAGGAAGTCGTGAGGGCGCTCAATCGTTAATAAGCTCCGTTTTTAATAGTTTTCTGATTTTAAGCAAGTTAGGTCACTTACGTAAGGCACAGGGGAGCGAGTTCCAGAGACGTGGGGCAACATAGAAACGAGCATTTACAATGCAACGGTCTCGGCATTGTTAAAGTTAGAGCTATTGGCATTGCTCATGACATTATTTTTGTTTGTTTTTGTTTTTAAAACATGTAGAGAAGCAGCATTGTTATTTACAATGTCAATAGCTTAATCAGTGTGTGTGTAGGTGGCTGTGTGTGGGTGCAAATGCAATAGGTCTCGCATTTGAGAGTGATTAAGCTATTGACATTGTAAATAACAATGCCGTTTCTTTAAATGTTTTAAAAACATAAACAAAAATAATGTCATGAGCAATGCCAATAGCTCTAACTTTACCAATGCCGAGACCATTGCATTGTAAATGCTTGTTAGTTGGGAGATTAAGTTCATTTGAATCCTGAGGGTCCCTAGGGTCCAACTAGCCCACTAGGTACCTCCAGTAAGTGCCACAGAGCTGCGTTGCAGAGAGGTGTAAAAAGTGGCACGGCCTGGACCACCGCTCTGCAATGCAGCTCAGTGGCGCTTACTGGAAGCACTTGGTGGGCTAGTTAGCCCCCAGGGGCCCTCAGTATTGAAGAGAAATTATATCCCCAATTTAAAACGTGCCATAGTGCGTTTGCACACGTCACCTCAGGCCCCGTCCCCTCCCTTCACCACTGTGTAAACGCGCCCTGTGGCTGTTCTAAGTTGAGAGATTAAGTCCCCCTGAATCCTAAGGGTCCCTAGGGTCAAACTAGACCACTAGGTACCTCCAGTAAGCGCCACAGAGCTGTGTTGCAGAGAGGTGTAAAAAGGGGCTTGGCCTCAGAACACCTGTCTGCAGCGCAGCTCCCTGGCGCATACTGGAGATGCCTGTTGGGCTAGTTGGCCCTCGGGGACCCTCAGTATTGAAGAGGAATTAATTCCCCAACTTACAACTCGCCAGGGGGCGCGTTTGCAGAGTGCTGCAAGGAGGGGGCGTGGCCTCCGGCACGATGCCAGTCTTTTATTTATTTTAATTTTTTAAGAAGGGGGGCTGTGTGGTTCCCCTTCTTATTCTAATTTATTGGCCCTGATGACCCCATCCCCCAGGGCCTGTCTCCTAATTATATTTTTTTTTACCCCAATCCCCAGGGCCGGCCACTGTTTTTTATTATTTAAAAAAAATATATATTTATAGACACACCTAGGACATGCTGGACAAACCGTACGTACCTATCACCATGACGATTTGAGTGATATTCATTAAAAGGCGACTATGCATACAATGAATCCACGTGGAATGTATTTACACCACTAGTGAAGCTCTGACATGTCTGATGCCCTACCGTGCCTAATCCCGGTAGACACCCTTGTCGTTTATTTATACAAACATGGGTAGCTATTGACGGGCACATTTAATACACATGCACACCAAGCCATTCAAAGGGGATTCGACAAAAATTCGACAAACTATGTAAGAAACCCCCCTCACGTTTAATAAAACACACATCCACTGCCGGATGTGTAATACTTTTTATTTTACTCTCTGGAAAGGGGACGAACATCACTTGAGAGTCACAGCGCGCTCCTGGCAGAGCCCAATGCTTGTGTTACACCCACCATTGCCTGCCGAGTGCCACACACCTCTGTGTTGTAATCCACCAGCTAGTGCATATGCTATGACACTCTCTAGCCCATGTGCACTGTAACACCACCCCGTGAATATGTCATGCCACACTTGTCTTCGCACGGGTTATATTGCTCCATCTAACGTGCCTTCCTCGATGCCTATGTTCTAACGCACAGTGCAATGCCATACATATTACAATCTGGGATCCATATCTTTGTCACAGTGCATATGCAACGTTACACTCCCCAGCACATATTTTATATTACAACTTTAGAGACTAGTTAGGTTACACAACACTGCCCTGTGCATTTTACACTCCAAGGCGCACATCGCATAGCACGCGCTAGTGCCTGTGCTATCTCGCGCTCTCCAATGAATCTGTCATTGCGCACAATGTATTGCATATTATATTTCACGCCCGGTTCATCTTATATCACACTTTTTGGTGCATAGTTTATACCATACACTATATCTAGTTTTCATTTTCAATCGTGCTCTCAGGACTATGTTCTATATAACACTGTGTTCACCTACCCTTTTCACGGGCATTACATTTTGCGATAGGGGGTGGAGGGTCAGTGGGTGTTTCTGCCAAGTGAGCCCGGAGTCACAGTCACAAACGTCCTCTTCTTCCTGAATAAAAGTGAGATTATGCTGCATACTTGTTCATATTTTAAGTAGTTCGCACAGACACACGTTTTAAAAACAATAAAGTTCCTAATACCCGCCTTCTCTGAACAATTAGCTTGCTGCCCCATCCCCCTCCTCCCTATCCTCTGTTGTGTGAATCCATGGACTAGCCTCCTCCCATGCATGGTCTGATGTGCTGCCACTGCCCTCAATTTAGTATGATGTACCAGTCCCCTCCTCCTGCCCTCCATTGCCCAAATCTATGCCCCATCATTGACCTCCTGCTTAAACTCTGTGCGTAGCTTGCTGCCCCTATTCTCCTTCCCCCTGCCCTCCGATGTCTTTGTGCATGCCCCTGCTCCATCCTTTTTGCCCACCATGTTCCATGGACATGCCATTCCTATCTACTCTGAGTGTTCTGTTGAGCTGCCACTCCCCTCCCACCTGCCTAGCATTGTCAGATGACTGTAACCTGTCCCTGTCACCTCCACCCTGCCTGTCCACATGCCATGCCCCTATCCTCTTCCTCCTGTCCTACATGGTCCATTGTACTGCCACAACCTTCTGCCCTCCCTGGTCTGTTGTGCTGCAACTGCTCCTCCTGCCTGCCCCGTGCGGTCTGTTGTGAGGCCCCTTCCCCTGAACTTTCTTGTCTGTGCACAGGTCCTGACCCTCCCTTTTATCCTCCATCGTCCTTTGTGCATGCCCCTGCACCCTCCTTCTTGCCCATCATAGCCATTGTGCTGCCACTAACCCTCCCACTTGCCATGCATGGTCTTCTGTGCTGCCATGGCCCCTCTCACCTTCCCTGTGTGGTAAGTTAGCTGCCCCTGACCCCCTCCCACCTTCCCTCCATGGTCTGTGTGTATGCCATCACAGTCTCACTGTTGCTCTTCATGGTGTGTCTTGCTTCTAGTGCCCATCCTGCCTGACCTCCATGGCTATCTTGCTGCTCCTGCCCTGCCCCCTTGCCCCCAGCCCTCTGTTTACATGTGCAGACCCCTACTCTCTCCCTCCTGGCTTGTCTGTTCCATTGTAATGCCCCTGATCCGTCCCTCCTGCCCTTTATGGTCTGTTATGCTGCAGCTTTCTCTCCGGTCTGTCCATTATGGTCAGCTAGCTACCATTGCCTCTTGCCCCTCTGTTCTCTGTTGTCCATGTGCGTGGTCCTGTCCCCTCCCTCTTGCTTTCTATGGATTGTTGTGCTGCACTCGAGTCCCGCATGCCCTGTGTGGTGTATTGTGCTGCTGCAAACCCTGATGCCTGCCCTGCAGGGTCAGTTTGGTGCACCTCTCCATGTCCCTCCTGTCCTCTGTTATCCAAGTCCATGTCCCTACCCCATTTCCTTCCATGATCCAAAGTACCATACTTGCGAACATTTTGAACTTGGTAAGAGGGAGATTTTGAAAAAAAACTGGGGTATTTATTTTCCCCTTTGAGTTACATTGAAAAAGAGGAGATTGTAGACAGGAGACAGATCAAATAAAGCCCATTTGAGCTTAAAAACATTGGACGTTTCCTGGCTGAATCGGGTCTGTTGGCATGTATGGTTGTACTACCATTGCCTCTTCCTTCTGCCCACAATGGTCTATTACATGCCACAGCCTCTCTTGCAAGTCCTGTATTGTTGGTTTGTTGCCCCTGCCCCCCTTTCCACTGCCCTCCATAGTAACGCCCCGCCACGCCCCTTCCTGCCTGCTCAGTGTGGTTAAATTGTTGCCTTTGCACCCTGCTACCTGCCTTTAATTTTCAGAGTCCGTGCCCCTGGCCTCTGCCTCTCAACAGTATCCTAATGAACAACTAGATTGCTAACATTCTATATTTATTACAAAAGTGTGGAACGCCTGACGTCATCTTGATGTAATCAAAACTGTAATACCTAGAGCATTTCCTTTAGAAATTACATATATGAGAGGGTCTTATTGGCATCAAAATTATGGTTGGTGCTCTAAAAGACTAAAATAAGGACATATTTTCTGAGTTTTCAAATAGCGACAAAGCACTTTTAAATTATTTGTTATCTTTATGTTTTGTTATCCAGTTGACCACTTGATTAAATGTTGCACTTAGGGGAGAGGATGTGGTGTTACTTCCAGAACTGCAGACTTTGCAACTGGGGAACCAGGTTGGAGTTTCTGCTTCAGCTCGACATTCTGTGATTCTGGTCAAATCACTTAATCTACCCATGTCTACAACCAAAATGAATTTGTTCTTGTGTGATGTAACCAATGCTCATGTAAAGCACTCCAATACCTGACAAGTCTGCACTATATAACACTGCAAAAACACAAAATAATAAGTGTTTTGCACACTTCTGTCATTGGGCTATATTTGGGCTACATCTGGGTGATATTTGGGCTACATTTGGGCTCTTTTGTCTCTGGTGGCCATCTTGGGAGACTTATTTGTTATGAAGTTTCCTCATTTCCTCATTTACTACAGTTTCCTCAGTAGGAAATACTTTCAGTTTTTTACTTTGATTCCATCAAGAAGGCATTCAGATGTCACACATTTGCCATAATTTCAGAATGTTAGCACTCTTTTTGCTCATTAGATCACTGTAGTAAAGCTACTGCTCACCAGGGAAAACTGCTGCTGGTATTGAAAGTGCATGTTTCAGTCTGCATGTCAGAATTTTTTAATGAAATAATAGAGGATTTCAGAAGTCAAAATGTGCCCTATTTTTTCTTTCTGCAGCACTAATCATACTTGTTATGGAAAAATGAACCCCCTCATTTTGTTCCTTTTTAAATTAAATGTTTTAAGAGTTACCACTTTAATCCAAGCAAGATGGCTTCAGGTGTGCCACACGTTTATCATAAGTAGGACTGTTAGCGCTCTAGTTGTTCTTTGGAACACTCTGGGAAGCTGCAGTAGAACACAAAGGAATCAACTGACAGTCTCTGCCCTTGTTGGATGTACATGTTTTACTGAGAATGTCAGACTTCATTCTCACATGACTGAGAAAGATAATGTGAATTTCCAGAAAATAAGCTCTCAGTTTAGCTTATAGATCACCTTCCAAACCTCTGTGGGAAAAGCATGAGAAAATATTTTTCGCTCAATCATGATATCCCAGCAGAAGGCTTTTTCACATGGTGAAATCACCTTAGAACATAACACAATTTCTAAAATGAGTATGGTACCATCAACAAATGATTTATAATGTAACTAAAGTCTTAAAACCTTCTATTAAATGCAATGCTTTTTAATGAGGTGCTATCCTGTATATTGGTCCCAAGATGGCTGCCAAGACTTCTTGGATGAAGTGCTGACAGCCAATCAGATCTCAGGATGAGATGTGTGGTTAGGCTCCGCCCACATATATATATGATTTTACTTTTGATTTTCTCAGGAACTACTGAACAGATTGACACCAGACCTGCAAAAGGCACTTCCCTGAGCTGAGGACTACCTCTCTGCCAAATTTCAAGTAATTCTGTTCAGCCGTTCGGGCTGTACCTTGGACTAAAGGTCCCTATGGAAAATTGCATGGGAAAAACGCGTTTTGGGACCCCCCTTTTTTCTCAGCCCCCGCTTGACGAATCCCCCCCCGAGACTTTCAGGGTAGGAGCGGAGCGCCCCACCTATTTTGAAAATTTCGCGAGGATTCGTCAACCGGCGCCAAAGTTATTCCAAATAGAATGTTGCGGATTTCCTATGGAAACACAGTCCTAACTATCTACTGGCGACCGCCAGTAGAATATATATATATATATATATATATATATATATATATATCTATATATATATATCTATATATCTATATATATATATATATATCTATATATATCTATATATATCCAAATCAAAGTTGCTCGAACAGTGAAGCGCCTCACATGACTTCTTTTTTAAACCTTTATTGATCGGAAGGCAGCAGGAAATCACAGCGCACTTGTCCCTGCATAGTCTTTTGAAGCCTCTTGCCAAACGCGTTTCCGGAGCAATTCTCCCTTCATCAATGGCAGGCTAATGAGGGAAAGAGACAGCTGCTTTACATCTCGTGCTGGTTTTAAAGTTCGTAATCCCGCCCCGAAGGGCGTGTGCATACTGTGCATTCTGGTTAATGTGGTCTTCAGGTAAGTAAAAGCCTTCTGTGCTAGCAGCTGTAACTTGCACCTTCCAAAATACAAAATCCTTCAGGATGCTGGGACAAGTGCACTGTGATTTCCTGCTGCCTTCCGATCAATAAAGGTTTAAACAAGACGTCATGTGAGGCGCTTACTGTTCGAGCAACTTTGATTTGGAGATGTGTGTGTGTATATATATATATATATATATATATATATATATATATATATATATATATATATATATATATATATATATATATATAATGCACATCTCCCAGTGTCCCAGGAAAAACGGGCCGCACTCCTCACAGGTTGTATACGTTAATCTCAGTTTATTCTTTCATAATAATTGCTTGTTGCCAATCGTCTGGCAACAAGCAATTATTATGAAAGAATAAACTGAGATTAACATATACAACCTGTGAGGAGTGCGGCCCGTTTTTTCCTGGGACACTGGGAGATGTGCATAATTGATAGCGGTATTGGTTACTACCGCAGGAGCAACGCACCGCAGTTGAGCGCCACGAAACTGATGTCGGGAAACCGTTGTTGGGGAATATATATATGTATATTCACTTAAAAAACCATAGGTTTCACACATGTTGTAGTTAGCTGGACATTTCACTCGTAAAAAACCAATGAAATTCCCCCGTTATAGTTAGTGCAGGCAACTATAACTCACGCGACCGCAATCCTCTGCTGATGACGTCAGATATTACATCACTGTATTTAGACACTTATTTACCCATGTCTTCTTCCATTAATCTTTAGCTATACATATATTACAAATATTTATTTTTTATAAAGACACATATGTCATCAGTGATGTAATATCTGACGTCATCAGCAGAGGATTGCGGTCGCGTGAGTTATAGTTGCCTGCACTAACTGTAACGGGGGAATTTCATTGGTTTTTTACGAGTGAAATGTCCAGCTAACTAACATGTGTGAAACCTATGGTTTTTTAAGTGAATTTGCAAGGTTTTTTAAATGCTAATTAGTAACTATAACGTGTGTGAAACCTATGGTTTTTTCAGTGAATTTGTACGGTTTGTGAAATGCTAAGTTATGTATTTATAAAAAAAAAAAAATCAGGTTTTTCACCGTGCGTGAGCTGTGGGCGCTAGGTGCGCTTCGCGCACCCACGGTTCGCAGTACGTGCCGTGCGCGCACCTCGCCATAAAAAAAAAAAATGTTTTTTTTCTCCCTTGGGGGTCCTTCTGTGACCCCCCTGACCAACGCGAGGGGGTCAGGAACTGTCCACTCTGCCCCCTTTTCACGTTCTCCACCTTTTTTTTTCACCCCCTCAGACTGCGAGAGACGAAATGGCGGCCGACACTTCCTGGTTTCGACCGATTCGAATGTTTACCGACATCTAACAACCAATCAGAATTGCGCACGGCAGGTTGCGCGCGTATAGATATTGATATGCTTTTAAATGCTATTTTCTCAGGAAAAACTGAACAGATTTACACCAGACCTGCAAAAGGCACTTCCTTGACCTTATGGCTACCTCTCTGCCAAATTTCACGTAATGCTGTTCAGCCGTTCTGGCTGTAGCTGCGACTAAAGGTCCTATGGAAAAATACATGGTGAAAACGCGTTTTGGGACCCCCCCCCCCCTTTTTCTCGGCCCCCGCTTGACTAATCACCCCGAGACTTTCAGGGTAGGAGCTGAACGGAGCGCCCCATTTGTTTTGAAAATTTCGCGAGGATTCGTCAACCGGCGCCAAAGTTATTCAAAATAGAATTTTGAGATTTCCTATGGAAACTAGGTTGTAACTACAACTATCTACTGGCTACTGCCAGTAGATAATGTGTGTATATATATATATATATATTACCTACTGGCGGTCGCCAGTAGGTAGTTCTAGTTAGGACCCTGTTTCCATAGGAAAACCGCAACATTTTATTTGGAATAACTTTGGCGCCGGTAGACGAATCCTCGCGACATTTTCAAAATAGGTGGGGCGCTACGCTCCGCTCCTACCCTGAAAGTCTCGGGGGGGATTCGTCAAGCGGGGGCTGAGAAAAAAGGGGGGTCCCAAAACGCGTTTTTCCCATGCATTTTTCCATAGGACCTTTAGACACAGCTACAGCCCGAACGGCTGAACAGAGTTACTTGAAATTTGGCAGAGAGGTAGTCATCAGGTCAAGGAAGTGCCTTTTGTAGGTCTGGTGTAAATCTGTTCAGTAGTTCCTGAGAAAATAGCATTTAAATCAATATATATATATCTGTGGCAGCTTACCGTACGCGTACGGTGCCGCGCGCGAGCGCGAATCTGATTGGCTGTTAGATCTTAGTAAACATTCGAATCGGTCGAAACCAGGAAGCGGCGGCCGCCATTTTCTCTCTCGCACTCTGAGGGGGGGTGGAAAAACAAAGGGAAAAAACATGTAAAGGGGCTGTTTAGACACCTCCTAACCACCTAGCCTTGATGAAGGTGTCCCCCAAGACCCCCCAAAACCAAAAAGGCAATTTAAATTTTTTTTAAAAATTCGCCGATTACGCTTACCGTACGCGTACGGTAAAGTTTTTTTTTAAAAATTATCCATACTCTCCCCACCCCGTGTGCAAATGGTGCCCGAAGGGCACCATTTGAGCGTAGCATATTCTTCAATGGATGGATATTTAAAAGATTACCTTTCACAACGAAGCGCATAATATGTCCTCCATGTGCGCACGGTGCGCGAAGCGCATCGTGCGTACATGGCCCATCTAGCGTAACGTGGGCACGCGGTGCGCGTAGCGCACCGCGTGCCTACTGTGCGTGCACGGCACTAACTGCGTAAAGTGGGCGCGCGGTGCGCGAAGCGCACCGCGTGCTCACTGTGCGCGCACGGTGCGCGAAGCGCACCGTGCGCGCACGGAACGAACTGCGTTAAGTGGGCGCGCACACCACGAATGGCGTAAAGTAACTTAGCATTTAAAAAACCGTACAAATTCACTGAAAAAACCATAGGTTTCACACACGTTATAGTTAGGAATTAGCATTTAAAAAACCTTGCAAATTCACTGAAAAAACCATAGGTTTCACACATGTTATAGTTAGCTGGACATTTTACTGATAAAAAACCATTGAAATTCCCCCGTTATAGTTAGTGCAGGCAACTATAACTCACGCGACCGCAATCCTCTGCTGATGACATATGTGTCTTTATGAAAAAAAAATACGGAACGAACTGCGTTAAGTGGGCGCGCACACCACGAATGGCGTAAAGTAACTTAGCATTTAAAAAACCGTACAAATTCACTGAAAAAACCATAGGTTTCACACACGTTATAGTTAGGAATTAGCATTTAAAAAACCTTGCAAATTCACTGAAAAAACCATAGGTTTCACACATGTTATAGTTAGCTGGACATTTTACTGATAAAAAACCATTGAAATTCCCCCGTTATAGTTAGTGCAGGCAACTATAACTCACGCGACCGCAATCCTCTGCTGATGACATATGTGTCTTTATGAAAAAAAAATATTTGTAATATATGTATAGCTAAAATTTAATGGAAGAAGACATGGGCAAATAAGTGTCTAAATACAGTATTAGCATCAGCAGAGGATTGCGGTCGCGTGAGTTATAGTTGCCTGCACTAACTATAACGGGGGAATTTCAATGGTTTTTTATCAGTAAAATGTCCAGCTAACTATAACATGTGTGAAACCTATGGTTTTTTCAGTGTATATATGTATATATGTATATATGTATATATATGTATATATATATATATGTATTTATATATATTTGGAGTCCATGATGAGCCGGACTACAGCTGTGGGCAATCAAGAACAGAGCCTGCTGCACTCCAGCCAATGGGAGTGCTTTGCGACTTTCAAATGAGGGAGCTAGTGCAACCATGCATCTGAAGAAGGCCAACGCCGAAATGCATTATGCCCTGTCTTGCTATGGTGAATAAATGTCCTGTGCTCGTTTCTTTGAAGTGAGTTCTTTGTGTGTGTGTGTATTTATGTATATATTTGGCATCTAAAGAGACAGCCTCACTGTTGTGAAGGCTCTATATTGTGTCTAACATGAGTTTTCCCATTTTACATGTCACTCCCTATATAAGTGCACCATGCCGGTCTCTTATGGCCATGCTCTCTGTGCTCTGCTTGAAACCTTTGCTTCAAACGCTTCATGCACCATCACAGCACTGGATCGACCAGTCTGGTTTTAGACCTTAATTGAGCTCCATATTTTATTATTTATTTTAAATGTTTTATATAGCGCAAACGTGACCCTTGGGGGTGTCGGAGTGCCTTACAATTGATAAGGAAAGATGAGGCATGTAAAGCAAACACCACAAAACGGACCGCAAACGTGATAAGTCAGAAAACAGATCAGAACACAGTCATAACTGTAGAGTAATACAGGGTTGAGGATGACAATTCACAATCTGGCCCGTAGAATACAGGTTCTAGGGCAGAAATGTGTGCATCAATAGCGCTTTCACTTAATTTTTTAATGATTTCAGGGGGCAGATCGTTTCAAAATCATCGGGCAATACCCGAGAAGGCTTGGTTGTAAGTTTTCTTTTTGTAGAATTCTGTAATTTCAACAGTAAGGTGCTGGAACCTCTAGAGGATCTGCAGCTACCAGAAAGCTCTAGTTTTTGAGCTAGGTAAATCTGGATGATAAAGTGTAGGGCTTTGAGTCATGCAGGCAATTTTAAGCCGTTTCCGTGCTTCACAAGGGAGCCAGTTTAGGGATTTCAGATCAGGAGTGATGTGGTTATTTCTTTTTGATCAAGTGACTACCCTAGCTGCAGAGTTAAGAGAGGCCCTTAGTGGAGCAATCTTAGAACTTGGTAGGCCGCAGAGGGTTGCACAACCATATTCCAATTTGGAAATCACAAGGGCTTGCACAGCAGACTTTAAGTCATTAAAGGGAGGAATGATTTTATTTTCTTTCAAATGTTTATTTAGAAGTTCGCTCCTTTGGTGACAGAACTGATGTGTTTCTGCATGTTCAAGTTTTTGTCTGGCATTGTTTCTAGTGATCTTGTGGTATTTATAATGTGTGGTACACAATTTAGAGCTGTTAGTTGCTTCATCCATTCTTCGATAGCTGGTGACTGTTTGGGAGGGGCGATTGAGAGGAATTCCGTTTTGAAGGCGTTTAGTTTATGGTTATTATAGGTCAGCCAGTTTTGGGGGGTTTGTAGGATTATGTTGAGGGAACAGATGTCGTCGGGGGAGGAGACGGTTTGGTGTCATGGGCATACATGTGTTAATGGATATTGGATAGTTTTAGTTAGTGGTTCCATGAACAAGTTGAAGGGAGTGTGTGTGTGTGTGTGTGTGGACCCCTGTGGTGCCCCTAGAGTGACCAATGTGAAGTTGGACATGGACTGGTTAACCTTAAATCTTTGAGTTCTCTCGTGGAGAAAGGAGGCAAACAAATTTAGGACGGATCCTGAAAACCCCATCTTATTGTCCAGTACATCTAAAAGGCTGTCATATTTAACTGTGGCGGATGCTGACGATAGGTCGAGTAGGACCAGAAGGCAAGATTCGTTCTAATCAAGCATCCACAATGTTTGTAAGAGTGGATTTGGTGCTATGGCCCTGGTGGAAGCCGGATTGGAATTGGTCAAATAGACGGAATTCTTCTAAGTAGTTACATAGTTGGACGTGGACACATTTTTCGAGGCGCTTCGCCAGTGTCGGAATGTTGGAGATTGGTGGAAGTTGTTTAGGTCCCCAAGATCAGCAAGTAAGTTTTTTCAGGCCAGATGTGAACTGCTAAGACTTTAGGCAGTCAGGAATAGAGCCTTGAAGTAGTGAGGCATTTACTATCTTGATCCAGAGTGGAAGTAAAGATGACTTAATCTCCCGTAAGAAGTTAGATGGCAGAATGTCACTGAAACAGTTTGAGGGTTTTAGTGATGCAAGAATATTGGGAATGGTGCTTTCATCAAAGATTTTGAATAAGTTCCACAAGGTGTTTTTTGTGGGGTGTGAAGAGGAGGGGGTTTGGAGGCCCAGTAATCCAGGTATGGGGGAGACTAATAAGTGTTATGATAGGCAGGCGCTCCAATAAAGACTGCAAGTCATTATCAGTCTTTTTCTCCTTTTCAAGGAAGAAGTCAGCAAAATCCTCGCAGTTTGGCTGCGGACTAGATCCATCTGGGGATGGGTTGGGTTGGCTATTTGATTGTAGCTTGATGAGCTCAAACTGTTTTTTTTGGTCGGTTACTGGCTTGATCTAGTTGGGTTCTGAAGTAATTTGCTTAAGTACTTCTAATGCGCTAGTTATAAATGTTCCTCACTGATCTTGGATGTGTGAGATGTTCAAAGGATCTCCACAATCGTTCCCCAAGTCTGATTGCTTTTTTTTTTCTTCATTTAGGCTACCATTAAACCAAGGTTTGGAGTCTTTGGTGGACATTCCTTTTAGCTGTAGGGGAGTAATAGTCTAAAATGTTCATCATGGAGCTGTTCTAGTGATATGTAAGGTCATGTACATCTGACATGTCCACAGGGGGAGGCAGGATATTATTGCTGATAGATGTCAGTTCATTCAGGTTGATATTTCTTAAGCTTCTATTCCAGTGTTTGGGTTTCTTTTGTTGAGCATTAATAGTTCTCCCAGATTCTGTGATGAGAAAGGTGATGCAGTGGTGGTCTGTCTAGTCACAAGGAACAATAGATTAAAGTTGAATGGGATTGTCCTTAGCATTGATAAGATCGCTTCTTTGTTGTGTCTAGGGCTGTCGCATATTTGAATCAGTTTAAGGTCAGCTAGGAAATTTTTTAAGTTGTTGACTGCAGAGTCATTTGGGTCATTTCAGTCATTCCAGTGGCGGTTGAAATCTCCGAAGAAGATCTGGGTGCAGTGTTGGCCCACGTTAGTTGAGATGATTTTCATAATTTGTTCTATGAAAGAGAGATTGTCTCCTGCTGGGTGGTAGATCGCGATATGTTTTGCTGCTTTTGCAGCCACATTACCCAGTGCTGCCGAAGAATGAATTCCAATAATCCTTGAACTGCAACAGTCTTACTGTATCATCTTTTGGGATCTTACACTGTTTTTTTTATTTTTTTACTATGGTTTCTCGTTTTGTACCTGTCATATTACTTCCACATGTGTTGTGTCCTTTTGTCTAGGCTTGCTGTTTGTACCCATAAGCACCCTTTTTTGACTGCTGCAAATTCCAGTGGCACATAATCCTCCCCCTGAAAGTCATTAATAGCAGTCTAATCTGATAGAGACATCTAGCCGCAGATTCCTTAACTTGTGAATTAACCCCAGGTGTGAGACTGGATCTGGAATTTTTTTCTCAGCAGTAACTCTGCGCGCCGGGGGGCAGGGCTGCATGGCTCCGTACAACGTCTGCTCCAATTATGACGTCAGTGGAGCCATATAAGTCCCCTCCAGCTCGCTGACGTCTGTTTCTTCTTTTTCCGCGCTGCATGTTTTTTGGTCTGCTGCGATGACCTTTTCTTGTCTGAAACAGTGTGCTAAATTCCTATGCTCTCTAAGTACTATGGGTCCTGTGCTCACCAGATGGCTGGTACAGCACACATTCTATCTGTATGTGGTGCTTGGGCGAGCATCACGACACCGTTGAGTGTGATACCTGCCAGCGGTTGAAGCTGAACGCGCTGCAGGAGCAGCACATGAAAATTCTGACTGCGCGGTTGATGCTGCCCTCCCGCTCCTCGATTCATTGTTCATCCTCCCGGTCCAGGGGTTGTTCCTGTGAGTGTCGCTCTTCATGCCGTGGTCAGTGGCAGCGGTCCCAGTCTCCGGCTAAATCTCATGGTTAAGGGAGGTCATAAGAGATTGAAGTCCTAGCCCTCTCTGGCTCCTTTGACTCGCGATGTCGATTGTGGGTGATCTTCTACTTTTGCTCCGGCGTCACTCCCACACCTCCCAGCTTTTCCTGTAGCCGGGGCAACCTGGAACCAGATGCAGGAGAACTACAAGGCTCTCCATCTGGTCTTTGGGCCCTTGTCTCCCTCAGGAGAGCCTGAGGGTCCCAAGGAGGTTGTAGATGCAGTAACTGCGTCAATGCCGGCTGGTTCGCCCTCGTTGGCAGTTCCAGTCTCGTACACAGATGCGTCGGCACACAGTCTTAATGGGCTTGCACTTTTGATGTCAGTTGAGTCCGATGCGACGTTGCTTGCCCCACCGGTGCCTATTTCTACGGCGCCAGAAGATTCTGAGCCGGAGTCAGTGCAGGACATGACTGTGCGTTACGTAGAGTCTGGTTCGTCTTGGCTCCTTGCATCTGCGCCGACATCGACCAATGCCTTTCCTCCTTCCCATTCGGACGTCGGTACGGCGCCAGGTCGGTACCGTTAGTCGTAGTTTATGGAGCAGTTTTCTGCACCAATGGTTTCTGTGTATGTTTCACACCAATTGTGGGAAGAACGTGAAGGAATAGCCCCCTTCGAGCAGCTAATGCTTGTAGGACAGCTGGATTGCTGAGCTGGATGAAGGGAGTTCTTCCTTGGCAGACGTTTTGAAAAGAGTGGCTGTTATCAAACATCGAACTCTACCTACAGTGGAGAAGGCTTCGGACCCTCTTATTGAGGTCCTTCATCATAGCCAGTCGGGGGTTGAACCAGTACTCTGCTTTTGTGAGGCACTTTGTGATATTTTATTGGGGGCATGGGCAAAAACTGAGTCCGGTGCACCAGTGGACCGTACTAATGTCCACAGCTACCACCCTGCCACAGGGGACCCCGCTTGCCTTATCCGACAGCCGACCCAGCGCAGCTTTGTGGTCCAGGCCATTACAGCGTCCCCGGAGATGTAAAACCTTCCCCATTCCCCTCTTAACATAGAGTCCAGGAACTAGGATTCTTGAGGGAAATGTGTTTTTTTTCCTACTCTAGTGCTGCGTTACGCTCCACCACCATTTGCGTTCTCAGATGCTTTCTCCATGCCTTGTGGGACTCCTTGGCACAACTTCTACCTTTGTTCTCAAAGGCTGACCAGGGTGAGTTGAACCCGTTGACTTTAGATGGTCCTCAGGCGGTAAAACTGTGGCATTTTGCCGTCACGCCTGGCTTCAAGCATATGGCTTTTTCAAAAGCTATCTAGTCAGCCTTGCTTGACATGCCATTTGATAGGGTTCATCTTCTTGGAGCCCAAGCAGATGCTGCCTTAGGTAGGTTTTGGGCTAGTTTGACAGAGCAAGACCCTTAGCTTGCCCCCCCTCCCCTTTTCACCTTGTTATTGCAACGCTGTTATGTGCATTTTGTGGCATCAGTTGCCATATCAGTGTCTCTGCCCTGGTCTCTGGTGCTGCTGGCTAGTCGCCTGTCTTGAACATGCATATGGTCTTACCTTACTGGCCGGTGGGGTAGTTTGGATTTACCTGTTGTGTGAATCCCTTATCACAGGATTTTCTTCATCCTTATGTGATATTGGCCCCTTGGGCCTATTGCCTTTACTTCTGTTCCTCGACTGTGGCTCCGGATTTACTGTGGCTCAGGACTTGTTACCTGTCCTGTTATTGCGTTGCAAGCCTTTCTTTGTTGCTGTTCCTTTTGCAGCCTCTTTTCTCCCCTTCTGGTTCTATCACATATCAATGGTAAGCAGTTTTTGCTCTACACTCCTTTAGAGTTGTTTTCTTCGAATCTTCGATTGTTACAATAGCGACGTGTTTTCTTGAAGGTTTTTTGTGTATTACAACAGACTAAACATCGCCTTTCGATTGATCGTTTTTTCCCTGTTGGCTGTTTCCACCTTGTGGATGGGTTATCCACCCCAGTATTGCGCTATGCCAACTCTCCTGGCTAGAGGTAGGATTGTCGATTTTCAGGGAGAATTGTTGTCCTTAAGCTTCGAGATTCAATGGTTCTGCCTTGTGCCTCTGGTGGTACAGGCACCCCCATGCCAGGGGTTCAAACTCCTCTGATGATCGGAAATATACGGCATACCCCAGGTATTTAACAGTCTTCACTACTGCAGATGCGTAGCAGAGTCTCGGGTTGGTTGGCATTCGATTGCGAAATGGCATAGGTTTTCCTGTTTCCTTCTGCCCCACCTCACGGCCACTGCGTGATCCTTTATCCTTCCTCTGGGTAATTGCGTGACCTGTTATCCTTGCCTCCCGGCTGCTGTTTGATATGCTGTTAAGCAGTACTTGTATGAACCTGTGTTATATATGTATATCATGTTATATGGTTGCCCTTTTGATAGGGATTGCTTCCCTCCTCTGTCTTGTGGGAGCCTTTCTCCTGGATATCCCGTTGGGTGATTCTGAAATACTCAGTCATACTAGCTTGTTGACCCCTTAGGTCTAGGTATAGGCACCTGCTCTTGGACAAGCGCACTCTTTCATGTTTTCCCCTTGGGGAGTACATGCCTGTTGAGATTCTTCTAGCAAGCAATGTTGTCTTGTGTTCTAGCCCTGCTCTGTTCTTAGAGGGGCATTTCGACCCCTTTCTCACTTTTTATCGCTATTACTCTACAACTCTCAAGGCACGCCGAGAATGCTCAGAGTATAATTTATTGGGTTGCGGCGTGCATTGCCTGCATAAGTATATTGCTAGGACGATGTTCAGGTTTTCGTATGTCCATTTATGCCCTTTAGATATATTTTGTTACGTTGGTATTTCGGCTGCACAGTGCATCCTTTTCAGTCTCCTGAAGAAAAAAACAAGCATTCGCAATGCAATAGGTCTAGCATTTTGTAAATGACAATGCCTTTTATTTATGTTTTGGATTTTGAAACATAAATAAAAGGCATTGTCATTTACAATGCTACTAGCTTAACCTCTCACAAAAGTGAGACCTATTGCATAATTGTAATTAGTTTTACATTTATAGTTCAAAGTAAAATATTATATGCTTTGTTTAATTATTAAATATTCATTTTTCCTGCCCTTCCACATAAAGATGTTTCCAACAAGGTGACAAAGATCTCCACATCTGTGTGAAAAGTTTACCCTTATTAATTCAGTCTTGGATGTCTCTAATCCCTGTACTGAGGGGTGGAGACATGTACTTCCACACGTAGGTGTAATCCTACACCAGAAAGGGTGAACAGCAAAAAAGTATAGACGCACATCTAGGTGCAGGAGTAGATTTACAGGTGAGTATATAAATCTACAGGTGTGTGGTAGCTTTTTGAATAGGGCCCTGGGGTCTGAATAGCGAGAGACCTTCGTTATTTCTGAAGAATTGCCTGAAGAAAGGGCTTCCAAGCCTGACTGACCTGCTAATAAATGGGTTATTGTTTTTGGAAATATTATGTATTAAAATGTCCCAAAATGTTCTGACTCCCCAGACTTTGACGAGGGCAGAAATGTTCGCTTCTGGGATTTCTTTGAGGGTTGAGAAGCAGGGCTTTTTTTCCCAGTGGCAGCCAGAGGACAGCGGTGGAAAGGGTCGGAGGGCAGAGTTTTTCCCAATTAATTGCTTTTTAATTGCATCGACTCCGACAGCTGTAGGGCTCTGCAAACGTTGCTTTATTTAATTTAGCCATAGCCAGCCATAAACCAGCATCTGTCAGGTCAGCTTCGAGCCATCTGTGAACATGCGATTTAATAATAAACAGCAACAGTAATGTTGCAGCAGAGGTGCCAATAATTGGCTGGGTACAGAGCCCACAGTCTTCCCTTCCTGTGCATTTTAATTACCCATCTGAAGAATGTAAAAAACACATACACCCCCCCCCCCCCCCCCACACACACACACACACACAGCAGAAAGCTGTGTGAATCTTCAATGTGCGCTTTACAGAGAGGGTTGCCGTGTGCTGTTACTTGTCATCCGGGCCCTGCAGCTCGCACATAATAATGAATTTTAAAACTCTAACGATCGCAGAAACGATAACCAACGGAACAAGTAGTTATCAAAGTTTGGCGTCATCAACTATCATTTAATTGAGCTTTTCTGTAAATTGCAAGTATGCGAAGTCATAGCTGCAATTTGAGTAAAAGGCACCGGTTTATCAGAACTCTGTTAAGTATGGAACATCCTGTGCCGCTTAGTTGAACTAAAGTAATATCAATGAAATATTAAGTGGACTAACGAGAGCAAACAAAAAGAAATGATGACCGTAAAATTTGTAACACATTTTGGAACAATATTTACACCCGTGGGAGTGTGTGAGGCAGAGAGGAGACGCCATGCACATGCACATCGCCTGTCCGTGCGTGCACATGGCTTGTCTCCCTTCGCTAGCAAAACCGACAACAATAGTCTCGCCAAGGCGAAAGCAGCGCATGCGCTGCGTTCGCTAGCCGAGACCTAAAAAGGTGAGAGGAAAGGCAGAAAAGGACACCGCATTAGAACTCCTACTTCTCTGTTTGATGTATACTTTGTTTTCTAGGGCCTTCCCCCTGCTTGGGTTAAGCGGGGGGGGTCTGTGTCTGGTGGCCCTTCTTTTGTTTCTCCTGTCAGGACAGGAGCCTCATGTGTTCTTTCGTACTCATTTTTAGTGTACTTTGGGGTTCACATAAGGCATTCTGACTATTGTCAGGTGATTTTGTGTAGGATTTCGCCTCTTTTCCTTCGGACCCGGTTTTCCCTTGCCTGGGTTATCTGTTCCCCTTTTTTGGTCCTTGGTCCTTCTTTCCCACCTGGCGGTGGTGGATCTAATTTTGTTGTGCTTGGACGGAACCATTTGCACTCTTTTTAATATCTTATGTTTTCTTCCCCTTAGTGGTTTGCTTTGGCTCCTCTTGTGCCCACGTTCTTTCATCGTAGGTAGATGCCATCCTCTGCTTAGTCGGTCTGGTGACTCAGTCTTCTATTGTATAAATTGCAGAGTCCTCTGCCCCTTCTACTGATCATGAACCTACGTTCCAGTGGGGAAAATTAGCCTTTCTTTTAATTGGATCCATATCTTCCTTGGAGTTGGGTTACAACGGGCGTCTGTACTTCGGTACCACTATGCCTGAGGAAACATGCTTCTTACTCCTGGTGCATGTTACTTGCTTGCATTTTTGTTGTGGTTGTTACCACTTTTAAAAGAGAGCTGTCTTTCTCTCCCTCATCTTCTCCCACTGAGGTGTGGCCGATCTTTAATCTTGGTCAGCCGGTCCTCCTGGACCTTTTGTGGGATTGGTTCGCAGACCCTCCTCCTAGAGACTATGGTATCTAATTCACAAGTTGAGGAATGTGCGGGAAGATGTCTCTTTCAGATGAACAAGTTGCTTACCTTCAGTAACGATTTATCTGGTTAGAGACATAGTCTAGCCACAGATTCTTTAACGCCCCGCCAATCCTCCCTGATCTGCGAATGACCTTAAGGTCTGGTCTTTGTGTTTTCACTTACTTCCTGATTGGCTGACCTTTGGCGTGGAAGTGGCCCTCCCCTTTTCCTTATTCTGTTGTGGTGGAGTTCTACAGATCCGCTGGTCTGGTCTCATGGCCTTATATGGAGTTCTCTTCCACCCTTTTCTCTTGGTATATGGTCAAGGGAGTTCCACTCTTCCCTCCTGTTATATGGTTATGGGAGTAGGAGGTGTTTTTCTTGTATACTGTCATGCGCCTCTGCGCAGTGTTCTACATGACTTGTGCTGGATTTACTTTTTCAATGCTGTTTCTGTAGAACATCATTTATTTTTTTACAAAAATAGTGTGTGCTTTCTGTTTTAAGATTGTCCAGTCTTTCAGTTTGCATTCTCTCACCACATGGCAGCTGCCTCAATTGTCATAAAAATATAAGCTTGTCTTATCTCTACCCCTTTCAACAAAACCTGTAGTACAAGGTGTTCTGTATCTCTGGTCAAAATGGTGAACACTCCGCCATTATTCTAATGTAGGTTTCCTCACTAGATCTAGTCCTTTCCCTGATACTGGCCCACTCATTTTTTCAATTAACTTCTTTATTTTATTTCTCTTATGCTTTTCCTTCCATCCTCCATGCTGGGGGGGGGGGGGGGGGGGGGGTGGATGTGGATGTGGATGTGGGTGTGTGTGTGTGTGTGTGTGTGTGTGTGTGTGTGTGTGTGTGTGTGTGTGTGTGTGTGTGTGTGTGTGTGTGTGTGTGTGTGTGTGTGTGTGTGTGTGTGTGTGTGTGTGTGTGTGTGTGTGTGTGTGTGTGTGTGTGTGTGTGTGTGTGTGTGTGTGTGTGTGTGTGTGTGTGTGTGTGTGTGTGTGTGTGTGTGTGTGTGTGTGTGTGTGTGTGTGTGTGTGTGTGTGTGTGTGTGTGTGTGTGTGTGTGTGTGTGTGTGTGTGTGTGTGTGTGTGTGTGTGTGTGTGTGTGTGTGTGTGTGTGTGTGTGTGTGTGTGTGTGTGTGTGTGTGTGTGTGTGTGTGTGTGTGTGTGTGTGTGTGTGTGTGTGTGTGTGTGTGTGTGTGTGTGTGTGTGTGTGTGTGTGTGTGTGTGTGTGTGTGTGTGTGTGTGTGTGTGTGTGTGTGTGTGTGTGTGTGTGTGTGTGTGTGTGTGTGTGTGTGTGTGTGTGTGTGTGTGTGTGTGTGTGTGTGTGTGTGTGTGTGTGTGTGTGTGTGTGTGTGTGTGTGTGTGTGTGTGTGTGTGTGTGTGTGTGTGTGTGTGTGTGTGTGTGTGTGTGTGTGTGTGTGTGTGTGTGTGTGTGTGTGTGTGTGTGTGTGTGTGTGTGTGTGTGTGAGTGTGAGTGAGTGAAAATGTTGAACTGGGCACATTTACAACTGCTATTCCAGGCCTGCTACTGTATCTCTGACTTCGGGTTAAAATGAAATTAGGTTTGTACGGTCACACCGGCAACAGTCTTTGTGTCGGCCACATATATACATGATCAGTGGTCTCAGCCACTCCTTTCATGACACTGGATGATTATATTCTTACCAATACACCTTTTCATTTGAATTTGGCAGGTGACACCTGTCCTGGGGTGGGGGAGGGGGGAATCCACTGCTCAACCGCAATCATGCCTTTCTTCACCTGCCTTTCCATTTGGGAATAACTGGCTCCTGTACCTTCTATTTTACACTGAGCTTTGAGTGCTGTAAATAGCAGGTTTAACTGTATCCTCGTTTTGTGGTGGTTCATTTGTGATCTTCGGGAGGTCAGCAGGCTGGCTGGGCGTTGCCAGGATTCTCGCTGGAGCACCTGCTGACCCACACTATATTCAACGAAGTAACATTCGGCTCATTAGCTATTGCTAGGTCTGGGCTGGAGACCTCAGAGATAGGCCAGCCTCCTTCAGACATTGCTTTACGTCATTGCCATTCACATTCGGATTCAGCCCACACTTGACATGCTTAGAGTAGTGTCAGCAGGTCAGTCCTCTATTGCTCTGTTAGTTGTCAGTCACATTTTTGGATCCGCCCACAGGAGATAGCTATTTGGTGGGTGTATTTCCCATCGTCATGAATTGTGGCATTGGAGTGTCAATGTCAGTTTATTGCTTAGATAATAAAAGCCATAGCAATTTGCATACATACTATATTCAATTGCAATATCCATCCAAAAATAAAATGACTAAGAAGCCATTTTACTGTCCCATTGATAGGTTGTCCTATTTCGCAATTGAGCTGCAAATCTGAGGACGCTTGGGTTGTAGCGGTGCCAGTCTGTTTCACTCAAGGTAGACCCTTCACCTCCCCACGCACTGTGAAAGGTCCCCTTGAACTAAAGTGCATAAATTGGACAGGCAGCGACGGTAAAGTGTCGTATAGCGCATAAAGTTGTTTCACTCAGAGTGGTCTCCTGGATACTGCAGCTAAGCACTTTAGTATTCGAAAAAAAAATCATTTCCCAGGTCGCCCCCACCAGTTGTACAGACAAAATGTATCGGAACACTCAGCAGATGTTGGAAGAAAGAAGGGAAATGATCCATGTGCAGCGAGGGAGCCTATTGTCTCTCAAATGAGCTGTTCTGTGCACAAGTGCTGAAGTTGAGCGGCTCAGAACATGCCCACATAGTGACTGCACCAGAAAAGAAGGCCACCACAGCATCTCGAAGGGCCTTTCTCCCACAGAAGCATGGCTGGTGCCATTGGCTCTCTCGCTTCATTGCCCTAACCTTCACACAGCACAGCCTGGAGGTGGTGCTCCTGTGCAAACCGAGCAATTAACAGCAGCAATGAAATCAAAATGAAAATACGGCGCCTCCATCATTATGTCAATCAATGGGCTTACGTCTAAACAAATATGCCCCCCTTGATCGCGCTCCCCCCTCACTGCGAGTGCTTCGACCCCAAGGGGATACCAAATCTGTACTGTGTTGAAATGAATTCACAGCAGCATATACCCCTGTAAGCTGGCGTCACCAAGTCTCTCCTTGAGGTTGTCCATCTTTATTCCACACCATTTGTCAGACGCCCACAGCGTTTGCTTCTATCCTCTCCTCAAGGAGTCCAAAGATGTAAAGAGGCAGTTCAGTTTGCTCCTCTATCCCAAAGCCCGAAGAAAGGTTCCGCGTTTTAGTTTGTGGACATAAAAAATAAACTGAGAGACTTTCTAAAAACAAACAGAATTGTTTTTATTGCAACTTTAGGAAATGTGCTCAACAACCCGGAACGCGAATGATGGTGTCTCCCGGAGCTGTTGGTCGACGGTGCAGGCGAGCGAGCCCCTGGCTTGCAGTCCCTCGGACACGGAAGACCGGTTCTTTGTGGCATGTATTTAGCCAACACGGAGATGTGTTGTGCAAGTGTGGACCCAGCAGTTGGGAATGCGTTTTGACCCATAAGCAGCCTTCGAATGGCCTGACCATGCAGTACATCAACAATTTGGGATACCTGTTAATTCTTTAACATCTCAAATAAACAACATGTCCAGGTGATCGCGATTCTCTAAAGCCTCACTCCCAGGCGAAAATATTGGTACGGCCTGATTATTATTTTTGTATTCTGCATTTGTGATGCTGAAGTGCCAAGTATGTCTTTCACGAACGTCTTTGTCAAATATTAACCTTAGTATAAAATTAAATGAATAGTAAATGATCATGTATACCATGCGAGAGAGAAGTCTGTATGCAAACCTAGCTTATCTGTGTTCAGCTCTAGTTGCTGCCCCTACTTTATGTGGTTGTAGTTCTGTTGTTTTCTTGTTAAACTTGCTTCGTCTCACAAAATCCACGTATTTTATTTTGGTCAGTTCTGACGATGGTTGGGTTTCCCTGTACTTGACTACAAAAATAAGTCCTGTTGCTGAGAAATAGCACCGGGTCGTAATAATAACATTTTGTTTCTAATACAACACTTACAACCTTGTTTTACAGTTTCTAAGAGCTAGAAGTAATAGCATGACAACCCTTTCAGAGCTCTCAAACTTCCTAGTTCCAATGCTCATTCAATCCAAATTAATTATTTACATTCTGGGACTTGGAGTTTTTATGTTATAATGGTGAAAAAGACTATAATTCCCAGAATGCAAGAGAAAAACCTGCACAGGATGAATTGTTAGCACATAGAAGTAATCTTCAGTTGTGGGATAGGGATTTCAAACACAGCCTGAATACTTTAAAAGTGGTGTTATTGAGGTTATCTGAACTACTTGGTTTTCCTCACACTGTAATTAACACTTTTTTTTACTTTTACCACTAAAGGAAAATATTAAATTCTGCTGAAATTTTAGTTACACGGTCGTGATCTTGCATAGTTTCTCAAAATCCTCAACTTATTTTTATTTGTTTATTGATTTTCTTAGGTCCATAGCACAAAGAAAAAAGGTCATGACACCCAATGCTCCACAATACAGGTAGATGCTATGGGTACACCAATGTGTCTTTATGTGGTGCTCGCGCTATACATACACAATACATTAAACCCTGTTCCTTCCTCCTATATAGTGCAAATCTGTTATAGCTTCTGCATTCAACCTGTTATGTATTTGCGGCGGAGTATTAACACAGGATGATAGCTGCCATCTCAGAAGCTGTTCATCCCTACACAGTCGTGACCGTGAAATAAGCTGATTTGGGTAGGGACATTAATCCTCAAAACTATGTCAATGCGTTTCATAATTATCTGCGGCAAGAATTGAGCACCTGAACAACCAGAACATGAGTAACCTCTGCGTGCTGCACTTGTGTTTTTTTTTGGGGGGGAGGGGGGTTGTAAATCAGGAAATGCTTCCTCTCGTCCAAAATAGCCGCAAGGACGTTCATTTATGGCGCCAAATTCCGATTTTGTGTAATTATGAAAATGTTACGCACCCATATAATTTTATATTAATAAACATGTTACATGAAACAGATCATACGCCTCATCCCAGATTTGCACCATTACTTTACAGTCGCCGAATCCGTTTTTACACACAAACGGTTTCGAAGGTGTCATTTCAGAAACGTGAGCGAACTTCACCATCTAAACTAGGTACATGACAAGATTTGAAGGCAGGAGAAACAGCAGAAGTATCTAGAAAGAGTTCTTCCTCTTTTCCTCTTTAGTTAGGAAAGGCTAGCGTGACCAGAGGCATGGGACACTTTATTTCTTCAGCTTCATACTGCCCCATTCAGTCAGCACATGATTGGCTGCCGATCTGCTATCCGCGCGCGCAGCTGGCTCTCGCTCATCAGGCCTCACTTCCTGGTTACACGCCTGGTTTGCACATTTGTACACTCGTGTTGATTTGTGCAGCCATATGTACCCAGCCCAATTTACAGCCATTGCGACAAAGAACGCATTCACCTTAAAGAGCCCAACCCTATGGCTCTGCCACTGCTTGTTCCAACATGCTCCTCACACTTTACCAGCTGGGAGAAGAGTATCTCTCGACAGACCCCACAGATACATTTAGCTCTGTTAAATGTGACCTGCGCTTTAATCAGTGTTTATCCAGTGTGTTCTAAATATATGGATTAAATCAGAGGGCTGACAGTGGTAAAATAATGTAATACTTTAATAGACAAAATGGGGAGTTTGCTGTTAAGTGAGTCTCACTGCTGCAAAGGGCAGAGTGGTATGCTTCCTACACACACGCTCCCTCCATTGGCAGAGAGGGGAAATAACTGCTCTTCCTCTTAATAACCACTCTTGGTCTAAATATATCCTAAAAATCTTATCCCAGTGATAAGCAGTCTCATGCACCAGGGTGTGGTCCCCGCACTTGGCCATCCTGTAAAAGGCAATAGTCCGATCGGCCGATAGATCTGTAATCTGTTCTTGGACGCACATATTGTGAAGAGGGTTCAGGAGAGACAGTAGTTGGGGCAGAGGGTCTTCAAACAAGAGTCTGGGGCCACTCACGTGGGAGTCCAGTTCTTTATTCCAGCTTAGGCCCTTTGGCTACACCAACAGCAGGTAGGTCCTGCCAGGGCTCAGTCCTCTCTCCAACTGTCCCCATCTGCTCGTTTCCACGCCCACCACACAGCAGCCTTCTATTCCACTATGCACATTGCACACCCCAGTGGGGCACACAGGGTGCTACTGAAATCCCTAAGGAACAGGTGAAGGTTTTCAGTGATCTGGACACCCTTCCTCCTACAGCAAAATCTGCAAGCGAGTTTACCGGTGCATCCTAACGCTGTCTCTCTGTGGTCTATTTAGGCATGATCTTTTGAGCTCCAGATTTCATCAAGTAGCTCTAATCTACAGTTCCCAGACCTCTGAAGGGCTATCCGTGCTTTGCTGCCTCTTTGGCCACGTCATGAAAGGGGCAGCTGCTGGACTTTGGGGAGCTCAAGCCAGCCAGCCAAGGAGACCCAAAAACCTTGGCTAACCAGAAAGTTTGCTAACCCTCCCTAACTCTCAAAACTTTATTTCATCTTCCACCACCCCCTCTTCTAAATCTCTCTTCAATTCGACATGTAAATTATAGCCCTGAAATAGCGACCTGGCAGCATATAGCGCTATACAAAACGACAATTAAACGTAACATTTTAAAAACGGAGTGATATTGGACTCCTACTAAACAGGTATTTTTTCCCTCACGTGTGGTCAGGTGGCCTTCTCCACTCGGGCTTCTGTGCTGGCTGTTACTGTGCTCGAGCAGTCAACGCTCGCATGGAACCCTGGTTGTTTTATTGCATTGTCTAAGCACAGGTATTTGTGCACTCGGTATCAAGCTCACGATGCAAGCGACGTTGGATGTTTATGAATGGGTGGATGGGATGGGTACATGTGTGGAAAGTGTCATTTCTGACCTTGTGGAGAAAGGAGCAGATGTGGATGTAATTCATTGTGGTTAAGAGGTGAAAAGAGATGTACGTTGGAAAAATTGTCAGTTATCTTTCTGGCATGTCATACACGCCTTTGAGTGGTACAATCTTTGGCGATTCAAGCACAGGGATGAATCCGCTCAGGAGTCTACAGATATCTGATGCTGCCCAGAGGCAGCGGTGACATCATTGTTTTTCTGCTGTGAAAACGGAGAGACAGCCCATTCCCGGGCCATCCTCTCCCCTCCTCCTTTACTTCCCACCACACACGTATAATCGACAGTTTTGCTTTGTTGTCGGAGTTTTATATAGCGCGAACTTGACTCGAAGGTATCGGAGCGCTTTACATGAGCACCGGTTGCATTACACAGGGACACATTCATGTTTTTTAGGCGCGGGGGCAAGGGGTGAATCACAGGATGCTTGAGACTCGAACCTGGTTCCCCAGCTTCAAATTCGGCTGATCTAGCCGTTAAGCCACATCTTCTCCCCTGGTATCGCTTTCTAACTTGGGAGTAGGTAGCATCTTTATTAGACATGGAAAGGGACCCCCCTCTGTGCTTCAGTGTTTAGAGGTCGTGTAACTAGACACTCCACTCTGTCGGGTCACATTTTTTGGAGCTTTTTACTTGTGGCCCCGTCAAGCACCTGGCTCATACCGCCCACGGGTCTAAGATCTTGGCTTATGTTTTCCTACAGCTATTTCCCGTTCTTGGGTCGAACTGAGCTGAATGCCTCTTCTTCCGGTGCCGTAACCGCCTGCCATTAGTTATCGTCGGTGCAGTCCACTTTGTGTTTCTTTTAAATAATTGCAAAGAATTCGCAGTTTCATGAAAGTGGCATAGGAAGCTGCACTCCTGGTGAAGATGGTGCTAGACTAGCAGAGTAACCGTTTCCGTGGTAACAAGCATCCGTGTTGCTATGCACAGCCAGCAGTAGCGTCTCTGTTGCTATACAGAGCCGGGTCTGAGGCCATTCCATGTGTGGAGCGCGTGCGGCTGCTGCCTGGGGAGCAAAGATGGCCTCTTTAGCATACAGAACGACCCTTATGGATTCAGTGGAACCAGAACCCCCTCTTGTCGCCTCGCTGTCCGCGGAATGTGATGGCTCCCTGCAGTTTGGAGAAATGGAAAAACACCTTTCAGCTTGAAATAGAAAATGGGAGGTAGGCAGCTGAGCGGTGCCACGCTCTGCACTGACGATGGAGGGAAGGGGGTGCATGCAGTGTATGCAGGGCAGGCTTCCACGGAGAGCGCTCCTGCGGATGAACCACCCGCACCGGGAGTTTGCCCACGGTCGGCAGTAAGTTACTAGTGTCTTGGCAAACTTAACCCCTGTGAGAGCTCAAAGTGGCAGACGCCAAATACTTCGCTAGTCTTTGGGAAAGACACTTCAGACCTGTGAAGGGGACCACTGATGCACTGGGCGATTGTTGTATTTACTGTCATGGTCACGCGCCAGGCGTGGCGCGTGAAAAGTGTTCCATTGTCCTCCTGCGCGAGAGCAGCCACTGTCATCTCTGCCCCCTCATTGGTCCCCAACGTTCCATATTCCAATTCCCCCATCCTCTGCCACCCCTAGCGGTTTCAACGGATTGATGTCTTCCTACCTCTGAACCGCACAGACTGTAGGGGGCTGTTGTGGAATAAAACTTCCAGAACCCATACATTCCCCTCCGCGTCGTTATTACAGCGATGGACTGTGGTCCGGAGGGGCAGCTGGGGCACCAGAGGATGGTGCGTGAGGAAGGCTGGGCAGGGTTCCTTAGACTACCCTGATGGGGATAGTGATGAATAGTGGTGGTGGTGGTGGTGATGATGATAGTGGTGGTGGCGAAGGTGGTGATGGCGGCGGCTTTGGTTGTTAAAGGGACAGGCCTGTGTTCTCTTCCGAATAGGCGAGGAGATCTCATTGGGCACTTGGCGGGTGTAGAGTGGGATAGAAATGCACAATCTCGCCCCGCTCTCTGGTCTGGCGAGGCGGTTGCCTGCAGTCCCCTTGGGTGCCAGATAAGAAGGAATTGCACTGTTGACGCTGCGTTATCTGCTGCCCTGGCAGGCACAGACTGGGCAGCGGTCCTGGCAGTATGGCCATGCTCGCATTACTCAGGGGTGACTTTCGCCCCCGGCCGCATGGGGGATCCCACCATTGGACTGCGGGTCCTCTCCCAACTGGCAGGCAAGTCAAAGCATCTCTAAGGTTTACACGGTGTCCGCCTCAGTGTTTGCCATTTGGGGGTTCAGCACTTGCATACTTGCCTTTGTTAGGGCCTGGTGCTGCCGTTCTCCATTCTAAGCGCTCTCAGCACTCGTATATAACCCAGTCTGGTTCCTTTGGTAGGGCATGGTGCTGCCGTTCCCCATTCTAAGCGCTCTCAGCACACGTTTATCTTCCAGTCTGGTTACTTTCGTAGGGCCTACTGCTAGCGTTCCCCATTCTAAGCGCTCTCAGGACTCACATATGTGTCAGTCCGGTTCTTTTGGTCGGGCCTAGTGCTAGCGTTCCCCATTCTAAGCGCTCTCAGCACACGTTTATCTGCCAGTCTGGTTACTTTCGTAGGGCCTAGTGCTAGCGTTCCCCATTCTAAGCGCTCTCAGGTCGAAGCGCTCTCAGGACTCACATATGTGTCAGTCCGGTTCTTTTGGTCGGGCCTAGTGCTAGCGTTCTCCATTCTAAGCGCTCTCATCACACGTTTATCTGCCAGTCTGGTTACTTTCGTAGGGCCTAGTGCTAGAGTTCCCCATTCTAAGCGCTCTCGGCTTTGTATATGTGCCAGTCTGGTTTCTTTGGTAGGGCCTAGTGCTAGCATTCTCCATTCTAAGCGCTCTCTAGACTCGTATATGTGCCAGTCTGGTTCCTTTGGTAGGGCATGGTGCTGCCGTTCTCCATTCTAAGCGCTCTCAGCACACGTTTATCTTCCAGTCTGGTTCCTTTCGTAGGGCCTAGTGCTAGCGTTCCTCATTCTAAGCGCTCTCGGCTTTGTATATGTGCCAGTTTGGTTCCTTTGGTAGGGCCTAGTGCTAGCGTTCTCCATTCTAAGCGCTCTCTAGACTCGTATATGTGCCAGTCTGGTTCCTTTGGTAGGGCCTAGTGCTAGCGTTTTCTATTTTAAGCGCTCTCAGTACACGTTTATCTGCCAGTCTGGTTCCTTAGGTAGGTCCTAGTGCTAGCGTTCTCCATTCTAAGCGCTCTCTAGACTCATATATGTGCCAGTCTGGTTCCTTTGGTAGGGCCTAGTGCTAGCGTTCTCTATTCTAAGCGCTCTCAGCACACGTTTATGTGCCAGTCTGGTTCCTTAGGTAGGTCCTAGTGCTAACGTTCTCCATTCTAAGCGCTCTCAGCATTCTTAGATGACCGAGTCTGGTTCCTTTCTTTAGGGCCTAGTGCGCTAGCGTTCTCCATTCTAAGCGCTCGTATATGACCCAGTCTGGTTATTTTCTTTAGGGCCTAGTGCTAGCGTTCTCCATTCTAAGCGCTCCCAGCCTTGCAGAAGTCCGGGGAGATGAAGTGGTGTTAGAGAAACACAACAGAGAGCGCGTCCCTGTAGCAGTCCAGTGATCCCGGAGTCTGCAGGGGCTTGTGTCCCGGGATGCTCTGCGCGAGAGGGACTTAAGGCACCAAAGAGGGAGTGACGAGCCACAGAAGATGAGCGAACGACCCTCACTGGGCGGGGGCCTCCGTGGGGCGGGGGAGTGCGCTGAGTCACATCAGCCTGGGACAGATTGAAGCCAGGGGCGCAGCTGGGAGGCCTGGCCTGGTGGAGCCTGTGTAGCTCAGCACTGTGGACGGCTTGGGCGGTAGGCGCTTTCCGGATTAGGGATGCGTGAGGCTGCCCAAGAATTTGTGCAGGACGAGAGCTGTGTGTTCAGTACCGTCGGCTGTCGGGAGCGTTCTTTTGTGATGTGGTGGTAAGTAAACTTTATTTACATATGCAGCCGCAGGCGTGGGTTCTACACACTGCCCTTTTTTGGGTGCACATCTCCTGTTTTCATTGACTTCGATCGTGTATGTCACGCCGATCCCGCGCATATCATTGGAACCATCTGCGTTAGTCTAAAACCAGAACCGCAGTAACGTAGGTGTTTTTTTAAGTACATTGATTGAACCCTCGGTTTCCTATCTTAGTTCTAGCGGGTATCTCCTCTGTGGCTCACGGTTATAACCGTATTCTCCGGACCCCTCGCAGCACTGGCAGACAGGCATGAGAATTGGAATCTGCGATATGGGGTCGCGAGCACCGCGGGGTTTGCAGTGAAGAAGGCTGACGTCGGCACTGAAATGGGTTCTAGTGGCAATGGAATCAGGATATATTACTGCTGATTTTGGAATTTCTTGCCGGAAAACCTGTGTGATCCTGGACAAGTTACTTTTCCTGAAGGTGTTTAAGGTTCCATTAACTTGCAGATACGTACCAGTGCTTGTGCTTACAGAAACTGTCAGGCCACATGTAAAACGAGTCTTTTTGCATTCGGGATGGAAGCACTCGGTACTTGGCGAAGTGCCACAACATAAGCCCATCTCAGTTTGGACGGTTCACCACATAGCATTTTTAAATTGCTTTTACCATAGGATGGTGGTTCCCTCCCAGCGCAGCCTACGGTTCTTGGTATTCCCCTGTATCAGCCAGGACTTGACGCTTCTAACACCTGAGCTGCTCAGCTGCGTTTGTGTGAGCAGTGGTCTGGGGTTGCTCGCTTCTTGTGCCTAGCAAAAGTACCTAACACTGCACTGTCTCACATGCCAGTGACGTTTCCTTCTACAGTTTTGCATTCTTTTATTGCATGCTATCTTAAAAAACCCTCCTGTATATACCTCAAACCCTGCACGAAGAAGTAATCTTAATTTACACCGTCCAACTGTTGCCTCTCATATTGACCCTCTTTTTACTCGTTCTCTGGCTGCAGTCTACTCTAAATCGCATGCATGATTGCCTTAAACTCTATTATTGTAGTTCTCCAAAATGGCCAGAACTCTTTTCATAGCTCGAAACCTCTCCTTGCAGTCTAACACCACCTGATCTCCTCCGTTAGTCCCACCAGTCATTTGCATCAACTCGCAAAGCCGCCACTAATGAGCACTTCTAACCCCTGCCAATTTAATCTGCCACAAAGGAACAGGAGCAAGTGTTTGAAATGGTTTCCTCGAGAGCACAAGAATAATCTGAATACTCCATAACAACCAATGGAGTAACCGCTAACTTTTGGTTCCAGAGCAGCATGCTATCCAGCGTAAAGCACTTCAGTGCCTCGTCATGGATAGTCGGCACTATATAAATGCACTTACAAAACGAATACAGATGTGTGCGGTTGTGGATCATTTTGACACTTGTATAAGCGCTGTTTAGAAAGGTCTCCGTTGTCGATGCAGAATTGCAGGAAATGCATGTACTATAGAGCAAATTGTCCATGTGGGGCTTATCACATAACTCATCGGAGCTCACCTATGAAGTCTGTATTTTCTACTTTTCTTGCAGCCTTTCTCATCCTGCAGTTTTCTGCTGCTGGATTTTCTGCAGCGCCAGCAGTTAGCCAGCCAAGAACTGTCCTTTGACTCCTCAATTTTGTGTACAACACCTTCTGCATGTTCCTTTTTGTTCTCTCTCATGATCAGTATGCTAGCACTCAGTCTAGGCAATGACAAGCCTCCTTGAAGGTTCCCTCCAGCACAGACTACCTCATAATCTGAACATGGATTCTTATCTCTTAATCCCAACATAACCCCATGTGAGTAGCACCAAACTGCTATGGTTGCATACTTTCTAATCCAGTCAGTACATTAGCAAGTGCAACTTCTACCCCCATCTTACCAGTGTTGATGAGTGTGGATTCCAGCTACATTTTTAAAGCACAGTCAGCAACTTGCTTAAGGGTATGGGTGAGTTACCTGATCTTGTTCTGTCGTGTCCATGTGAGCCTTACTCCTGGGTACTTACAATCGATGGGTCATAGAAAAGGAGGCTTAAAGGTATACTTTCTTATTTAGAGGCATCTCACCTTTATAGTTATGAACAAAGTAGATGGCCTTGGGCAGCTGTAACATAGACAACACACTTAATGTGTATTAGATGCATCAGCCTTCAAAGAGAGCAAACCAGGGAATTATCTTTCTGTATTGTCAATGCTTTCTAGCTTTTGTGTGAGACCGAGCATACACTGTCCTTGCAAGACTTTTTGTCAGCTTACAGGGGGCTTAGAGTGCTTGTTCCTAACCTGGGGCTCAGCGCAAGTACCACCGCTTCATTGTTCCAGTGTGTCTTTTCACTGCTCGCCGATTCGGAGGTACTTAATATTTTTTCTTTAATATGCTTGGTCATTGTCTTTGTATGGCTGTTGTTACTTGCCACATTGTTGTTGCTTGTCCTGCCCCCCCTCCTGCGTTGTTGCTGTTGCCCTGTCCCTCACAAACCCCTTCCACATTGTGCCTACTCCCATCCTTCCCACCCCTCCTACATTGTGATTTTTCTCCCACTCCCTCCTGTGTGGTGGTGTTCCTTCCATCCCTCCCACACTCCTTCTGCATTGTTATGCTTGCCCCGTACCCATCTTGCCAGGAAAAAGTGCTTTGTCCTGGCCTAACTTTCGCCATTTTGCACAGCTGCTGTAGAACATGGCTAAAAGACTGACAAAGCCAATAGCTCTTGCATAGGTAAGACCTGTTGGCCGATGTTTGGCACAGGATATTCCTATCTTGGCCCTTTCTAGTGAGTGTGAGAACTCCGTTTTTTCTTCGCACTCCCTTTGGACTTATCAGTATCTCACTAACCTTTTTTTTTTTTTTAAACATCTTTTTATTGAGATTTTATTCTGATTACATACAGCGGAATGTAAACGGGTCGTGTGTTACAACAACTATACATCATCATTGCTGGGAGCACTGTGGATGAATTTTGCATCATACAACAAACTATTACATACAGAAATGTGACCCAGTCCTTATATCACTGCTCAATAAATGACTCCGTTGCTATGCAAAGGATATACGCTGTCTCTATGTACACTGGTTATGACAAGGAATAGAGTGCGATGTTCATCTAAATAAGCTATAACTAACAAACTAATAACAAAAAATCGCCTTATGTCGTCTCTGGAAACCGTGCTGTGGAACAGGTGAGGGTGTGTGTGCGTGGACCAATGTACTGTAAAGGCTGAAGAAAAAACAATGAAATACCATGATAATACTGCGGTGCGTGAATCAGTATCTCACTAACCTTTGAATAGCTTATCTTTGTTCTAGTGAACAGTAATGCTATCTTGTGCATTGGCATCTGGACCTTACAAAGGCTGCTGTGTTGAAAGGCTGCTTTCAGGTTAGAAGAGTTGTGCAATGTATTCCCAAGTGCCTGTGGCTACTTAGGTAATGGTTTCCACCTACTTCTGTTCTGTGATCTTTAACTGTGTGGCTGTAACATGACCCGGCTATTAGTTTTCCTTACTATGCAGGTGTGGGAGTGATGTCCCAAGATCTTTGATCTGGGTCTCCACTCTTTCCACTTCCTCTCCTGTATCTTTTTCTTATGGATATAATCGGCCAGTGCCACCACCCTACTCTTATGGATATTGTTGAGACAAAATAGATTCTGCAAATTCAGTGTCAAAACTTAATTGAAGTTTTTTTTCTCCAGTAATGTGATTTATTGTTACAAAGAACTTTTCTGGCACCTACTTTCCTCACTGACACGTTCTTTCATGTATTGCCTACTAACACAACTATGCCCACAGTGCCGCCTCATTCCTGCCATGACAAACCCGGCTTAAGCATTATTCGAGGTTTCAGCAAATTGATCCCTAAATGGGTGATCTGTAATGTATTGGGCATGATCCTTCATAGAAAAGAGTGTATGCGCCTGTTGGTGGCATCTGTCTCACTAAAGGCATGGGTTGCCATAAAGATATTCTTTTTAGATTTCAGACATGAATCCCTTTGGCGTTCTATGTAATACTCTCACCAGGAGCTGTAGTTCTCTTGACTGTACATATTTCTCAATCACTTGGTTGCACAATTGTATGGCTCTCTTAGGAAAGGGGAGCACATATGTTTCTGCAGGAATGAGTGCTGCCTGCAGCTATGAATGTGTTCAGTAAAGGTTGTGATACACTGGCCCTTGGTAATCCATCTGTGTTTCATTCATGGTCTCCTCCACAACCATGCCAACCTAACTCCCTGTAGAGCACATCCCTTAGTTTTCAACACACAGATCTTGGATGGTTCGAGGCATGTGGGCTGCTGAATTCATATCTGTGCATAGATCGCCGCCTAGTGTTGGGTCCGGATGTTTGCACGTTGTTGTCCTGGAAGAGTCTTCGAAGTATCCTTGGATAGGTGACTCCTCCCCTGGACTACAGTGCGCATGGGCATCCTCTCCATCCTCAGATTGTTTTTTTCCGCCATTGGGTTCGGATGTGCTATCTTAGCTCAAGTTAGGAAAATATTTTTTCAAGGCCAAAAGGCCTTTAGTTCGCGTCGGTACTGTTTATCGATCGGGTTTCGATAGAATTTGTTAGTTTACTAACTTTCAGCACCGACTGCTTTCGCATTTACCTGTCCATCGACTACTTCGACGATGGAATCCAGGACGCCATTCAAAAGGTGTCCGGTATGCAATGCGAAGTACCCACACATCGACGTCCATCCGGTGTGCAACAAATGCCTTTCGCCGGACCACGACGAATCAACATGCATGGCCTGTGCCCGGTTCCGCTCGAAGAAGACTCTGCGGAATCGACGAGCGGCGAGACTCGAGGCGCAGCACGCGGCACCGGCCCCGACAGACATCTTCGGCGAGGCCGAGGACGTCGAGGAATTGGAAGTCTTGCCCTCCAGTCCCGTTTCCGAACACGAACCCGGATCGGACGAGGAAGACGAGTCACTCTTCCACAGAGGTGAAGACGACACCGAGGTAGGAGACGACGAGGAGGCCTTCGGGGCCGAAGAAAGTAGCTCCAATGATGAACAAGGCCTACCTGTTCAAACCGTTCAAACACCAGTGCCACAGCCTATGGCTCCGGTCGAGGGATCGCCTTCAGGCCTTACCCGAGACCCATCCCGCAGTTCTTCGGCCCCGCCCTCGGGCCCGGCCTCGGACGTTCAGCGGCAGCCATTACTACATAAACAGGCTGGTTTCCCTATCACAAAACCGAAACCGAAAGCTGCTCAGGTTCCACCGAAACCGAAACTGAAAGTAGCGCTGGTCGGATCGAGGCCTTCGACGCCAGCGCACCGCGTCGGCACCGACCGCACCAAGAGGGACTTCGGTGCCGAACTTGAGGCGGGCGACGTTGGGGTCGACAAACGGAAAAAAGCCATCGGCACCGACAAACCTGCTCGGCTACCGGCACCGACGACACCAAGGGCCGTACCGCCTGCTGTGTCTCACATCGCTCCCTCGACGACACCTAAGCCTCAGGCATCGAAGACTTCGACGGTGATCTCTTCACCCCGACTCGATGACCCGCCGGCACCGAAAAAATCTACGGCCGCCTCTACGAGCCTGGCCGGTGCCAAAGCCTCGAAGGCGCCCCAAGTACGACCTGGTGTGACGCAAGGCAGCAAAACCACACCTGTCCTCCAGGACACATCGGGCTCCGGTTCGGTCGGAGCTCCCGCAGCCTCTTCGGTGCCGACCAACATTACCTTCGGCTTGCCTCCGTCAACAATCCCAAAAATGTTCCAACTTAGGACACGGGTCACCCAACCTACGGTCACACCTGCTGAGACGTCTCCAGCACGTATCATCGACGCCGGCACTGGCAGAATGATTCTCCAGGACCGAAGGATAACTTCGGAGCCGCCATTGGACCCTTTCAGGATCCCACTAAAAAGGAAGTTGCCTGCAGAATCGGAACCTCTCCTTTATGAACCCTTCCATTCATCCTACCAGGATCCACACCGGTTCTCCCCCACACGCTCCGATACAGACGCATTGGAGGACTACATGGCTGACCAAGTCCCCTACCATGTAGACACGGACCCTGATGACCAGCAGGACCCTGATCAAACTTGGGGCGACCCTGCAGACCCCAGTGCACCTCTCGATGCACAGGATCCACAACTCTATGGGGCAAAGACATCTCCTACGGAGGATACTGCAGCGTTCAATGCTCTTATCGAACGTGCTGCCAATAACCATGGGGTGCAGCTTCACTCTGATACCATCGAAGATGACTTTCTAATGGACACCTTTGCATCCTCAGAAAGACATGTAAAGACTCTGCCAATGTTGAAGGGGGTCCTCAAACCAGCCAAGGACATTTTCAAAGAACCCACCAGGGCACGAGTGATAAACCCCAGGATTGATAAAAAATACAGATCAGCACCTGGGGATCCTACTTACATCAGAGGACAATTACCACTTGACTCCATCGTCGTAGCGAATGCACGCAAGAGGGCACACTCGCAAACAACAGGTGACGCTCCTCCCCCGGACAAAGAGTCCAAGGTGTTAGAAAACTCTGGCAAGCGAGTTGCCGCCCAAGCTGCCAACATATGGCGCATAGCCAACACTCAGGCGCTCCTTGCTCGCTATGATAGAGCGCACTATGACACACTTGAGCAAATATTCCAACATCTCCCTGACCAGTTCAAGGAAGGCGCGGAAATGCTCATCAGAGAAGGACAGCTACTAACGAACGCTTCCATCAAATGCGCACTAGATGTTGCAGACACGGCTGCCAGAGCCATAAACACAAGCGTCATGTTGCGACGACATGCCTGGCTACGGATCTCAGGATTCAAGCCTGAGGTACAAAACAATATACTGAACCAGCCCGTCAACCCCGACTATTTATTCGGGCCAGAGGTTGACACCACCCTCAAAGATAAAAAAGGATACGGACACTGCAAAGTCCATGGGCGCACTACAAACTCAGTCCTTTCGGAGCGGCTCCTTTCGTCGCCCCGGAAACAAGGGAGCAGGTAGAGGACAGGGGTCACAACAAACATATAACAAAGGCAATACACAGACCACCTATGATAAAAACACCCGAGGTGGATATCGTGGCTCCAGCACAAAGGGCAGAGGACGCGGCTACGGCAACACCAGGTCCTCCCCCAAGAACAAGCAGTGACGCCCTCTCCCTTCCTCCCGACCACATAACACCTGTCGGGGGAAGGCTACAAAGGTTCCTGTCCACGTGGAATTCCATCACCACGGACAGGTGGGTCAAAGATATTATAAAATACGGTTACTGTCTGGAGTTAACCTCCACTCCACCCACAATACCACCAAGAAGCCGTCCTATGTCCTCAGAGCACTTAACGCTCTTACAGCAAGAAGTGCAAAGTATGCTTCTAAAAGGCGCTATAGAGGTCGTACCCATCCACGAGCAGGGTGCGGGAGTGTACTCCCTCTACTTCTTAATTCCAAAAAAGGACGGGTCGCTCAGACCTATATTGGACCTGAGACCCCTGAACCAGTACATTCTTTCAGAGCACTTTCATATGCTCACTCTACAGCAAGTCCTTCCGCTTCTCAAGCAGGGAGACTTCCTAGCCACACTGGACCTCAAGGATGCGTACTTTCACATACCCATCCACCCCTCACACAAAAAATACCTCAGGTTCACTGTTCAGGGGCAGCACTATCAGTTCAAAGTCCTTCCCTTCGGCGTGACAACAGCGCCCAGGGTTTTCACGAAGTGCCTAGCTACGGTGGCAGCACATCTACGGAGGCAGCATATACACGTCTACCCCTACCTAGACGACTGGCTCGTTCAAGCGAAGTCAGCCCAGCAATGTGCAAGCCACATGTCCCGCACCATTCACCTTCTTCACAGTCTGGGATTCTCACTGAATTATCCAAAGTTCCATCTCCAGCCCGCACACGTACAACAGTACCTAGGTGCGACTATAGACACTCTGGCGGCCACAGCTCAGCCAAATTTAGTGAGGATCGACAGCATACAACTGCTGATCTCCAAATTCAAACCCAATCACTCACTTCCAGCGCGAGTGTTCATGCAGTTGATAGGCATGATGGCCTCCTGCATCTTCATAGTCCCGCACGCGAGATTACATATGCGCCCACTTCAGGAGTGCCTAGCACGTCAGTGGAATCAGGCTCAAGGACAGTTAAAGGACCTAGTGTTGGTGAGCGGTCGGGCATACAACTCTCTGCATTGGTGGAATCCACAAAACCTTTGCAAGGGCCGACCGTTCCAAGAGCCTGTCCCACAAATAGTACTGACAGCGGACGCGTCTCTCCAGGGATGGGGAGCTCATGTACTCCACTACACAGGGCAAGGACTATGGACAACACAACAAAAGAAGTTGCACATCAACCTTCTGGAATTGATGGCAATCTTCCTAGCCATGAAGGCATTCAAAGTACATCTATGCAACAAGGTCGTGTTGATCCGGACGGACAACATGACCGCAATGTACTACATACAGAAACAGGGAGGCACACACTCTCCACAGTTGTCTCATCTGGCTCAGAGCATGTGGAAGTGGGCCATTCAAAGGAACATGTTCCTCATGGCGGAACACCTCCCTGGCAAGGACAACCAGATGGCGGATCTGCTCAGCAGACACAGCCACCAAATGCACGAGTGGGAGTTACACCCATCAGTACTCCAACCGTACTTTCAGCAGTGGGGTCATCCGGAGATAGACCTATTCGCGACAAGCGAAAACGCAAAATGCCCAAGCTTCGCCGCCAGATTCCCACATCCGCAGTCGCAGGGCAATGCGATATGTATGAACTGGTCCGGCAGATTTGCGTACGCTTTTCCCCCAGCGCCATTGATACCGCTAGTGGCCCGCAAACTCCGACAACACTCCCTGACACTCGTCCTAGTTGCTCCCACGTGGGCACGCCAGCCGTGGTACACCACCTTCCTCGAACTTTCCGTGGTGCCGCATCAAAGGCTGCGGATCAAACCCGCGCATTTGACGCAGAACCATGGAGAGGTTCAGCACCCAGATCCGCAACAGCTGAATCTGGCGATCTGGCTCCTGAAGTCCTAGAGTTTGGCTATCTCAACCTGCCACCTGACTGTATGGACATCATCAAGGAGGCCAGGAGACCCACTACCAGAGCTTGCTATGCAGCCAAATGGAAAAGGTTTGTCATTTATTGCGGTAATAATGACATCAACCCGCTGGACGCATCCATCCAAAACATCATCTGTTATCTCTTACACCTATATAGATGCAATCTGGCGTACACCTCTATACGTGTCCATTTGACCGCAATATCAGCCTATCTGCAAACCAGGCAGCACCTCTCTCTATTCAGAGTGCCTGCCATCAAAGCATTCTTGGAAGGGCTCAAACGAGTCATTCCACCTAGTCACCCACCGGCTCCAATGTGGAACCTCAACTTGGTCCTCACACGCCTGATGGGTCCACCCTTTGAACCTCTACACTCATGCGAGATTCAATTCCTTACCTGGAAAGTGGCCTTCCTAGTGGCGATCACTTCCCTCAGAAGAGTTAGTGAACTCCAGGCACTAACCGTTCAAGAGCCATTCATTCAGGTTCACGCTAACAGGGTCGTACTACGTACCAACCCCAAGTTCATGCCCAAGGTAATATCGCAGTTCCACATGAACCAGACTATTGAACTGCCCGTTTTCTTCCAAAACCCACAAACTGTTGCAGAAAGGGCACTACATACACTAGATGTACGGAGGGCCCTCATGTACTACATCGACAGGACTAAACCATTCAGGAAGACAAAACAACTGTTCGTTGCCTTTGCCCCACACCACAAAGGTAACGCCATCTCCAAAGCAGGGATAGCCAGATGGATAGTTAAGTGTATTCAAATCTGTTATCAAAAGGCAAAACGCACATTAACTATTCCACCACGAGCCCACTCAACACGTAAGTTGGGGGCTTCCATGGCCTTCCTAGGAAATATTCCCCTGCATGATATATGCAGAGCAGCCACATGGTCCACTACACACACATTTACAAAACACTATTGCGTAGATGTGCAGTCAAAACAGCAGGCAGCTGTAGGACAGGCTGTTCTCAAAACACTTTTTCAGACCGCTGCAGCTGGCACGGGTAGCCGCCGCTAATAGAGGGCACTGCTATGTATTCTATGCACAGATATGAATTCAGCAGCCCACATGCCTCGAACTGAATATGCTACTTACCAGTATGCATCTGTTCTTGGCATGTAGGGCTGCTGACATTCATATCGCCCTCCCTCCTCCCCGGCGCCTGTCGCAGCTGCAGCTCTCAGAATTACTGCAAGCATGGTCATCACTTTCTGTATCTACTCCATCACTGCCACAATGGCGAAAAACAATCTGAGGATGGAGAGGATGCCCATGCGCACTGTAGTCCAGGGGAGGAGTCACCTATCCAAGGATACTTCGAAGACTCTTCCAGGACAACAACGTGCAAACATCCGGACCCAACACTAGGCGGCAATCTATGCACAGATATGAATGTCAGCAGCCCTACATGCCAAGAACAGATGCATACTGGTAAGTAGCATATTCACTTCTGTCCATACTGAGTATAGACCAAGGTGTAGATATTGGAGGCTTCAGTCATACACCTGACTCAGATCATGGTGGGGTTGGTCCATACACAAGACTCAGATATTGGATGCTTCTGTCTTTATACGAATTTCAGATCTTGGTGGCTTCAGTCCATGGAGAACACACAGATCGTAGATGCTTCTATCCATACACCAGACGCAGATTTTGGATGATTCTGTCCATATGGGTCATATATCTTTGTGCCTTCGGTCCAATGAATGTAGGCCATATTGATGGAGAAAAAAACCCTGCAATGTACTAGTGCAAGAAAACGAGTGATCTATATCTACTGCAAGAGTTTTACGAATGAGAGAAAAGGTAACCGGAGATGTTGGTGTCAGCAAAAAGGCAGTTTTATATTATGCTTGAAAGTGACATTGAAATGCTTTTTTTACTTTCTTTAAAACTCCTAGAACGAGTTCCAAACTCTAGGAGCACATCCTCAGGGGGGCCATTTCAATGTCTTTTCATTTTTTGAAGCCTGCTGTTCACAGGAGGGAATTGTCTTTGCTTGGAAGTACTCGAAGCAGAGAGAGATATGTTTAATATTTGTGCGTGCTAGGTTGAAGTTCCCATAAACATGGATTTTTGTGATGCTGGCAAGTTTATTGATGACTATGGCTTCTATAAAGAGCCATTCTAGAGAGACTAGAGTAGGCGCAATATGGTCATCCTAGCAGGGACCTGTAGGATTACCTTGAGGGGAGCTAAATGTTTGGGAAAACCTGCTAGTAGGGAGTTAATATAGTATAGTTTGGACAGTTCAAGGAACTCAATAATTACTTTGAACTCACCATCCAGGATGAAATGCCTGACACCTGGTAAGATTTTTAGTTGTAGTTGCGCTCCTTTGACATAGTATTCATTTGCGCCTCCAGGCTCCGAACTTTGTCCAGAATAAAACCACGTTATTTAACAGACTCCATATTATCTGTTTAAAAAGGACGTTTTGAGTGTGGGTGAAAATTGTTCAGGCCAGTGGGGCCGCTCATGATATTTTAGTAAAGGTGGGATGTGTCCTATTTTCAAACATCCTTGGATTCTCCTTGTTCTAAGGTTGCGTTCAGGTTGCACCAGTACAAAATAACAGAGGGGGTTAACTAACTTGAAGTGTTGTGGGAATGGTCTCTGAAGTAGGAGGTGTATATGATTTTAGTATATTTTATTAGCTATTCTGTCTGGAAAAATCCTGGAAAAGAGGTTGGGGGCCATGGTTTTTGTTATGGTCGAGTTGTATTCTTGTGCATTTAAGTGTTTAGGAAGCGATAGTTTGATCTTAATACATTTTTTTCATCAAAGAATGTTGAGTACTCTTCACATCTGTTTTTGGAGAAGGTGGGGGCCTTATGTTTGTTTTAGGATGGTGTTTTTCTTCCATGCTTTGAATAGCTTTTCTGGTGGCTTTAAGCTTGGTGTATATTCCTTATTTGTGTGTAGATAGATTTGTTTTCAAGTCCAGCTTTATATTTGCTGCTTTCACTTGAGTCGTTAGGTTTTCCAGCAAAGGGTTTCACACCAGATCAGTCTGCTGTTCTGTGTTTCCTAGGCTCGATCATTTCCATGAGACATCACTGAACTGATTTTTAGTTTTTTTGCGTTTGTCAAATTTAATGTAGCTTCTAGCCGAAATGCATTGTACGGACTGTGTAATTAGTCCATATCAGTAAGTTACTGTTTTTCTCTAGACTGAGAAGCAAATGACGTTAAAAATTCATACCTAATTGGTAAACAGCTCAGGCTTTACCTGAATCAAAGATGGACATGTAGAGGTTTTTGTACATTTTTAGAATTTTGCATCATTACCAATGTACAGAAAAGTAATTTACACCCAAATGTACGTGTGTAAACTTATTTGATGTTGTTGCCTTTGAAACGATTTTGATTTGACTTGTTAACTGCTTTTGCTTGGCTTATGCGAACTGCGCCTCGATCCTCAACACAATTTTATTCCAAATAGATCTCACCCTGCACATTCACTGTTTATTTATGAATTCGGTTGTTCTTGAGCATGGGCATAGCAATGTAACTTACTGTGAGAAGTTGGCCTGGTATATGATGCTCACTAGTTAAAGTGATCACCTTGTACCATGCCAAGCAACCCTTATGGTGTGGTTGTAAGTCAACCTTTTCGGACTAGCTGCCCTAGTGGTAGCGTAGGCTAAGCAGTCTTTGAGGCTAAACTCGTGAAGCGTGTTAAGCCAGCTGTTTTACCAAATGCAACCCCCTTTTATACCAATGAAAGGACACCACACAGATATATATTCAAAATATATATGTATTTATTTCTCAAAGTAACCCCTAGTCTCTTTATGAGCACAGGAGCACAAATCGTCAAACAAGATTATCACAGAATACACAGAAGTTGCACGTTATATGGATAGGCCCTGGTGGCCACTCAAACCATATACTAAAATAGTGGTATAAGTACCACGAACAGAAAAGGGAAAAGGCCTAGGGCCTCTAGAATCGCTGGGCCTACAAGGAGCTAACGTCAGTTAGTGACCAGGAGGTCCACGTGTGGCGTGTGCAGAGCAAATAGTCACACGCGTGCTCCCATAGGTTTCAATGGGTGCGTAAAAAGTACAAAGTTACTGCAAAGAGGATCTTCCGGATGGACTAGGAACTCAAGATTTGGAACACAGGCACTAGAGATGTAATACTACACTTGGGCACAGGTGTGCCAGCTTTACCTCACCCACAGGAAGCGGGTGCATAGGCCTCGAAGTGCGTCGGGTTTCTTCTATCTGTTCCGTGGAGCTTGAAGACAAAGATGCTGCAGGCGGTCGGTCCGGGAGAGATGCAGTGGATCCAAGAGTGGATCGGAAATGTTGAAGACCTGTAAGCAGAGGGGACAGTGTTCACAGTCACTAGCTAGTGACCAGCGTGGCACCAGGTGGGTACCAGGCAATGTCGGGTGCAAACAGGAAGAAAGGTGTAGCTTGTCTCTGCAGCCACGTGGTCCCTGGAGGTCGACGACGTCCAGGAGTCGAGTCACGAGCTGTCCCACGCAGGCTCTCGCTGTCGGCGGTGTCGGCGACTTGATCGAAGCAAACAAGCCTTGGCAAAAGCAATTGTTGTAGGAAAAGGAAATAAGCTGATGGTTCTGACCAGCAAGGTCAGAAGGACTGCTCCTTTGGAGGGGAGCAAGGGCCAGTCTGGAGCAACCAGACCAGCGGTGTATTTCTTGAAGTTCGTCGCCAAGATGGCTACTAGCCAGCGGGCCAGCAACCGGTTAGGCGCGTCGAGTGGCAAAATGCAGAAGGGCCCCACGCAGATCGTGGAGATGCTGGAGGGCTCACCTTTGGTGCAGATGCTGCTCGGGTGTTGGGCTTCTCAGATCCCAAAGCACAACTTGGAGGGAGCCTCGGTTGTTGCACTTGTCAGCTTGTCGTAGTCGTTCCAAGATGGCTGGCTCCACGTGTCTCGGTGCCTCCACGGGTCTCCTCTTTTCAGGGACTGTGGATCGGGCGGTGAGAGGTCTGGAGGTCCAGGTCTTGTCAGTCTCTGGGCTCGGGCTCCGGCGGGAGGCGGCGGCAAAGCAGACGTTGATTCGCTGGATGGTGCTTGCGTTAGCAAGGTGGTCACTCCCTGACCACAGGGGAGATTGGCTTCAGTCCTCTGTGCAGCAGAGCGTCGAAGTTCCCGTCTTCTTCTTAGTGTTAAGTTGATTCCAGGATGTCTGAAGTCTTAGGACACAGCTCCTACCTTTAAGCGGATTCTAGGGGCCGGACTACCTGCTAGGTCCCTCCCTATGGGTGGGACCAGGAAGGGGGGTGGTTACACCCCCAATCCTTTGTCCAGCTCGCCCCAGGCCCGGGACTGGTGTGCCCCAGGACCGGTTTGAACTGGCATATGCACCGAGGCTCCTTGTGAGCCACAGGCATGTCTGGTTTCTTTCAAGCCCTACCTGACCAATACACAAAATCCTGTCTGGGGTGGTGCACGCACCTCCCCTGGCAGGAAACCCTTTGTCCACACCTCCCAAGCTGGAAGGACTCCCAGCAGCAGGAGGGCAGACTTGTGTCTGTGGTGGCAGCATCCATTTTGTGGAGCTGAGGCTATGTCTGATTTTACCCGGGTTTCAGGTACTGTACATGTCGTGTCCCTCTAGAAGGGTGGAATGCTAACCCCGTCGCCAGAATTGGCGAGGGGTTAGTATTCCAATTCGTATGACACCTTACTCAACATGTTTTGATAAAGCCAAACCAAAGATAGCATTTAACCGCGAGGTTCATAATGCACTTAAGAGTATATGGTATGACGATATCTGGAAACAGTAGAAGGAAGTTGTTCCGACCACTGCAGACAGGCTCAGCTCATGCCAGAGCACCATCTCACATGGAACCAAGCACTCTGCCTTCAGGATTGTTAAGGCCTGCCATAGGAGTGACTTATAGGTTACCAGGTGTCCCATTTAAGGTTAGGTATAGGTATACTACACCTAAGTAAGAGGTGATTACACCAACTTACCCCAGCTGAGTGATCAGCCAGTTGTGTCAGATTGTTAGGCCAAGCCTGGGGTGGCATAATACATGCTGCAGCCCTTGGCAGGCCTTGGGTACACCAATGCCCTGGGTACCTAGTGTACACTGGTACAGGGGCTGACAGGGTGATCCACTTCCAATTGGTTATGCACCTAGGGTGCATAGTTTTAATTTAGTAGAGAGAACAGCAGGCTGGGGGTCTGATTGGCAGGCCCACAGCCTCAATATGTCAAAAACCAGTGAAGCAAAAAGCAAAAATTTGGGGTGACCATAGGATAGCAGACCCTACTCTCCTACACTTACCTTCAAGGTTCTTTTGCCTGCTCACTCTTTTGGAACGAGCCTGTCCTGACAACTCCGGATGGCATTACTATAGAGGGGATTGAATCATTATCTCTGTATTGGGTTAGTGCTCACTTAGGTTGTTAGGCTGTGGCACACTTTATTTCAATGCTCTGCTGACTGAAATTGTACTTCTTTTGCTCACACCATGATGAATCTGCTGATCGTGTTGGTCTGTATAAAGATTTCCTGTATAAACTCTCAAATTCAGGGGTTAGCCAGAACTCTAAGACATATCTGATGCCACTAGGGATGTCCGATTTCTTACTGATTTGGCTGCTCATTCGGGACTTGTGTTTTCGATTTTGCATGTTATTTTGTATGGCTCCCTATTGCTCAGTGTTGTCCTGGCAGTGATTTAATGCGTCTAAAATTTTCAATTTCTGAACGGTACCCTTTTTAATGTTTGTAATATACCTGTCTAAATGTCAAATTCCGCCCTAGACCTCATTTACTGAGAATGTCCTTTCTTATTTGACTCTAATTTTGATACACTGTTTTGAAACCCTGGTTGTGAAACTCTCACCAAGACCAACAGATGTCAGTACATCACCCTGCCCTGCAACGTCTGTGGTACAAATAGGGGAAATATGAAGGGAGGAAGCTTTCAGGTAGGTGGCTGCTAATAATGTCTGAGATGAAAAGGCATTGTTATTACATTTCTTTATTAATTCAAATGCCTTTTCACTGCAGCCATTAACACCCAGCTGAGAAATGCAATACAGAAAATGCACTGGAACATCTGCCTTTTAAGTGATCTCCAGAAGTGTAATGAGCTTCTTTACAGTGAACTTCAGCATAATGTTCCATAAGTAAGCTGTCTGTACACACAAAATAATAGAGGGTCATTTTCCTCAGAGTTTGAGCCAAACAAGGATACAAGACTGGTAGTAATGTTATCATTAAATAGTGATCTTGAGATCCAGGTAGCAGGAAAATTGTACCGTGAGACCTTTCCATTCAAGCTGTGGGATGAGGCGTGGCGGCTGTAGGTGAAGTGAGATTTGTTTTTTGTCTAAGGAGGGCAGTGCGTTAGAATCTGTTCTTTTAACTATGTGGCACCATTGGAACATTTTTAAGTAGTTTAATAGATGACACAACAAATGATTCTGTCCTAAGAAACTTAAGGAAAGCTAAAAAAGGACTCAAAATATTCTTTGCTGAGATCGAATCCAAAACGTTTTTCAGTGTATGGAGCGAGTTAACCTGCGGTGCTGCCAAACAACGTCTTCACTCGGAGTTGTGAATGAGCACCAGTGGAATGATCTTAAGAACAAATGCGTTGTCATTGAACATGACAAGAACCATTTTAGGGTCAAATTGTAGATTTTTAACGACCTAACCTGCTTCTCTCACCATCCCTCCATCTTCAAAAGATCTTTCAAAAGCTATGTGATTGGAACTATTCTGGAGGTAGTTTGAAAATTCAAACTGGGTCAACTGCTGATTAAGGACACAGTTGCAGTGCGCGATCCCCTTGAAGGAGGCCATGGGCCATCCATAGGGACGTGCGCTAAGCAGCCTGTCAGATTAGTCATGCAGTCATCTTTTTTGTGTGACCACAAATAATCCCTGAACATGATTTCATTTTAGAGTCTTATTGTAATCCCTAGGGACATCAATATATCAACATGGATTGAGGGATGTTTAGGGGGACGGGGGCGGGCTAAAGGCGGGGGACTGCAGTGCAGTAGTTTAAGCAATGACCTACATTGCTGATACAGAATCGGTGCCAAAGCCTCTACATATTCTTAAAAAATAAGCCTGTATTTAAGTTGTAGTTTATTCCCCTTTAGTACATACTCAAATAACGACCTTCTGCGCTCTAAAGAGAACCGCTGACTGCCAGAAGCACTTCTGAAGAGCAAGGGCGCTGATTGGGTGGCACATCAGAAGTTTATTGTCCAATTTCTTTCACAAATCCTTTCAAGGCGACAGACTTTAAAAAGCAAAATATCATGAAGTTCGGAACCATTCCTTCTTTAAAACAAATAGTCATTTGAGCAATGCAGCAATGGATTCCAATAGCTTGTACCCCTTACATTTGTTTCCCCAGCCTCCGAGATCAAGTCCAGGAGCTTAATTCCGAAAAATATTAGAGACTTTTCCAGTATCTGCTAGGGCTTGTGCTATTGTCATGGTGTAAGTGTATGATTGTTTTTTTAAAGCCTTATTTTTCATTTTAAAAGAACACGGCGGGTGTACAGGGACGAGCAGACGGCCCTCACGTGTATGTGAATGCTTGAGAGTAGGTGGGTGCTAAAGTGAACAAGGGTGAAGAGAATTATAGGTGACGGAAACATTATGACTCTACCGTAGGCAAAATTGGACTCTTTCTAGACAGAGTTCCCTTAAATATTTCAAAACGCATCTAAACATGTAGTGACTACACAGCTCCTTTGTTTACTGTAACAACATCGAAATGTCCCTTTTTTAGGTCTCTTAACATTGTAAATAAAGCAGGGTTGTTTAATTTTTTTAACTACTTCTCTGCTGAGGCTTTCCCCCAACCAATTCCTAAGCCTTTCCTTTGATGTTTGAGGCACTTTCCCAGTAAGCCATAGTAATGTCTTTTCCCACAAAAGGTGTTACATTTGTGTTCTTTTTTCCTCACATCATTTGGATTCTGAAGGTACCCAGGATTTTTGGAACCCCCCCGTAAAAAAAAAAAAAAAAAAAAAAATAGCCAAAATATGGTACATTTTTTCTTTCTTTTTTTATTTTTACATAGTGTGCAAGTTTTCTTTTTCTTTCCAAAAAAATGACCAACTAAATATTTGCTATGCTAAGATCATCCGCTTCTAAGACCAAGCTGGGATGTGAAAGAAAACCACATTTTTCCCACAGCTTTTAAACTTTTCTAAATGTTCGTCCATTTTCCTATCTTTTGTGAGTACTTGCTGTTTGCGGGGTAAACTGGTGGGAAACATTTCTTAAAACTAGACAGAATTCTGAATTTTGCAAACGGTCATTTGTGTAGATTGTGCATAATTTTCCTAAAGAAACTAACAATTGAAGTAATTAAAATATGGAGGAGATAATAGCAATTCAAACTGTTTTAATGTGTAATTTTTTGCCCTGATGGTCAATTTACAAAATTAAAATACTGTTATGTCCGTCAGATCCCTCTGCTTGCTGTGATATACAATGTTTTGTTTGCTCTCCAATAGCATTGTTCCAAAGTATACGATACTCGTAGCCAGTAACTGAACTGTTGCTTTTAATGAACTTTCTTTGTTTACCAACCATGTAGCAATTTATATGGTAAAATCGAACAAATGAAACGTGGGTATGAAGGAAACCTGCGTGTTTTTTTAAACGTGCACAAGATACTGAGTGTAGAAATAGTGGTTATTTATACACCTCTGAATTTGGAGTTTATCTTATTATAATGTGATTCTGATCGGTACATCTAACTGCAGATTCCTCACCTTCAGAATATCCGAAGGTGTGCCACACTGGATCCGGAAGACTTAAAAGCATTGCTCCCTGCACGCCGGAAGGTGGTGCTTTGTGACTTGGTGGTGTTGTCTTTGCGCCTCCCTGGATGTGATGAGGTAGTCTCATAAAAGCACCACCCTTGTACGTCCGTGTTCGGTAATTTCTTTTTGCGCATTGCATGCTGATCAGGAGCTCACGCCCAACTTTTTCCTAGACAGATTACAAGTTTTTTGTTAAGTCAGCTTTTTGCCGGTGTCCAAGGGACTTATGTCCCCTCCTAAAAATAGAGGGTTTAATCATTGTAGAGACTGTCACAAACATATGTCTGACAAATGCCCACAAAGTCTACCTCTAATGTTTGGGTTCCTGTCCTATTGCCATTCCGGTGACTCTTTTTCGTGGTCGATGTCTTCTCGTAAGTCAAAGATGAAGCAGGGGAAGGCCTAAGGGGATTTTTGCCAGTCCTGCCACTTTACACCTAGGAAGTTGTGAGGATGTCAAAGTGCATTTTGGTCTTGATCCTGGTCCACAGCTGAGAAGCAGGTACTGAAATCGATCCCGATGCACCTCAAGTTTCTGGGGCCATCTGAGACCTCGCAGCAGATTGGGGCCTTTAAAGAGGCCATGTTGCGAATATTTGGCAGATGTCCAGCTCCCTCTGCTGCACCTTTGTCCCCCCCAATGATCCGCTCATGCCTCCATTCAGGTTCTCATGGACTGGTTCTCCCTTAACACAGTCTATGCCTCCTGTACCCATTTCGAGTGCGATATCAGAGCCAACTTCCAATCCAGCACCAATATCCATGCTGGCCCCTTTGACATTGACGGTGCCCTCACACTGCAGTGCTGGAGGAAGACCATACCCCAGTAGTTTTATCCTACTACAAGCCAAATTTATCTCCGCCGACTAAGGTTACTTCCCTAAGTCGGACAGATGCACCCGATCCAAGTTCAGTCCGATTCAGTCAGAACCGTGCCTTTGCCTCAGCCTCATACCAGCACCCCAACAACACTTCTATTCCTACTCTGATCAGAGTCAACCAGATTTGAAAGATGACCATGCAAATGATGGGATTATTCCCCACCCCATCCTCCCCTCTATGATAATGTCAATTTGTACATGGACTTGCAGAAAGCCAGTGGGTTGGATGCTTCCACCAGACACGGTGTTTATATTCTTCCCCCGGGCAATCAACGGAAGAGTGCCTTCATTGCTGTGGTAATAAGACGGGCAACGGAGGTACTAGACTTAAAAATGGCAACTGTGGAAGTCAAATCTAATGTGTTAACATAAGTGTTGCAACCTGGACAGACTTCCTCTGAGCCTTTCCCTCCATTCAATGAAGTCCTGACTAACGCCCTAATGGTGCCAGGCGACCATGAATCCTTGACACAGCACTATATGCTAGACAACCTGGTGGTTCAGGCTTCCACCAGCAGGGTGAACCCCAATTTCAACCGGTTGGTTCTTCAGAACGCTCAAACTATGGGCTTGGATCTGCATGGTACCTACTTTCTCATACCCATTCCGCAGTCCCAACAGCCACTACTTGCTGTTCCAGGTGGGGCAGAAGCATTTTAAATTTGCTATGCTTCTCGCCGGCCTCACCAATGCCACTTGAGCGTTCACGAAAGTGATGATGGTTGTAGTGGCAAACCTTCGGGGGTCGGGGATTTCCGTGTTCCCCAACCTCCGACTGGCTGTTAAAGGAATGCTAAGTCAGTCGTAGATCACTTCCTGATGAAGGTAAATGTATTGACATCCTTGGAGTTCACAACCAATGTGCTGAAGTCACACCTGACTCCCTCAAAGAGACTCCCCTTTATTGGAGCTAACCTGGATACGGTGCAGTTTCAGGCTTTCCTTACATCTTTGAATATTTTGGCTATGTTCCTGATCTTTCAGCATGTATGCTGGGTCTCTGTGTGGCTCTGAGGCGTCTGGATCTCTTGAGCTCCTGTATCCTGCTTATTGTGAATGCCTGGTTGCATAAACAGGTACTGCAGTGGAATCCAAAATTGCAGTAGGCCCAACAGAAGAGAAACCTGTTGTATTCCATCCAGGATTGACAGGAGACTTACAGTGGCGGCTGCTGAACCATATTGGACGAGCAGCAGACCCCTGCACTTGCACAATCCAGTGGTGACAGATGTGTCATTGCGGGCAGCAGGAGGCCATCTGGAAGTGGCGGAGATCAGAGGACTCTGGCAGAGACCAGTTTCTACATCAACCTATTGGAGTTCTGGCTGTTCACTTAGTGCTGTAAGTCTTCCTGCCGTCCATCAAAAGGAGGCTGAATCGGGTGCTCTTGGACAACACCACTGGCATGTGGTACTGCAACAAGCAGGCGGAGTGGGGTCCTGTGCCAAGAGTCACTTTCTCTGGAGACGCCTGACATGTCTGGGCATTTCCCTGGTTGTGAACCCCCTGCCAAGATCTTTGATTGCCAGGGCAGACAAACTCTGCCACTGGCTCATTGCGGTTTACAAATGATTGTTACATCCTGAGGTGACACAAGGCATCTGCCAGCAATGGGGTGAACCCGTCTAAATCTTTCTACCACTGCCAAGAATGTGTAGTGTCAAAATCTTTGAGTGAGCTGGAGTTCCCAAGAAGGCGCTCTGAGACTCATGCCTTTCCAGCACTACCTTTTATATGCCTTTCCACCTCTTTCTCAGATAGTGGTGTTGAGTACCTGGATGGCCTTTTTGCCAAGGGCAAGTGTTGTGACTGCTTTCCAAGTTGGGCAATCCATCACTCTCCCAACGTTCTTTGCTCTGCTTTACCCCTCGAACGAGGATTATAGACCTGATCGGCTGGGCCCTAAAAGATCTTTTAAGATTTTACATCTATAGTACCAAAGACCGTTGGATAGACTAGCCGCTTTTTGAGGGGTTCTCTGAAGCAAAGAAAGGCAAGGCAGTGCAGAAAATGACTGTCAAGGTGGATAGGCCTCTGCATTAAGATGTTACGCATTGGCTAAAAAGCATCCTCCGGAAGGATTGAGGACCTATTCCACCAGGGCCAAGGCTGCTACCACTATACTGGCACGCAAGTGCCTGTCCTTGACATTTGTCCAGCTACGATGTATGCGCCTGTGCTCAAATTCATGATGCATTAATGACTTGAAAGCCAGTTTTGATTGGAAGGGAATTTCACCCGTTTAGTCCAGCAGGACTTTTGGTATGAGCCATTCCACAGAAAAAAGTTATAACCTTTATGAAGGAGTGATTGTGCAAGCGTCCATATAATGTTCTCACTAAATCCTAATAATACCGGAATCCTGCAGGATTTATCATGGAGTCTTTCCCTGTATATACTCTTAGGCCGTATATACATAACCAGTGAAATCTCTGACAAGATGCCCATCTTGAAGCCGTGGTGAGCTCTTTTGCTTGATGTGTGCTGCTTGAACAGCAGCTGGCTGCTGGTCAGGATCAATGACTCATCAACTGCTATATTCTTAACAGGAATGTTAATCTATATAAACTTTGTACAGAAATGTTACACAGCAGGCTGATTTTTGAACAACATTACTCTGGATGGTCCTGGGGCAACGCTGCAGAATTATCACTGAAAGGCAGCATAAATTGCAGAATCGAAACCGCTCTACTCTCATGACTAGTGCTAAACTGGGTGTTGCCCAACCCCTATTAGCTCGGTTGCTTTGTTGGTTCATTCCCATGTTGAGTGATTATTATTTTTTTACAACTCCCAAAGGGAAGTAGGAATTCATGGGTGCGCCCAAGAATAAGGCCCTAGAGTGCCTCCAGGCTCCCTCAAACTGTTTTACACACAGATTATTTGGTGCGCTGCTTCCCTAAGGAAGCAATCATCTAGAAAAAGATGGAAGTCTTTACTTCCAGGATCGCCACGGAGTGGATGAATTTGCTGCTTAACTAAGGTGGGAGCTGCCGAATGAACAGTCTCCCCTTATGCTTGGTGCAGCACTTGTCTGCACTCTGATTGTAGCTAAGATACTCTTGGCTACACAGATTGTACTTGTGACTAAACATCATAATTGCATGAGCATGTTTCTCAACATCACTAGAAGAACAGTCCTAATTGAATGGAACTCAGACTAAAAAATCACTTCCGAAGTATGCTCCATAACCCCCTGCCTCAGATGCTGTCCCACTATCATACCCTGCCTCAAAGCTGTCCTCCATTATTTGAGTTTGGGCCTGGGTAGCAGTCAACTAGAATTTTCATCCTCAAAAACCATCTCCTAGATAAAAGCAGAGGTATTTATAGATCGATATATTTTTGTGTGTTATGAGAGGAAAGTTAGAATTCAGTGTAGTAATGAAAAAACAAATTTCTAATTAAAAGTTAAAAATGACTTGTATGTCTCCATGCTGTGATGCAATGAATGTAAATGTTGTAGACTTGTAAAGCGCACAGCTGCCCCAGCAACGGGGCGTCCCGGCGCTGTAGACCGCTGGGGAACCTGTCCTGGCTATCCCTGTGAGATGGTCCCTTTCTGGGTATCTCCAAGGTGAAACCAGGCATCCCCGGCGTCTGTGGGGGGCCGTTGTAGAGATGAGGCAAGCTTAATGCCCAGAGTTGCCGAGTGTGTTCCTGGTTAGAGTAGGTACCGAGGCGAGAATTATCGAGTCCGTTTTGACCCTGGTCCACGAACCCGAAGCAATACATTTTTTTTTACTTGAACTTGCAATGCACGCAGTAAGGCAAAAGCACTTTAGCATGTTATCCCTGGCACCTAAAGGGATTACTTTGTGTGAGGACAGGCTCCTTGTGAAAGGGTGGTATGCAGGTATCTCACAGTTGGCCCCGTGCCCCTCTACATCCGCCCACCACAGCATAATGTAATGTCAGTCCACTTCGCCATTGATCAGTTATTGTCCCATTCACACAGCACACATCATAGGGCAATGGGTAAGCCCATTACATTCACTGTTCTGCTGTTGCACTGGTCACATTTTGCTTCTACCCACTATAGCATTGGGTAGTGTCAGCACACTTCAGCCATTGATCAGTTATTGTGCCTGTCCCATTTTACTTCTCCCCACCACAGCATGCAGTGTAGGGGCAATGGGTAAGCCTACTTTGCTTTTTAGGTTGAGCCTAGGCAACGTGCATGTGCTGTCTGCAAGACATGCTGTTATCACTATATGGGCTTTTATTCTCCCTATTGACTTTTTATTGGTTACTTGCATTTTCCTTTAGAAAGCTTTGCTTACTATTGGATAGTCTGATTTTTGTCCCATCTTTGGGTCCTTGGTTCACTTATTTTTCCTTTTTGTTGGCCATCTCAACTTGTTCAATGTATGGGCTTCCATCCTGCCTATTTGCTTTTTATTGTTCTCTCTTCGCCCCCCTGCCACGCACGTACGATGAAGGCTAAATCGGATTTCACTCATTGTTCCTTAATGTTGGCCATTTCAACACCCCATCCCTTTAGCCCTTGGTGCTTGCACCAGCCCCTCCCTCCTGCTTGTCCTGTGCCCAGCGACTTGTCTGCTGTTATATAGCGTGAACTCGACCCGAGGATACTGGAACACTTTACATGAGCGGCAGTTAAATTTCACAAGGACACACATTCCCTTTTTTTAATACCCACCATGAGATGAAGTGATTGGCCAGGAACACAGGTTGCCAATCCAATAGCGAGACGTCCACCTTAACAGCTCTGGCTGTAGGGCCACCTTCTTTCCCCCATGTATGTATACCACATTAGTGGCTCATGCCTGAATAGCCGAGCCTGCGTAGGCTCTTTTTTGTTGTATGTTCCTTGGGTGTAAGCTTGTTTTTAATTGTTGTTGGAGTTTTATATAGCGCAAAGTTAACGGAAGGTATTGGAACTCTTTAGAGGCTCTGGGTGCCACATTATCACTAATTGATGGTGTGGCACAAGGTGCTTCCCTAAAATGGAGGGAGGGAGAAAGCTCCTCCACAAAATGGTGGCCTAAACTGTCACCTCAGAACCTGGGCCATAGGCTGTCATGAGGGGTTCCAGAACCTTCTGGGCCACTCTGGCCAGTCAGGGCCCAGGCTATATATAGAGGTGAGGTGCGTCGGACATTTTGTAGAAGGTGTGAAGTGAGGTAGTCAGGAGTAAGGCACCTGAGTGGGGAGGTGGGAGCGCAGAAGGGGGGAAACTGACTGTTCTTAGGGCCTGCTTTTTCCCCCCCTTGGTTGACACTACCCCCTACCTCGTGACCTAGCCTTGCCTTCAACCTCTGTCCTGGGATCACATTAACTGGTTGTGCTTCCCGCCTAGACAGGACCCCTGAGGGGAACTGAGGGAGAGAGTGGCCATCTCCAACCTTGTCCACCGTTTTTCTGACTGTGCCTGGGTTCCCCCTGTCTTGTTCCGCCACTGGCGTGTGGCCTGCCACCTTCCAACCAACCTGCCCTGAGCCAGGGCGTCGCTGTGAGGGAAAAAGGGGCGCTAGGCGCCGAGCACATCGCCACCCCTGAACTGCAGGCCACCCCTTAATTTGTATCACCATCGCTGGGGCTGCCCCCAAAGAATAGCTCACCGCTGCGGCCAGGGCCGGAAAGGTCACCCTCATGGTCACCGGGGCCCGCGAAGAGGACCGGGACCCCGCCGCTGCTGTCGCAGCCTCAGTAACGCAGCACATCTTGTGAGAGGGCCCCCGGAATTCGAAGAAGACCGCGTTAGGCTTGGAAGCCAGCCTCCCGCATCACGTGACGGGGGCGGGCTGCCTGACTCCGCCCCCGCCGACTCCTGAAGCCATAGAGGCCGTGCCCCCGCAGCCCGCGCTGACAACGGCAGCCGCGGGCGCGCCTCCGATCCCCCGCCAACTCGATGGTATCGCGGAAGGAGGAGGCCCTCGACCCGGAGATCGCCGGGAGGCCGGAGAGCCCTCGCCAGGGCCAACATTGAGCCACAGAGTAAGGTAAACCCCAGGGGAGGAGGGCGGGAGGCCCGAAGCTCGCCCCTCCCCCGGGGGAAGCCCGTTGTCAAGTCTGCTGAGAGTCCCCTCTACCCTTCGCACCGGGATCCCCAGACCAAGTTGGCGCTGAGACGCGCTGGGGGGAACTGTGCGGAGCCGCGCTCAGGGACCGTATGTTCAGCTCTTCTGGGACTAACCCGATAGGGCTGCCACAACTAACCACGAGTAAGGAGCTGATGTGAGGCCAGAGTTCAGGCAACAAAGTACTCCCAGCTCTGAAGCGCTAGGGCTTGGATAGATGCAGCACTATGCTTGAGGCTCCACTGAAGTGCTATATTTAGTGACCTGATTTCAAGCGCATTGTAATGGCTATGTGAAGCGCTATATTTAGTCACCTGATTTCAAGCACATTGTAATGGCTATGTGAAGTGCTATAGTTAATGACCTGATTTCAAGCGCATTGTAATGGCTACGTGCAGTGCTATATCTAATGACCTGATTTCAAGTGCAATGAAATTACTATGTGCAGGGCTATGTCTATGACCCTAATGAGATGTAAATGAAAACTGATTGGTTTCCTCTGAAAGAAAAGAAAAACCGGATAAAAAGAAAGAAAGCTTTTCTAACTTTTCTAACTCCTTGGTGTTGTCGTTTTTAGTGATGATACACTGGAGTGCCGAGGTGAGTGGGATGCAAGCACGACATGTCCTCTGGAATGAGGCCTTTCCACCTGAGCCAAGCTACCATAGGTCTTTAGGTTCAACACTCTGTCTCTGGTCTCAGATGTGAAAGAGTTTGTGCTCGGTAAGAATGAAAGGTCCAACATCTGTCCCAAACTTTGTCCTTTCAGTCAATGGAGTACCACTTATTTTTGAGAGTCGAGAAAATACGGGCCGATCTTAGGCATGAGGATTTGCCGGGAGACATAGGGTATGCAGATACAGGGCCATTGGAGCGTTCAGATGGCTTGGACTGTTGTCATAGTTCCTTAAGATAGACTCGCCAGCCAGTCACAGTCAGGCCTACGCGTTTACCATCTTTCACTGCGCCTGCGCAACATGCCGCTTCTTGCTCACATCGACACCAGCGCTTGCAAGGGTTCACGCTAAAATCAAGGGCTCCGCAGGCTCTTGGTCGCAACCCCAGCGGAAGAGCGCGCCGCGGTTTAGGCAGACTGTGCAGGAAAGCACACAGTAATCTACTTGCGATGGGTGCCGCCATGTCTAACCAGAGGCGGGCTTAAGTGTGGGCGGGGATGTATTGTCACATTAAAGCGCATGCAGGGGGAGGGGGGCGCGAGGATGGATAAAACAGATGAGAGGGAGTGGAAACAAAGAAGCAATCATGTGTTTGAAAATGGAGCAGGAACCACGAGTAAATCCTGCTCATATAATTGCCACCAATTAAGACTTGGGAAGGGATCATGGCAAAGAGTAGCTGAAAATATTAACGCAGAAACTCAAAAATCTGTCCTTCAATGAATGAGCAACCTTACTGCTTACTTAGATGAAGTGGCTTCTGAAATCGGCATCTTAGTGATGAGGCAAGTTTTCCAAACACTAATGTTGTTAATAACAGAAATGTATTTAAGAAGGAACGGTGGAGGCCCAGGGAGGGTCATTTGACCAGCTACTGCCTGCTGTCCCACCGCAAACAATTACTTGGGCTGGCATGTACAGTAATTGGCAGAGATCAACAAGTTGACAAGGGAGAGCGATGGTGAGGCAGGCAGTGGAAGAACAAGCGCGCGTGGCCACGCTAATTACAAACAGATGGCCCCTGCGCACTGCTGCTCGCTCCCGCAAGGTGGATGCCACCACAAGCATGAGTGTGAGGAAAAGTGCAGACAGATTTATAAAGGTCAGCTCCCAGAGCAGTTCATGCGCGCTGTGCTAGGCTCGACCTAATGACATGACAGCCATTTCCGTCCTCTTAAAACCTATGCCAGCCCACACACCGCTGCTGAATGGAGCTTGTGTAGTGCGAAAATGGTCCCAGTGCGCCAGTTCCTAGGAACACTCATGATTAAATCAATTTAAAACAAAATAACACTACTACAATAGAGGATTGTATGTTCAATGTTACATAATCACATTGAACGTTGTAGGTGCTGGCCAAATAGCATATAATTCAGGAAACTTTCCACAGTTAGTGCCCCACAGCAGTGGGAGTAAAGAAAAAGAGGAAGGTTAAGTGCATCAAGTGAGGGTTGTAGAGGTGTAAGGTAAAGGTGGTGACATCATAATCATCACAAAATAAATTTCAGTGGAAATGGCTTGTTTCAGCCGCGTAGTGAAATGATCATTATTAACATTGCCATGATAGGGAAAACAGTATCACAGTTAAAAGTCACTGTTGATAGAGACTGGCAAAGAGCAACAACGCAGTCGACGTTTTGACCCCCCAATTAAGTGTAGGTTATTAGGATCCTTATGGAGGGGTCTTCCTCAGGACTAAGGAAAGGAGGCACCATAAACCACCCTTGACTGGGAGTGGTAGCATTGGAAAGGGGCCCGTAGGCTCATAAGGATAGAGATCGAATGGTTGGCACTATAAATTCAATCCAAGTGGAGCAAAAACTGCAATAAATTATTCAATAGAGATCAACATGGACCTCGAGGTTCCAATACGTTTGTGGAATGATCTCTTCATTACGCCCACTTTCGGTCACAATCAGCAGACAGTCTGTATTGACTTGGCTGGCAGGGTCCCACAGCATGGCATCCATTCGCTCAAGGCGGGCCTCCAAGCTCTCCCCGGTGCTTGACATGGTGGTTCTGCGGCGACTGTTTTCTGTCTCTTGCTTCAGTCCCTGAATGGATGAATCACCCAGAGGGAGTCAATTATGTTCACCATGGCGGGACATGATGGGGAAAATGGTGCCTGTAACCCTGGGCCCGTTTTCTAAGTGACTAACTTGAAGCCGATTTCTGCTAGGGTAGTTTTTGCTCCAGGTCTTTGGGGGCGGGCTGACTGTCCGTTGTCCTGCAGGGGAACAGAGGCGCCCTCACCAACCGACAAACATGTCCGCCTTCCTGTTCAAACGCACGGGAGGGAAGGGGCCTCTGCGCGTTCTGCGAATGCGCGACTGACTCGGCAGATGCCCAGGCCCAGGTTTGCTCGCCTCCGGCTCTGGGAGAGGTTCGTGCCTGCGCGCGACCGGCTGTCTGCTTACTGGAGCTGGAGCACGTGCGGAAAGCGGAAGCATGCTCACTGAAATTGAAGCTGTGTCCGGGTGGTCTATCTGGGCAGGGAAACACAACACAGAGCACTCAAGTTTATGGAGCTTGTGCGCGCTATGGAAACAACTTTTGTTTGTTTGCTTGAACGGTAGAAGCGCAATGCATTTCCAGAAAATGCAGTGGTTCGAGGCATGTGGGCTGCTGAATTCATATCTGTGCATAGATCGCCGCCTAGTGTTGGGTCCGGATGATTGCACATTGTTGTCCTGGAAGAGTCTTCGAAGTATCACGAGATAGGTGGCTCCTCCCCTGGACTACAGTGCGCATGGGCATCCTCTCCATCCTTAGATTGTTTTTTTCCGCCATTGGGTTCGGATGTGCTATCTTAGCTCAACTTAGGAATGTTCAGTTTTAGGCCAAAAGGCCTTTAGTTTTCGTCGGTACAGTTACCGTTCGGTGTCGACTACTAGCTTTAGTGATCCGCACCTTCTTCCAACTTTCAGACCGGTTTGGTCCGAACATCGAAGCTCGATCGACAATGGAATCGAGGACTCCATTCAAGCGGTGTCCGTTATGCCACGCGAAGTACCCTCATATCGACGTCCACCCAGTCTGCAATAAATGTCTCTCGCCGGATCACGACGAATCGAAATGCATGGCCTGTGCACGATTCCGATCTAAGAAGACTCTGCGGAATCGGCGGGCAGCGATGCTGGAGGCCCAGCAAGCAGCGCCTGCTCCCACCAACATATTCAGCACCGAGGACGAGGACGCCGAGAGCGTGGAAGAAGTAGTCTCTAGCCCCGCTTCAGAACATGATTCCCGATCGGACGACGACGATGAAGTGATCTTTCGACGTGAAGAAACCGTCGATGAGGTAGGAGATTTCGACGAGGCCTACGGGGCCGAAGAAGACAGCTCTCCTGAGGAGCTAGGCCAATCCGTCGAAACGGAGGCCGAAACAGTACGTCGTCATCAGGCTCCGGTCGAGGGATCGCCTTCGGGCCTTACCCAAGATCAAACACATGGTTCTTCGGCCCCGCCTTCCGGTCCGGCCTCGAACACTTTGCAAGAGCCAATATTACCGAAGACGACCGGGTTCTTAAACCCAAAACCATCCATCGCTCCAGTCTCTTCGAAAACGAAAGTGAAACTGGTGGTGGTCGGATCGAAGGCGTCGAAACCATCCACTGCTCCGACGCCGAAAAAAGTCGTCGGCTCCGACCGCGTACAAAGAGACTTCTGTGCCGAGCTCACCGCAGCGGATGCGGTTGACAACCAGAAAAGGCAAGCCCTCAGGCACCGCAAGGCACCGAGACCTTCGGCGCCGACATCGAAGGCCATAACCTCCGTAGTTAAAATGGCCGCCCCAGCTACGTCAACGTCAGGCGCAACAGCGCCGACTAAGTCCTCGACTACGTCGAATATCGATACATCCCTTCAGACCGGTGACCCCCTTCCTACAAAAAAGTCGGGGCTGGCCTCTACGCCTACTACTAAGGTGCCCAGCAAACCACCATCTGCGTTCACTGTGCAGCAGGTCTCCGCATCTTTGCAACGCATCCGTGACCGGGCAACCCTCCACTCTATCTCGGGTCCCGACACAACCAAACCCTGTACAGTGCACTCTGAGCCAACCAACATTACGTTTGGGTTGCCACCGGCATCGGCACCAAAACTATTTCAAATTCGGACACGTGTCCTCCACACACAGTCCACCACCTCTGGCCTTACAGAACAAGACTCTTTGGGGCCACAATTTATCGACGCCGACACTGGCAGATTAATGCTCCACAAGCGCAAAATAACGCCAGTTAGGGAAGAGGAGCCCTACAAAATTCCTCTTAAACGCAAACTGCCAGCGGAGCAAGAACCTGTGCTCCAGGAACACTTCCAACCCTTCCATCCAGATCCGCAGTCCTTTTCTCCTACCCCTTCCGAATCGGACGCAATACAGGACTATGGTGGGGAGGATACCATCTACCCTGGGGACGTAGATCCTGATGAGCACCTACAAGACCCGGATCAGGCATGGGATGACCCCACAGACCAAAGTGTCGCGCCACATACCCAAGATGCGCAACTCTATAACGTAAAAACGTCTCCTACAGAGGACACAGCTGCCTTTAATGCCCTCATTGAACGGGCTGCTGCTCATCATGGGGTGGAACTCCATTTTGATGCCATTGAGGAAGACTTCCTGCTTGACACTTTCGCATCTTCAGAAAGAACTGTCAAAACTCTGCCCATGTTAGAAGGGGTTCTCAAACCTGCCAAAGACATTTTCAGGGACACCACAAGAGCACGGGTGTTAAATCCCAGGATTGAAAAAAAGTACAAGCCTGCACCCGGTGACCCTAAATACATTAGGGGTCAGTTGCCATTAGACTCCATGGTGGTTGCCAATGCTCGCAAGAGAGCCCACTCACAAACGACTGGTGATGCTCCTCCCCCAGACAAGGAGTCAAAAGTACTAGTAACATTGGGCAAACGCATTGCAGCGCAAGCAGCGAACATCCTGCGCATTGCCAATACACAGGCACTTCTGGCACGTTATGACCGGTCACATTACGACACGCTAGAGTCACTGCTCCAACATCTACCAGATGAGTATAAAGAGTCAGCGGAGCTACTCATCAGAGAAGGACAACTCCTCACTAATGCATCCATAAAATGCGCCCTTGACGCAGCTGACGCAGCAGCTAGGGCAATAAACACAAGCGTCATGCTACGACGCCATGCCTGGTTACGCATCTCAGGTTTCAAACCCGAGATCCAAAACAATATCCTGAACTTACCAGTTAACACAGAATTCTTATTTGGCCCAGACGTTGACACTACCCTAGAAAAAATAAAGAAAGACACTGACACTGCGAAATCAATGGGGGCTCTGCAGACGCAGCAATTTCGTAGTGGCTCCTTTCGTCGCACCGGAAATAGGGGAGCAACAAGGGGTCAGGGGTCACAACAGCAGTATGCTAAAAGTGGCACACAAAGCACCTATGACAAAAACAACAGGGGTGGATATCGTGGATCCAGCACCAAAGGCAGGGGACGTGGCTATGGCAACACCAGGTCCTCTTAAAACAAACAGTGACGCCCTCTCCTTACCCCCCGACCACATAACACCTGTCGGGGGACGACTCCAGCTGTTCCTGTCCGCGTGGAAGAACATCACCACAGACAGGTGGGTCAGGGACATCATCCAGCACGGGTACTGTCTAGAACTAACTTCCACTCCACCCAACATACCACCAAAGCACCGTCCTATGTCAGCCGAGCACTTAGATTTACTCCAGCAAGAAGTGCTTGCTATGCTCGCAAAGGGGGCAATAGAAGTAGTGCCCATCAACCAGCAGGGAACAGGGGTGTACTCTCTGTACTTCTTAATCCCAAAAAAGGACGGCTCGCTCAGACCTATTCTAGACCTGCGACCCCTAAACCTATATATTCTGTCAGAGCATTTCCATATGCTCACCCTCCAGCAGGTTCTCCCACTACTCAGTCAGGGGGATTTCCTAGCCACGCTAGACCTGAAGGATGCATACTTCCACATACCCATACACCCTTCACACAGGAAATACCTTAGGTTCACTATTCAAGGGAATCACTATCAGTTCAAAGTTCTCCCCTTCTGAGTAACAACAGCACCCAGGGTCTTTACCAAGTGCCTGGCGACAGTGGCCGCACATCTGCGAAGACAAAACATTCATGTCTTCCCTTATCTGGACGACTGGCTAGTTCAAGCCAAGTCAGCACAACAATGTGCCGCCCACATGTCCCACACCATTCACCTTCTTCACGATCTGGGATTCTCAGTAAATTACTCAAAATCACATCTCCAACCTGCCCACGTGCAACAATACTTAGGCGCCACAATCAACACTCTGGCTGCCACAGCTCAGCCTACTCTAGTGAGAATCAACAGCATGCAACTGGTGATCTCAAAATTCAAACCTCAACACTCCCTTCCTGCGCGAGTGTTCATGCAGTTGATAGGCATGATGGCCTCCTGCATTTTCATAGTCCCGCACGCGAGACTACATATGCGCCCGCTTGAGGAGTGCTTGGCACGTTAATGGAATCAGGCTCACGGGCAACTAAAAGACCTAGTGTTGGTGAGCGGTCGGGCATACAACTCTCTGCATTGGTGGAATACACAAAACCTTTGCAAGGGCCGACCGTTCAAAGAGCCTGTTCCACAAATCATACTGACAGCGGACGCGTCTCTCCAGGGATGGGGAGCGCATGTGCTCAATTACACAGTGCAGGGACTATGGACGACACAACAAACGAAGATGCACATCAACCTTCTGGAACTGATGGCAATCTTCCTAGCCATGAAGGCATTCAAAGTACACTTGTGCAACAAGGTTGTGTTGATCCGGACGGACAACATGACTGCCATGTACTACATACAAAAGCAGGGAGGAACACTCTCCACAGTTGTCTCATCTGGCTCAGAGCATGTGGAAGTGGGCCATTCAGAGGAACATGTTCCTCATGGCGGAACACCTCCCAGGCAAGGACAACCAGATGGCGGATCTGCTCAGCAGACACAGCCACCAGATGCACGAGTGGGAGCTACACCCATCAGTTCTCCAACCGTACTTCCAGCAATGGGGTCATCCAGAGATAGACCTATTCGCCACAAGAGAAAACGCAAAATGCCAAAGCATTGCCGCCAGGTTCCCACAGTCGCAGGGCAATGCGATATGGATGAACTGGTCCGGCAAATTTGCGTACGCTTTTCCCCCAGCACCATTAATACCGCTGGTGGCGCACAAACTGAGGCAACACTCGCTCACCCTCATCCTAGTTGCTCCAACGTGGGCACGCCAGCCATGGTACACCACCTTTCTGGAACTCTCCGTGGTGCCTCATCAAAGACTACGGATAAAACCAGCGCTTTTAACGCAGAACCATGGCGAGATTCAGCACCCAGATCCCCAACAGCTGAACCTGGCGATCTGGCTCCTGAGGTCTTAGAGTTTGGCTACCTAAACTTACCACCTGACTGTATGACTATCATCAAAGAAGCCAGGAGGCCCACTACTAGAGCCTGCTATGCGGCCAAATGGAAAAGGTTTGTCATTTACTGCAACAACAATAACATTAACCCACTGGACGCGTCTATTCAAAACATCATATGCTACCTCTTACACCTGTACCGCTGTAATCTAGCATACAACTCAATACGCATCCATTTGACCGCGATAGCAGCCTACCTCCAAAACAGGCAGCACCTCTCCTTATTCAAAGTACCTGCCGTTAAAGCGTTCTTAGAGGGACTCAAACGAGTAATTCCCCCAAGACACCCACCAGCACCGGTGTGGAACCTCAACTTGGTCCTCACCAGACTGATGGGTCCGCCCTTTGAACCTCTCCATTCATGCGAGATTCAATTCCTCACCTGGAAAGTGGCTTTCCTAGTGGCCATCACTTCCTTAAGGAGAGTTAGTGAACTCCAGGCACTAACCATTCAGGAGCCATTCATTCAGGTCCACGCAAACAGGGTTGTCCTACGCACCAACCCCAAGTTCATGCCCAAAGTCATATCACAGTTCCACATTAACCAAACTATCGAACTGCCCGTTTTCTTCCAAAATCCGCAAAATGTCGCGGAAAGGATGCTCCATACACTAGATGTAAAGCAGGCTCTCATGTACTATATTGACAGGACAAAGGATTTTAGAAAAACTAAACAACTCTTCGTTGCCTTCTCTCCACAACACAAGGGCAACGCCATTTCCAAAGCAGGAATAGCCAGATGGATCGTTAAATGCATTCAGATTTGCTATCACAAAGCTAAACGCACATTAACGGTTCCCCCACGAGCCCACTCAACACGGAAGTTAGGGGCATCCATGGCTTTCCTAGGAAACATCCCTTTACACGAATTTGTAGAGCAGCCACATGGTCCACTATACATACATTTACCAAACACTACTGCGTAGATGTACACTCAAGACAGCAGGCAGCTGTAGGACAGGCTGTTCTCAAAACTCTTTTCCAGACTGCTGCAGCTGGCACAGGTAGCCGCCGCTAGGGGAGGTACTGCGATATATTCTATGCACAGATATGAATTCTGCAGCCCACATGCCTCGAACTGATTATGCTACTTACCAGTATGCATCTGTTCTTGGCATGTAGGGCTGCTGACATTCATATCGCCCACCCTCCTCCCCGGCGCCTGTCGCGGCTGCAGCACTCAGAATTTATGTATAGCATGGTCATCACTTCCTATATCTACTCCATCACTGCCACAATGGCGAAAAACAATCTAAGGATGGAGAGCATGCCCATGCGCACTGTAGTCCAGGGGAGGAGCCACCTATCTCGTGATACTTCGAAGACTCTTCCAGGACAACAATGTGCAATCATCCGGACCCAACACTAGGCGGCGATCTATGCACAGATATGAATGTCAGCAGCCCTACATGCCAAGAACAGATGCGTACTGGTAAGTAGCATAATCAATTCTACCTTTTGAGCAAATAATCAAATCACAAAACTTCTCCCCCTGCTTTTAGATTTCAATATTTTTCCTTTTACTATGAACAGCGCTGCTTTATATTGATCTGTGACCGCAGAACTGCTTCCTAGTTAATGAAATACTGCCTTACACACTGGTTCTTATCCTGACACGTTTGCTAAACTGTAGGCTGTTCAATACTCTAGTGATGCAGTTGTACACAGATTATAGTGCTGTTGACGTGAAACCCCGAAACCGGCCCTAGGATGCTTTTTTCCAGTCCAGGGAGGACCTGGCCTGGCCTGGCAGTTCGGGTTGGACTGTTCCCGTTGGGCACAGGGTCAAGACTGATTTGCATATGGTTGGGTTCAAACTGGAATGGCATGGTGAGCCCAAAAACGATGGATTTAGGCCCAGATCTCTGTACTGGGGTGAATGTATGGCATAGTTCTACATTCTGTCCATCAATTGTTGTTTTTGCAGGTGACTTGCATCGAGGCACTTGTCTTTCTGTTTGTGCACTAAAAAGCCTTGTAATGTGTCCATAAATGTTTCCTGAGGCAGGCATGTATTCCTGAATCGGACTGCTTGACCGAGCATGTGGAAATTGTATAGCTCTTCAGTTACTGGTGGCACAAGACCCAGGATAATGTGCTGCATGGCTAAACAAATAGACCCAAAGGCGAGGCCTATTGGATTTGCCAATGCTTGTTCACTTCTTATTATGCTGTCTAAAGAGGTGGTGGCCAGCAGAAAACCAATATGGCAGTCATTTTTTCCTTTACCGGGTGGGGGGGGGGGGATTTTGGAATGATGAGGGTGGGGTTTTCTATTCAAATCCTACTTGCCAATGTCACATCGGCCCCCCAAAGAAGAGAATATCTCAAATGTAAAATACACACCAGAGTGAGTGCGTGTTTGACCTACACCAGAAGTACCCGCCCATAAGCTTGTTGTTCATGTGTGCTCTGTGTACAGTGATGTCACGAGTTTACCACTAAATCATGCACTAACTGAGAGATCATTTTTTTATTGAAGATAAGAGAAGCTAATCAAGTAACCAGGCACTGTTGATGAACAGGTCAATTATTGATGATGTAAAATTGAGAATCTGTACGCTTGTTTCCAGGTGTATTTCAGTTGGATGGGCAAGTAAGGTCTATTGTTACCTGCATGTATGAATTAGTTACTAAAGACATACAGAGTTAGAGGTATCTTTGACTGCCCTGACAAAGGCCCTAGACTCTTATGAGGGATCTTCATGAAGACGAAACATTTTGATATAGGAAAAGTAGAAAGGATTTTCGAGGCATAGATTCACGATAACATCCTACGGTGTTTTTAATCCAACCTTGTGTACCACAAAATAAAGGAAAAGCCTGGGGTTTACACAAAATGTTTATATAAAATTCTGGACCCCTTGTATAACCAGAAGAATATTTATTCTGGTCTTCCTTCCCACAAGGTTGAGACCACCCTGTTTGTATCGCCTTAACATGGAGTAACGGACTGACCAATGATGAAGCATGCCACAAGAGTAGGTGAGGCCTTTTTGTCCACTTCTTTTTCGCTTCCTGTTTTCCTTTAGACAGGATTCTGCAATTCCCAGAAGTATGCAGGAATAGATAACTTTGCGGTAAGTTAGTGTGATTTTTGCACTCGTCCTGTAGGATCTGTGACATCGGCACAGTTTACTGCATGCTGATATCACTTGATGCAAAAAGAAGTTTCAGCACTCCGTCATTCATCTTATTGTGTTTTCTATGTTCGCCCTAATTGGCCAGGGTATTCCCAGACCTGGGTCCCTTGCTCACGTTGTCACTGGATTCAAACTAGCCTGGCTGATGAGGGGTGAAACCCCGAAACCGGTCCCTGGATCCTTGTTTCCGGTCCTGGGAGGACCTGGCCTGGCAGTTCTGGCTGGACTGTTAACATGAGGCACAGGATCCAGACTGGTTTGCATATGGCTGGGTCCAAACTGCAGTGGCATGGTGAGCAAAAGAACAATGTATTTAATCCAGATCTATTGGCTGGGGGTAAATGTTTGATTTGCTCTGCATTCTGTCCATCATCTGTGTCTTTTGCAGGATATTTGCATATGGCTGGGTCCAAACTGGGGTGGCTTGGTGAGCAGAAGAATGATGATGGATTAATCCCAGATCTGTGACTTGGGGTGAGTGTCTGAAAAGTTTCAGCACTCCGTCCATCATCTTATTGTGTTTGCGATGTCACTTGATGATCAGGAGAATGGGTCAGATGTGGAAGCAATTCCAGAGCGGCCCTCATTAGCAATTAAATAGAAGGAAGCCTCTGGTGCCAACACTGGAGATTTCATTAACACCAGACTTCGTAATTCTTTAAGGAAGAAAGATATGTTGTGACTTGTCTTGGTATGCCTGGGGCCCTCTTTTCATCGAGTCCCATGTCCCTCTTCGTCTTACTTTTGCTGTCTGTGAAACCATCAGGTAGTTTTATGTCTGTCCTTTGCGATATGGGAGCTCCTGCAGAGTTTTTATGTACTTGAATACATCTGTTTATGTGGCAGTGCTTGCCTTCAGTTTCCAAACCTGCAGTAACACCTTCCCACTTTATACTGTTTAGCTTTAGAACCATCAGCTTAGATGGCTTTGCCTAAAATATTTTACTAGCAGATGACAATAAGACTTTATGTTGAAATGATCCTTGTCCTGAGCTGTCTGAAGACCTGTAGAATATAGGACACGTCTCATTCAGCCCATATTCCACCCACATTTGCAAGCAATTAACATTGATGAATTCATGGAACATTTTTAGAAAAAATACTTGTACAACAACAGCATGCTCTTACGGGAATTGGTTTTATTGAGTACATCTGTTCTCTTCTAGCTGTGACCTTCTTAGAGTTCACACCATCCATCTGAAACTATAGAGATCTATTGTTGACTGATTTTTGTAGCGTGCACTGCTTTTTTTGTTTTTATTTTTTTTTGTAGATAGTTGATGGACAGTTGGCTTAAAAAAAGAAACCTGTTGAAAAATCATTGTAGTTCTGTTTTAAGCTGTTTCCTGCATCATTCTTCCAGTACTGTCCAGGTGCCGGGAAACCCTTTTTGGGTAGCTGTTGCGCCTTATAAATTTAATAAATAAATTTGCTCGGCCTGCAGAGTTTCTGAAAGATTGGTTTAGCTTTTGATCTATTGAAATTATAGCCGTTGGAATTCTACTTTTTTGGAAAATAATATAATTTGGTCTGGTAGTCTCACCTTTGGCTGCACACACACCTGTAAAATTCTTCAGCAAGTACCATGTTTAGGCAGTGTCTGTGTGTATATTGGGCAACACGCCTGCTAGACATTTGTATCTTGTTTACATATGTGGGGATGGGATATAAAAACTTTACAATTTTGGTGGTATATTTCCCCCATCGAAGTACCATCTGCTGGCTTTACGAGGGCTGTATGATGATCTTACTCCATAGCCACCAGCCCATTCCACGCTGAATGTATATAGAATGTATTTAGAAGATTAGAAGGGAGTTGCTGTCTCTGAAATATAAAATATAGTATGAATATAATATTACCCGTTGTCCTTCCAAAGTATTCTCTTAAGAATGTATGCTACAACTTTGCTATTTAGATTAACTTTCTGGAGCTCCCTTAGCACAACCATAAGTAGCCTCTTTAAGTAGTTATCCATTCCTATAACTGTTTGTTTTATCTGCCGAATTGCACCCTGTATTGTTTACCTGGCCAAATATCCAATAAATTAGAAAGAGCTCCCACTGTTTATTCCATACTGGTGGAAAACTCCTGGCACTTAGCTCAAACTGGTGATCATAATATTCTTTGGCACTCTGATGTTATAGTGATCTATAGGCCACTGTCTAGCCAATGTAAATTCTCAGTCAATCAATCAAGGATTTGTACAGCACAGCAAATCACTGATGAGAGTCTCAAGACACTGGTGGTGTTGGTTAGATTGCTGAGCACAGAGAAAAGCAAAGCATGTCTGCTGCACTCTTTTTGGGAGTGAGCCTCACAAAGCCCTCTCAATGCCTCCTATTCATAGGTGGGAGTGAACATCACAATCTTTAGGAGCCTTCCCTCCTGCTCTGAGGATTTAGGGCATTCAGGATATGATTCTGATGTTTGGTAAGGAATCCCCAGTTGCAATCTTTTTTTTTTTTTTTTTAAACATGTTTTTATTAAAGTTGAAATCATACAATAATCAGTTAATCACATTCTGCGAAATAGTTATAAAGTTGGTAATCAAGATATTATTGCCGACAGTACTAGTCACTTGCTCCTATAAATTCCATCAACATTAACGTCTATCGCATCCCTCTGCCCTCCTAGTCCGTTTTTTTTTTTGTTGCATTGAGGGAGAAGTACATTTATATCCCCAATGAGCATTCCAGTTTCCCCACTTCCAAGGGCATCTCCTATTTACAAAAACAGTTTTTTTTCAGCCAGCATGCACCAGTCCATATCCTGCTTCCATTCCTCGACTGATGGTGCCTCCTGTACTCCCCACCTATGGGCAATGTTTCGTTTTGCTATTGCAATCCCCAGGGTGGCCCGTGTTTGTTCCGTGCAGGTCAGACCCTTTGCCTCCCAGATATTGAGGAGGCATAGGTTCGGCTGAGGTGACAGTTCCTGTCCACATACCCGTCGTAATTGTGACGTTACTCCCTCCCAGTATTGTTGGATTATCGAGCATTCCCATATAATGCGGTAGTATGTGTTAACTTGGGTACAATTCCTGTTACATAGTGCATTTTCCTTTACCTATTACCATAGTTTCGCAGGAATAATACTTTCTGTGAATTGTTTTGAGCAGTATCAATCTAAGTCGAGATGTTCTAGCTACTTCCCGTGGGGAGGACAGCGCTCTTCGCCATTAGTCTTCCTCGTGGTCTCTTAAGTCAGTCTGCCACTGTGAATAGTCGTGTGAGTGGATCAGGGAGGTTGTTGATTATCTTTTGGTACGTCATGGAGGTTTGTCTCAGTCATGTGATCTGTAAGTGGTCTTTCTTCTAGCGGGGTAGCCTCTGGCAGGTCAGACAGGATGACTATTCTCAGTGCGTGTTAGATTTGTGTGTATCGAAATATCTCTTTTACTGACATTTCATATTCTGTTTGTAGTTCTGCGAATGAGAGTATTTTCCCTTTGCGCCAGACATCGCCTACCTTTGATATCCCAATAATGTCCCATTTATTGAATCCCAGACAGGTACGGAGATTCCCCAGTATTTCTGCCTCCCAGAGTGGAGTGGCCTGTGTCCGTTTGTTATGCCATCCTAGTTTCTTTGTCACTCGGTGCAAACTGAGATTGTCTGCTTCGTCGGGCTTGTCAGATGGTGGTTTGGAGTAGAGTATAGGGAGGATTTATAGACCCCTGGACCCATGATTTATCTATCCATCCGATCTGCTGGGTCGTTGTGAGTGCTGTGTACCTAATGATTTGTATCCTTTAGCTGGGCTGCCCAATAGTATGCGCTCACTTCGGGCAGCGCTATCACACCATTACACCATCCCCTGGTCAATTTGTGAATTGCTAACCGTGGTGGCTGGCCATCCCATAGTAATGTCCTAATGTTCGAGGCATGTGGGCTGCTGAATTCATATCTGTGCATAGATCGCCGCCTAGTGTTGGGTCCGGATGTTTGCACGTTGTTGTCCTGGAAGAGTCTTCGAAGTATCCTTGGATAGGTGACTCCTCCCCTGGACTACAGTGCGCATGGGCATCCTCTCCATCCTCAGATTGTTTTTTTCCGCCATTGGGTTCGGACGTGCTATCTTAGCTCAAGTTAGGAAAATATTTTGTCGAGGCCACAAGGCCTTTAGTTCGCGTCGGTACTGTTTATCGATCGGTTTTCGATACTCTCTGTTAGTTTACTAACTTTCAGCACCGACTTTGTTCGCATTTACCTGTCCATCAACTACTTCGACGATGGAATCGAGGACGCCATTCAAAAGGTGTCCGGTATGTAATGCGAAGTACCCACACATCGACGTCAATCCGGTGTGCAACAAATGCCTTTCGCCGGACCACGACGAGTCGACATGTATGGCCTGTGCCCGGTTCCGTTCAAAGAAGACTCTGCGGAATCGTCGAGCGGCGAGGCTCGAAGCGCAGCACGCGGCACCGGCCCCAGCTGACATCTTCGACGACGCGGACGACGTCGAAGAAGTAGAAGTCTTACCCTCCAGTCCCGTTTCCGACCAAGAACCCGGATCGGACGAGGCCGACGAGTCACTCTTCCACAGAGGTGAAGACGACACCGAGGTAGGAGACGACGAGGAGGCCTTAGGGGCCGAAGAGAGTAGCTCCGATGATGAACAAGGCCTACCTGTTCAAACCGAGAATTCCCCAGTGCCACAGACTATGGCTCCGGTCGAGGGATCGCCTTCGGGCCTTACCCGAGACCTATCACGCAGTCCTTCGGCCCCGCCCTCGGGCCCGGCCTCGGACGTTCAGCGGCAGCCATTACCGCTTAAGCCAGCTGGTTTCCCTTCCACGAAACCGAAACCGAAAGCTGCTCAGGTTCCTACGAAACCGAAACTGAAAGTGGCGCTAGTCGGATCGAGGCCTTCAACACCTTCGACGCCGGCGCACCGTGTCGGCACCGACCGCACCAAGGGGGACTTCGGTGCCGAACTCGAGACGGGCGACATGGGAGTCGACAAACGGAAGAAGGCCATCGGCGCCGACAAACCTGCTCGGTTACCGGCGTCGACGCCACCGACACCGAGGGCCGTCCCGCCTGCTACGCCTCGCAGCACTCCCTCGACGACACCGAAACCTCACGTGTCGAAGACGTCGACGGTGATCTCCGCACCTCGGCTCGATGCACCACGGGCGCAGAAGATATCTGCAGCCGCCTCGACGACCCTGGCGGGGGCCACGACCTCTAAGGCGCCCCGAGTACGGCCTGGCGCAATGCCAGGCTGCAAAACCAAGGCTGCCCTCCAGGACCAGTCGGGTTCGATCGATCCAGCGGTTTCGTCGGTGCCGACCAGCATTACCTTCGGCTTGCCTCCATCCACAATCCCGAAGGCGTTTCAACTCAGGACACAGGCCACCAAAACTGCGGTTACGCCTGTCGAGCCGTCTCCGTCACGCGTCATCGACGCCGACACTGGCAGGATGATTCTCCACGACCGAAGGATAACTTCGGAACCGCCATTGGAACCTTTCAGGATCCCGCTAAAGAGGAAGCTGCCTGTGGACACAGAACCTCTCCTGTATGAACCCTTTCATTCACCCTACCAGGATCCACACCGGGCCTCCCCCACACGCTCCGACACGGATGCATTGGAGGACTACATGGGTGAACAAGTCCCCTACCATGTGGACACGGACCCTGATGACCAGCAGGACCCTGACCAAACTTGGGGCGACCCTGCAGACCCCAGTGCACCTCTTGATGCACAGGACCCACAACTATATGGGGCAAAAACGTCACCCACAGAGGATACTGCGGCGTTCAACGCTCTGATTGAACGGGCGGCGAACAACCATGATGTACAGCTTCACTCTGATATCATCGAAGATGACTTTCTAATGGACACCTTTGCATCCTCAGAAAGACATGTAAAGACTCTGCCAATGTTGAAGGGGGTCCTTAAGCCAGCCACTGACATTTTCAGGGAACCCACCAGGGCACGAGTGATAAACCCCAGGATCGATAAGAAATACAGATCAGCACCTGGGGATCCTACTTACATCAGAGGACAATTACCACTCGACTCCATCGTTGTGGCGAATGCCCGCAAGAGGGCACACTCGCAGACAACGGGTGACGCTCCTCCCCCGGACAAGGAGTCCAAGGTGCTGGAGACCTCCGGCAAGCGAGTTGCCGCACAAGCTGCAAGCATATGGCGCATAGCTAACACTCAAGCGCTCCTAGCTCGCTACGATAGGGCGCACTATGACACAATGGAGCAACTCCTTCAACACCTCCCTGACCCCTACAAAGAAGGTGCAGAAATCCTTATCAGAGAGGGACAGCTACTCACAAATGCTGCCATCAAATGTGCACTAGACGCTGCTGACACGGCTGCCAGGGCCATCAACACTAGCGTCATCCTACGACGTCACGCCTGGCTACGTATCTCAGGATTCAAGCCTGAGGTACAAAACAATATACTTAATCAGCCCGTCAACCCCGACTTTTTGTTCGGGCCTGAGGTTGACGCCACCCTCGAGAAGATAAAAAAGGACACGGACACTGCAAAGTCCATGGGCGCCCTACAAACTCAGTCCTTTCGGAGCGGCTCCTTTCGTCGCCCCGGAAACAAGGGAGCAGGCAGAGGACAGGGGTCACAACAAACATATAACAAGGGTAATACGCAGACCACCTACGATAAGAACACCCGAGGTGGCTATCGTGGCTCCAGTACCAAGGGCAGAGGACGTGGCTACGGCAACACCAGGTCCTCCCCCAAGAACAAGCAGTGACGCCCTCTCCCTTCCTCCCGACCACATAACACCTGTCGGGGGAAGGCTACAACGGTTCCTGTCCACGTGGAACTCCATCACCACGGACAGGTGGGTCAAAGATATTATAAAATACGGTTACTGTCTGGAGTTAACCTCCACTCCACCCACAATACCACCAAGAAACCGTCCTATGTCCTCAGAGCACTTGACGCTCTTACAGCAAGAGGTAGAAAGTATGCTTCTAAAAGGCGCTATCGAGGTCGTACCCGTCCACGAGCGGGGCACGGGGGTTTACTCCCTCTACTTCTTAATTCCAAAAAAGGACGGGTCGCTCAGGCCTATATTAGACCTGAGACCCCTGAACCAGTACATTCTTTCGGAGCACTTTCACATGCTCACTCTACAGCAAGTCCTTCCGCTTCTCCAGCAGGGAGACTTCCTAGCATCACTGGACCTCAAGGATGCGTATTTTCACATACCCATCCACCCCTCACACAAAAAATACCTCAGGTTCACTGTTCAGGGGCAGCACTATCAGTTCAAAGTCCTTCCCTTCGGCGTGACAACAGCGCCCAGGGTTTTCACAAAGTGCCTAGCTACGGTGGCGGCACATTTACGGAGACAGCACATACACGTCTACCCCTACCTAGACGACTGGCTCGTTCAAGCGAGATCAGCCCAGCAATGTGCAAGCCACGTGTCCCGTACCATTCACCTTCTTCACAGTCTGGGATTCTCACTAAATTACCCAAAGTCTCATCTCCAGCCCGCACACGTACAACAGTACCTAGGTGCGACTGTAGACACTCTGGCGGCCACAGCTCAGCCAAATTTAGTGAGGATCAACGGCATACAAGCGCTGATCTCCAAGTTCAGACCCAACCACTCGCTTCCAGCGCAAGTGTTTATGCAGTTGATAGGCATGATGGCCTCCTGCATCTTCATAGTCCCGCACGCGAGATTACATATGCGCCCACTTCAGGAGTGCCTAGCACGTCAGTGGAATCAGGCTCAAGGACAGTTGAAAGACCTAGTGTTGGTGAGCGGTCGGGCATACAACTCTCTGCATTGGTGGAATCCACAAAACCTTTGCAAGGGCCGACCGTTCCAAGAGCCTGTTCCACAAATAGTACTGACAGCGGACGCGTCTCTCCAGGGATGGGGAGCTCATGTACTCCACTACACAGTGCAGGGACTATGGACGACACAACAGAAGAAGATGCACATCAACCTTCTGGAACTGATGGCAATCTTCCTGGCCATGAAGGCTTTCAAAGTACATCTGTGCAACAAGGTCGTGTTGATCCGGACGGACAACATGACCGCAATGTACTACATACAGAAGCAGGGAGGGACACACTCTCCACAGTTGTCTCATCTGGCTCAGAGCATGTGGAAGTGGGCCATTCAGAGGAACATGTTCCTCATGGCGGAACACCTCCCCGGCAAGGACAACCAGATGGCGGATCTGCTCAGCAGACACAGCCACCAGATGCACGAGTGGGAGTTACACCCATCGGTACTCCAACCGTACTTCCAGCAGTGGGGTCACCCAGAAATAGACCTATTCGCGACAAGCGAAAACGCAAAATGCCAAAGCTTCGCCGCCAGATTCCCACACCCGCAGTCGCAGGGCAATGCGATATGGATGAACTGGTCCGGCAGATTTGCGTACGCTTTTCCCCCAGCACCGTTGATACCGCTGGTGGCTCGCAAACTCCGACAACACTCCCTGACACTCGTCCTAGTTGCTCCCACGTGGGCACGCCAGCCGTGGTACACCACCTTCCTCGAACTTTCCGTGGTACCGCATCAAAGGCTGCGGATCAAACCCGCGCATTTGACGCAGAACCATGGAGAGGTTCAGCACCCAGATCCGCAACAGCTGAACCTGGCGATCTGGCTCCTGAAGTCCTAGAGTTTGGCTATCTCAATCTGCCACCTGACTGTATGGACATCATCAAGGAGGCCAGGAGACCCACTACAAGAGCTTGCTATGCAGCCAAATGGAAACGGTTCGTCATTTATTGCGGTAATAATGACATTAACCCGCTGGACGCATCCATCCACAACATCATATGTTACCTCTTACACCTATACCGATGCAATCTGGCGTACACCTCTATACGTGTCCATTTGACCGCAATATCAGCCTATCTGCAAACCAGGCAGCACCTCTCTCTCTTCAGAGTGCCTGCCATCAAAGCATTCTTGGAAGGACTCAAACGAGTCATTCCACCTAGTCACCCACCGGCTCCAATGTGGAACCTCAACTTGGTCCTCACACGCCTGATGGGTCCACCCTTTGAACCTCTACACTCATGCGAGATTCAATTCCTTACCTGGAAAGTAGCCTTCCTGGTAGCGATCACTTCCCTAAGAAGAGTTGGTGAACTCCAGGCACTAACCGTTCAAGAGCCATTTATTCAGGTTCACGCCAACAGGGTCGTACTACGTACCAACCCCAAATTCATGCCCAAGGTAATATCGCAGTTCCACATGAACCAGACTATTGAACTGCCCGTTTTCCTCCAAAACCCACAAACTGTTGCAGAGAGGGCATTACATACACTAGATGTACGGAGGGCCCTCATGTACTACATCGACAGGACTAAACCCTTCAGGAAGACAAAACAACTGTTCGTTGCCTTTGCCCCACACCACAAAGGTAACGCCATCTCCAAAGCAGGGATAGCCAGATGGATAGTTAAGTGTATTCAAATCTGTTATCAAAAGGCAAAACGCACATTAACTATTCCACCACGAGCCCACTCAACACGCAAGTTGGGGGCTTCCATGGCCTTCCTAGGAAATAGTCCCCTGCATGATATATGCAGAGCAGCCACATGGTCCACTACACACACATTTACAAAACACTATTGCGTAGATGTGCAGTCAAAACAGCAGGCAGCTGTAGGACAGGCTGTTCTCAAAACACTTTTTCAGACCGCTGCAGCTGGCACGGGTAGCCGCCGCCAATAGAGGGCACTGCTATGTATTCTATGCACAGATATGAATTCAGCAGCCCACATGCCTCGAACTGAATATGCTACTTACCAGTATGCATCTGTTCTTGGCATGTAGGGCTGCTGACATTCATATCGCCCTCCCTCCTCCCCGGCGCCTGTAACAGCTGCAGCTCTCAGAATTACTGTAAGCATGGTCATCACTTTCTGTATCTACTCCATCACTACCACAATGGCGAAAAACAATCTGAGGATGGAGAGGATGCCCATGCGCACTGTAGTCCAGGGGAGGAGTCACCTATCCAAGGATACTTCGAAGACTCTTCCAGGACAACAACGTGCAAACATCCGGACCCAACACTAGGCGGCGATCTATGCACAGATATGAATGTCAGCAGCCCTACATGCCAAGAACAGATGCATACTGGTAAGTAGCATATTCATTCCCCTTCTATCAAATTGAAGTAGGTCTCTGGGACCTTGTATGGTGTATTTTGTAGGATATAGAGGAACCTAGGTAGGGCCATCATTTTAAAGAGGGCCATTCGGCCAAGCAGGGATAGGAGCAGGGATCTCTAGTGGAGCACTTCATTTTTCAAACGTGTTATCAGACCCGTAAGATTGTGAGCATAGAATAGGTCAATATCAACTGTTACAAATATCCCTAAATACCGGAAGCCCTCTGTCACTTCACAGTTTGGGGGCAGGGTTAGGGGAGGGCCTCTTAGTATGTATGTGGTGGATTTTGACCAGTTTATGGAGTATCCTGAATAATTCCCGAAGTTGGTGCAGATTTGGAGTATTCTATAAATTGAAGCTCTTGGTGATGCCACATAAATTAGGATGTCGTCGGCATACAGGGAAACTGTCTTCCCATCCCTTCGACCATTTCAAACCGTGGATCAATGGGTCCCCACGTATCCAGACTGCTATGGGCTCTAGGATGATGGCAAATAAAATGGGTTACAAGGGGCATGCCTGTCTCGTGCCACGCCTGAGAGAAAACTTCTGAGATATGTTACCATTGGCCACCACTTGTGCTAGTGGACCTGTGTATAACAGCCGAATCTGATAGAAGAGGGCAACAACTTGATGACGACCTCCCGGATGACGAAATTACAACAGCAATCCGAAGTATACAATCCGGGAAAGCGATAGGACCTAATGGCTTATAAAGTAACAGCCACTAAAATAACCCTACATTTACAGCAAATGTACTTAGACAGTAAAGAAAGGGGAATTCTGTTTAACGACCAGAGACTAGCATCCATAGTACTCATACATAAAAAAGGTAAACAACCAGAAAACTTAAGCTCCTACCGCCCCATTTCACTGCTCACCGTAGAAGTAAAAATTCTAGCAAAAATACTCGCAACCTGACTGCTCCAAGTCGTGACCAGACTAGTATACCCAGACCAATATGGTCCTCAATTTGCGACGACTCCACGGGGTGATGGCGCGAAGGGACACAATCAAGGAAGACCCTGTAATATTATCTTTGGACGCCCATATGGCCTTTGATACTATCGAATGACCCTATAGGTTTGTAGTACTAAAAAGAATAGAAATTGGACCCCAGTTTATGACCTGGATGTACAAGTTATTTACCTTTGGTAACGATATATCTGGTAGAGACGATTCTAGCTGTAGATTCCTTAACGTAGAATTATCCCCAGACGTGAGACTGGACCCGGAAAACTTTCTTGCCCAGCATCTCTGCGCGCCGGGGGGGGGGCGGTACCACGTGACTCTGCCCCGATGTCCTCCGTGTGCCTGACGTCAGCGAGGTCACATAAGCCCCGTCCCAGCGCGCTGACGTCAGTTTTCTTCTTTTCTCTGTGCAACGCGGATCCGGATCTTGTCCCTGGCCTGTTTCAGGCCTTCTTCTTCCGCTTTTAGGCTATTTTCTTGAACAGTGTGCAAATGCCTTCGGGCTTTAAGACATGCTAGTCTTGCGCGCGCCAGATGTCGGCGATGGATCCTCGCCCCATCTGCATGTGGTGTTTGGGGGAGCACCACAACTCCATGAACTGCGAGGCGTGTCAGAAAATGAAGCCGAAGTGCCGGCGGGAGCGCCGGATGAAACTCCTTTCGGCGCGCATGTCCCGGTCGACGTCGTTGCCACGCCTGTCCCCCCGGAAGGCTTCATGACCCGCCGCTTCCGTCTGACATCGTCCCTCTCCCAGACCGCAAGGGCGTCGCTCAACTGTTGGTAAGTGTCGCAGTTTGTCCCCGAGGCCCGGTCCCCGGCCTGTTGGGGGTGTGGGTTCTCCATGGGTGGTGCGGCCCCGCATGTCGCCACCCTATCTGCCGTTCCCCGGCACGGGGGTGACCAGAGCCCAGATGGAGGCTTATGCGGCGGCCTTGCAGGTCTTGTTGGCTCTTCCTTCTTCTCCTTCTCCTCCTGGGACTTCTGCGGATCCCTTGCCGCGTGTGGGGACTCCTGCGACATCGCCGGCGGCTCCGGCACTGACAGGTTCAGATCCAGGTTCGGAGTATGTGATGCCGTCAGGGCCCGGCCCTTCGGGGTTCCCTCCTTCGGACCACGGCGCCTCTGCCTCGCCGCAAACCCCCGTGGGGGTCCCTGTGGTGTCGCGGGAGGTTGCCAGGTCTCGGGGCGTGTCCTCGAGTCCCCCTCGGTCCTCTGGGCGGGTGGTTGCCTCGTCCGAGGCCGCGGTGATGCCGCTCAGGCGCCGGTGACTGCTGGCCATGGCGGTGCAGCAGGGGCCGGCTAGGGGTCAGGCGTGTCCCTGGGCCCCTCTCGTCCCTCCACGCACGCGTCTGCCTTGTCGGAGGTCGAGTCGACGCCTTTTCGGCGCCGTTCTTTAGCCGCTCCGGCTCCGCCTCGGTCTCCTGCGCCGCTCGTTGTGGTGGAGGTTGTTCCGGCGTCCCCTTTGGCGATGGTCAATGTTGACCGGATGCTGGCGCCGGACTCTATGGTCTACGGTTGTTGATTTCATCTTCTCTGGAGATGGGTCGTCGCGTCGTGGCCTTTTCCCCGGCGTCCTCTAAGGACGGCTCTTCGCCGTCGCCGCGCCCGCAGTCTTCGCCGGAGGCGCCTCAGGTTCCCAATTAATCAGCCCACCCTCCCCCATTTTGGGCTTGGCCTTTCATTCCACCGGTTGGGCTGGGGGACGGCCGCCTTAGCTTGCAGCCGTCTCCCACGGAGGAACTGCTTTCCCCGCCGCGGGACCCTACGGAGGCGAGTGCTGCTTTCGCTCGGGCTGTTTCCACGGCTGCGGGGACCCTGCACATGGGCGACCCAGTTGCCCGTTTCCCGACGGGGGCCCTACTGAGGGTTCTGGTGGTCGGGAGCTGCTTCTCCCTTTTGAGGCTTCGCTCCACACTTCTCTTTTGGGGGGCGGCTCGCCACGGGAGACTCTGTGCCCCAGCAACTTCTGCACCGTCCTGCATCGCATGATCCTGTCTTTCTCCCACCCCTCCACCAGGGGCTCTCTTTTGCAGACTGCCTTTCACTCCCTGCCATCGGTGTCGTCTCCCCCGTCACGGGAGGCACTCTGGTTGGATTCCTGGGGGCGCAATATCTTCGCTTCCACCAGTGCGGCTTTGCGGGCCCTTAACACTCTTAGTGTATTGGCTAGGGCCACTTCATGCTTGTGGGATTCGGCGGAGTCCCTTATGTCTGCTGCTTCTCAGGAGGGTGCCTATGTTGATCTGAGGCACCATGTGTTGGATGGCCGGGAGCTGGCGGCGTTTATTCTTCGCTCGGCTCTGGATGTTTCAGAGGTGCTTGGTTATGCAGAGGCTTCTTCAGTGGCCCTTCGTCGTCATACCTGGCTACGGGATAGTGTGTTCCCGGCGAACGTTAGGGAACGGCTGGTGGACCTTCCCTTTGATGGTACTCTTTTGTTCCACGCCCCTGCGGATTCTGCCGTTCAGAGGTTTCTTGCGGGGCTTCGTCGTCCTCCTCCTCCTCCTCCTCCTCCTCCTCCTCCTCCTCCCTCCTCTCCCCCTCACTGACCTGTGAGTTGGTCTGTGTTTTGGGGGGGTGTTCGTCCGCTGTTTTCCTGGGGCCTTGTAGCGAGTAGCCCAGGTTGTCTGTTCTGTGTGGTTGATGTGCGTTCGGGTCCTTTTGTTAGGACTTTGGTGCTGTTGGCTGCTGGTCCGGCCCTTGTTTGACTTGTGGTTTTGGCTGTTTGTAAGCCATGTAGGCCCTGAGATTAGGCCTTCTGTGTATTCTTTATTGGCTGCTTGGTAAGCCATCTGCGGTTTTCACCGCAGGTTTTTTCTGTTTGTCCTCTGCTGCAGAAACTTTTTCTTAAGAGGTTCCCATATTCTGGGACGTAAGCCCTATGTGGGGTACTGGTAGCTATTATATAGCTCTATCCTGTGCTGGGGAGGTGTGATCGTCCTTCGGGCTTCTGCTCTCCGTGGCGTCACGGTATATCGCAGGTGCGATGTTCTTGCTGATGGTTTTGAATTTGCTTGTGTGGTGCCCCGGTCCGTCCTTTTCCTGGATCGTTTTGTCGCTGGCCTTGTCCGGCCTGCTGTCTGCGGCATTGCGTTGTAGCGGTTTTGCATTTCTGTCCGCCTTGGTCCTCTGTCTGGTGTCCAAGGGAGGGACTAGTTTCCCTGGTTTTTGTGTTCTGGTGGACGGCTTGGTCCGTCCCCCTCTCTCTCCTTCATTCGTGAGTCAGTGTGCGCCGGCCCCTCTCTTGGGGAGTGTCCTGGACCTTCTCGGCCCGTCCTGGCCTCTGCCTTTGGCTGGCGCCTCGCTTGTCCTGGGTGCATCATTCCGTGGTGTTGTCTGCTGCTGGCTGTCATGCCAGTGCTGGCCTCTTGTTCTGCTACACTGTTGTGGCCTTTGATGCATTCTCTTGTGTTCTTCTTCTTCTGTCTGCACTTTTGGCGGTGCAACCGTCCCTGCTTTGTCCGCTGCTTGCGGCCGGGGTGTGTGCAGCTCTTTCAGTCACTGTGTATGTTTCTTCCGTTGGGCCCTGCCTCCGGTTCCACCTCTTCTCCCTAGGGGTTGAGGTGGTCCTTGTGTTCCTTGAGGCTCTTAGGGCGCTGTCTGCCCCTGTGGGGTGTTGGGTGGTTCTCCCTTGGTTGGGCTTAGGATTTCCTGGCCTTTCCCTTCTTGTCCCTGTGACATGTCCCCTGCTGGGGCCTGGTCTCTCTCCTGGTGGGGAAGGTTTTCTCGCAGGCCCTCCTCCCTTTTGGGTATGGCTAGGGTATCTATTCTACGTTAAGGAATCTGCGGCTAGTAGTCTCTATCCGATGTACAAGTTACTTACCTTCGGTAACGATGTATCTGTTAGAGACGATTCTAGATGCAGATTCCTTCACGACCCGCCCTTCCTCCCCGTTCTGCGAGGACCCTCTGCTTGGGTTTATGCAGTTGCCTCCCTTCCCTCTGGGTGCCTTGTCTCCTCCTCCTCCTCCTTCTCCTCCTCCTCCTCCTTTCTTCCTTCCATCTTCCTTCTAACCTTTCTTCCTTCTCTCTCTCTCTCTCTTTCTCTCGCTCACTCGCTCACTCACTCACTCACTTGGTGCTGTTTTTCCCCTTTTTTTTTCCTCTCTATTTTGTTTCTCTGGTTTTTTCGCACACTGTTCCCATGCTCTCCTCAGTTTTGTTGTGATTGCTCCGCGTTGTGGTGCGGAAAAGTTCTCCGAAGCAAACTGACGTCAGCGCACCTGGGTGGGGATTATGTGACCTCGCTGATGTCACGCCCGCGGAGGACGTCGGGGGAGAGTCGCGTGGTGCCGCCGCGCAGAGATGCTGGGCAAGAAAGATTTCCGGGTCCAGTCTTACGCCTGGGGATAATTCTACGTTAAGGAATCTGCGGCTAGAATCGTCTCTACCAGATACATCGTTACCGAAGGTAAGTAATTTGTACATCCAGGTCATAAACTGGGGTCCAATTTCTATTCTTTTTAGTACTGCAAACATATAGGGTCATTTGATAGTATCAAAGGCCATATGGGCATCCAAAGATAATATTACAGGGTCTTCCTTGATTGTGTCCCTTCGCCCCATCACCCTGTGGACTCGTCGCAAATTGAGGACCGTATTGGTCTGGGTATACTAGTCTGCTCTGGAGTTGGAGCAGTCAGGTTTGCGAGTATTTTTGCTAGAATTTTAACTTCTGCGGTGAGCAGTGAAATGGGGCGGTAGGAGCTAAAGTTTTCTGGTTGTTTGCCTTTTTTATGTATGAGTACTATGGATGCTAGTCTCTGGTCGTTAAATAGAATTCCCCGTTCTTTACTGTCTAAGTACATTTGCTGTAAATGTAGGGTTATTTTAGTGGCTGTTACTTTATAAGCCATTAGGTCCTATCGCTTTCCCTGATTGTATACTTCGGATTGCTGTTGTAATTTCGTCGTCCGTGAGGTCGTCATCAAGTTGTTGCCCTCTTCTAGAGAGAGTGTCAGCATGGGGAGGTCAGTTTGGAAGTCTTTGGCCTCTTTATCAGTAGCCGGCGCGATAGGGGATATAGATTTGTGAAATGTGCAGCGAAGGTCTCAGATATTTCCTGAGAGTCCGATCTCATCGATCTATCTATTATAAGTGTGCTTACCCAACGGTTAGCTTTTTCCTGCTGGTCCAGCCATGCAAAGAGTTTCCCTGCCTTGTCCCCGTGTTTGTTGATTTTGTGGCTTGTGTTGCGGTTTTGAGCTGTTGCCGTCTCTGATGTAAGGGTGGTGTATTCTTGTCTTTTAACCTTGAGTGCATGTTTGGTTAGGCCGTTCGGGGTGAGTGTGAAGTTTCGTTCACATTGTTGTAGTTCTGGCTCAAGATCTTCTAGCTGTTTCTTCTTTTCTTTTTTAGGACTTGTTATTAACGAGAGCGCTTTTCCCTTTATTTTCGTTTTAAACACTTCCCTTATTATCTGAGTTGAGTTTATGAATCTTACGTTTTCTTTGAAATGTCTGTGGATCCAGTGAGGCTAGTTTTAATATGGGGGACTTTGACGTGCCATGGATTAAGTGAAATTGTCCTGCGCTCGGGTACTGTCCCCAGCATGTTATGCGTCCAGATCGGGGAGTGGTCTGAAATACCCCTTGCTAAGTGTGTTTTTTCTTTGAAGTTTGGCAACTGGTTGGCCGGTATAATAATTCGGTCTATTCGGGAATGACTATTGTGGGCCCCGAAGTAAAATCTGTACTGCCGTGTGAGAGGGATCTTTTCGCGCCACACATCTACCATCCCAAATGCATCCAAAAAACCTTTCAGGTGAGATTTGGGGTGGAGTGTGCTTCTAGGTGGCAGTCTGTCTTCTTGATCACAGTGCGTCACATTGAAGAGTATGATGTCTCCCAACGGGAAGTTCATCATGATCGTGCTCATGTCTGCTAGTGCAGTCTTATGAAGTGCTGGGGGGATATACATTGAGACAATGTTGAAAAATCCTGCCCTCCCAGCTGCCTGATCTGGCCGCAAAGCGGCCATATTAGTCTGTGTGGGTTTTGTCTACTAAAAAGGGGAAGCTGTTGCGTAGGAGTATGCCTGTCCCTCTAGATCCGGAATTGAAGCCAGTGTGTGTGATCAGTTTATATCCCCATCTGTTGAGTGCGTTGCAGTTGTGTCCGACTAGGTGAGTTTTTTGTAGGAGGACCGCATCGGGCTGGTGACGCTTAATGTATTAAAGGACTATTCCCCTTTTGATTTTATCTCCCAGCCCGTTGAAGTTCCAGGAGAGCAATTTTAGTGATTTCTCAGTCTTCCCGTCCTGAGTACTTTGATTTGTCATGGCCATTGTTGGGGTAAGCATAGGTTTGTGTTTCGCATAAGGGTAGTACCTGTTGCTTGGCTGTGGTGTTTGTTTGGAGTGTTGTAGTCTGCTTGTATTAGATGTTGGATGTGGGCTCAAGTGCTGTTCTGTCTGTGGTTTAGGAAAAGAGATATCTAGTTGTGATTCCTTATTAATCCAAACCTTACTAAAACTGTTCAGAAAAACATAACCCTTCCCCCCCCCCGCCTCCCTACATAGCTGTATGTAAAATTCCTGCCCCCCCCCCACCATTGCAGAGTGCCTGTCGCTGTCGGTAGGAGTGCGGACCTCATTATCCCGCCTGCATGTATACTGTTAAGGCACTTTGCTATAGATTACAATTCGTAGTCTATTTTCTTCTCATCGTTGGTTCTGTATCTTGCTGAGCCAATAGTTGGAGGATGGTCGCTTTGCAGTTCGGTTATTCTCAGATGTAGTACGATCAGACTATCAAAAACTTTGTTTTATATACTTTCTAGGCTTTTCTTGAGTTCCGCCATTTACAGGTTGTACCTCTTCCAGAGCGAGGTCTGTATTTTTCTGTGGCTTCCATTTTTGTCGCCTGTGTCTATCATTAGTTCCTTTATTTCCGACTCTCTGCCAGCCATCTAGCCAATCCCCTGCTTCCGGTGGGCATTTAAGAACCATGCTTTGTCCTCTGTTTCGACTCTTAGCTTGGCTGGAAACAGCATGACAAGTTTTTGTCTCTAAGGGCCTTTTTGACTTCCAGAAAGCTACGTCTTTGTTTCGTCACTCGGAGGGTGAAGTCTGGGAAGAAGGTAATGGTATTAATTTCGTATTTGACTGGCGGAGCGCAGCGGACAGTTTGTAGTATGTTGTCTCTGAAGTTAAAGACCCGGCCAGTAGTGGTCTTGGTGGCGCCTCTGGTTTTGGTCGACCTCCCGAAACACAGTGCTCCCTTTCAATATGAAAATTGGAGAGGTTCCGCGGTTTTAAATGATTTGTGATCAAGTCTTCTACAAATAGATCTGTCGCCTGGCCCTCTGCCCTTTCTGTAACTCCGAAAATTTGGATTTTATTTCACCTCAACCTGCCTTCATAGTCATCCAGCTGTGCGACAACTTGCTTGCTAGTGGCTTGTAGTTCAAGGACTTATTTTTAGAGTGTGGAGGTGCTTGTTACAAGTGATTGCGTGGTATCTTCGACTTCTTTGACTCTAGTGTCCTCGTTTCGAAGATCGGCTCGTATAAGTGAGACCTCTTTTAAGGTTCAAAGGAGGTGTGCACCGTGGTGATGGCCACAATTATGTCTTGCAGAGTAAGATCACCTTGGTCCACCGCCGCTTGCCATTGTGGATGTTTAGGCTCTGTCTGGTTGTTGGTGCCCTCTTGGTTCTTCTGTCACAAGAATTTGTCTAATTTGGACTGGTTTGGGACGCACCCTCCTTTGCCTCCTGTCATTGTGTTAGCGAGGGATTTGTGGCCTCTGGCCTCTGGGCTCAGTTCTTTGAGCCACAAGGTACTTGCCACCGCGTGCCTCAGCCTATATTCCCTAGCGGACTGTCTGTTTCCTCTGGTGGGCCTTCCTGTTTATGGGCCAGCTTTTCTTGCTCCTTGCCATTTTCTCTTTGCACAAAGGGAGGGGTTTTCAGGTGTCGTGGCGAGCGGTAGCTGGAACTCTTAGGATTATTAGTTAGATATGGCTGTTTATTTTGTTGCTGAATGTTCTTGCGTTTTCAGCCGCTCCAGTGTGGCCTAGCTTGGTGGCGTGATGGTTTTGGCCATTTTAGTGCATCTTATTTGATAGGCCTTGCTCCTCCTATATAGCCCGATTGTTATGTAGCATTGCATGGTCACTGTTGGGGCCACAAGAGGGTCATCTGTCTCCTTGGCAATTTGGGTTCCCCGCCTTCACCTTATGTGCGTCATTTCAGGAAAGAGCCTGCTCTGTTGTAGCCTCGTGGGAAGCGGTGGACTGGCCCCTCCTTTTTCTACCGTTTTATTCCCCCCGGGTCTTCGGGCCGTTGCACTTGATGAGGGAAGCCTTCCTCTGCTTGCTCCTCTGTGGCGCCTGGTGGAGGCGTCTATGGAAAACAGGAGAGGGTCCCTGACAGGGTTGGTATAAGAAGAGGAAGGCAGGGAATACTAAAGCAAAAACAACAGAAACCTCTTCTTAACATTCAATTATAATTTGGGTAATACATCCATACTCAAAGACAACACATTATCCCACAAGATTGAATAAGTAATTCATCATTTTATTTATCAAAAAAACTTTTTTGTTTTCTTTTTTTAGAGATATATAGATGTACTTATGATTTTACAGAATACAGTACAAAGTCTTAACAATACGTTAAATGAGCCCAAGAGAAGACAAACCTGAACAGAATGTCTCGTAGGTACATTCTAACAAAGACAAACATTCAACCAATCATTCATACCTCACCTACAAACATACTAAACAACATAGTTTGACTTATAAAAAAGCAGGTTATAGTACATTTCATAAATATATACAGATAAATACAAGATACCAGAAACGATCTCCTGGGACATTGTGGTTGGCCAGGACAGCTGGTCAGTGGAGGAACACTTCTCACAAAGGGTATCATTCACCCTCCTCCTGCACTAACCATAGTGGGAGGAGGACACCTGGAGGAACCGGAAATCAGAAGACTTACCTTGCTCTGAGGCCATTTCTCCCTTCCCTCCAGATCTTGACGAAAAATAGGACCGACATTTTGTATATTAGCAGTCAGGGAGGAGTGGGGTCTCTGCTCCTCTGTAGGGAAATTTTGAGGCTTACAGCATGGGCACATCATCTTCGCATTGGACTAGTTGCCAACCATCTGCCATCTTTCTAACACTTGGACTGATGGGTATCAGTTTGCGTTAACTTGACTACCAGTAGTGGCATCCCAAATAGAGCGGGTTCAAACCAGTTTTGCTCTGTGGGGTACCTCTCAGGTGGACCTTTTCGCTACTCAGGGGAACCCTCACTGCCTGCAGTTTTGTGCCCTTCAGTGTCTGTTGTCAGGAAGCTTGGTGTGGGGCGGAGCACATTTCAGAGTTTTCCACCTCACTACGTGTTTCCTCCCATACCCTTAATACCCTGAGGAAGATTAAGCAAGACAGGTCCCCAGACATCATCATTGCCCGGACTAACCAAGAAGACCTCTCCTGCGACACTCCGTGTCCACCACTCTGTCTGCCACTCAAACTGGACCACATTTTCTAGTCGCAGGGGCAGCTACTCCACCCTATTTTCCAGCGCCTACCCCTTCATGCCTGGAGATTGAGTAGGAACTAGTGAACTCCTACTATCTGTAGTCTGAGGTGGAAGACTTTATTCAGCAACGTCCGCTTGTCGCCTCGGTCTATTCTGAAAAACGGAACAGTTTTGATGTGTATAGAGTAGGATGTAGGCCCTTCGAATGATCACTTGTCGGAAATCCTCCATTTTGCTCTGTCAGCCCACTAGGATTGTGCAGTGGGTGCTATTAAGGAGCGCACTGCCCAACACCCCTTCCTATTCCCCCAAGCATTTATGTATGTTCCACATCCAGAACACATTTCTGTTTTCAATTAACTTGTGTGCTCATATTAAATTTGGATTATCCTAGAATGTTACACTTTTAACTCTGGGCAGCTTACTGAAGTTGAAGCTCTTATGTTAACTGCCGCGTGATGAAACGCATGTTGGCTGGCTAGAACATTGCATTCCTAAAGTAGTCTGGAATAAAATAAGACTTATTCACTGTATTGAGGAAACTTTGTTTATTTCAAGTGGTATGCTTGCTTTAGTGTGGCTTAGGGATTGAATCTTGTTTTGACCTTTTGGTGCCCCCTTAGCATCCTTCCATAGTTGCCAGTTATGTTTTTTGATCTTCAGTGCAAAACCTAAGCAATAACCTTGGAGAGACGTATCAGTGAATTATGGACACTGTGCATACGTTTAACTTTCATGTGCTTCTTCTTGGACGAGTTGATCCTTATGACAAAAACCGCTTTCTTTCCCAGGCTGATTACTACTTTCCATCCGGGCAGTCCTCTACTCTTCCTACTTTTTACCCCCCTCGCCACCCCACCAAGGAGGAGGAGAGATTATACCAGCTGAACAAATGGATTGTTGTCATATTTTATATTTACTGCTTGCAGGAAATTCGGTCAGACGATCAGCTCTTTGCTCGCATATGCAGACTGTATGAAAGGTAAAACTGTGCAGAAGAGGAGCCTATCTCGCTAGAACATCATGAAACTGTGATATACCCTTGCCAAGTGGGAAGCATGAAGGAATATTTTCTCATTCTACCAAAGCAATGTCTTCAACTTCAGAACTCACCAGAGTTGTCCCTGCGACTGAAATTTGCCATGTAGCAACATGGATGCCTAGCCTCCACTCCTTTAATATGCTTTATTGCTTGAGGAGTGGAGTGATGGCCATTTTGCACACTTTATGCTCCTTGATTTCCTCGTCTGATCATTCCTTCAAACTCTCCACATGGTACAAGTTACTGCTTTGAGATCTATATAGCTTGTGAGAAATCAGCAGGTAGAAGAATTCATCGAAGTAAAGTTACGTATATTCAGTAACAATCCTTCTGATGGATACTCTATTATCTACCTGCAGATTCATCACTGATCCCGCTTTCTTCTCTTTTCTGAAGGATGTACATAGTTCTTCACTAATAAGGTGCCAAGATTGTATGTTTGCACTTCTTTGTCTCTGTCTGTAATGGCACAGACACAATGGACGGGGAAATTACGTCTGCACCAGGGTGGATGCTATATTGCCCCAGTGACATCACCCTGGCGCTTGGAGATATTCTGCAGTTAAGGAATCTGCAGGCAAATGTAGTAACCACCAGATATTTATCAAAAGGTAAAATGTTTTCTTTTAATTCAGTTCCAACTTTAAGCCAGTACCGGTGAACTTTCAGAGACTTGAGTCAGTATTTTTTTATGATTGATAGTCATTGCAGACCGCATATTTTTACTCTGAACTCCTTCCTAGGTTATTTTATGTGTGATCTAGGTTTTATGTCCTAACATCCAATATTTCACAGTACAACTGATCTTATCTTCAAACATGTCATCTACTCCTAGTTTGCAAGTAGTTTCACTACAATATTGGGAGACTAATTTTTGAATTACTAGCAAACTCAGAATTGCTATTTTTATCAGTATTCACTCAGGTCGTTGTTCACCTTTTGCCTCCAGTAGCAAGGTTTGCAGGAGCGTGATATGAACTATAGTGCATGAAAATCTTCCTCAAAACATTCCACTAACATTTTTGTCTACACGTTTCTTTTTTTTTTTTTTGTACTGTTGTTGACATGTAAATTGTGATTTTGAACCGAAGAGCAGTAAACTTGCCATAGAAAGCTAAAGCCGGTTTGAAAAGAATTTAGAAAAAAACAATGACCGCTTTGTATGATACAGTGTAACTAAATTGCAGTATGGCACAATTCACCCCCTGCTCGGAATTTTTGCATACGTCTCAGTTCACTGGTGTTGGCGGAGAACCCCACCCTCTTCAAGATCTCTGAAAGAGTTCGGGACCCAACCCAAACCCCCTGGAAGTGATTCTATTGGTTGTACAAATTCTCTTGTGAAGAGAAGTGCCTGTTCGGCTCATTGTTTGTTTTCCTAATGAGCTGCTCTTTTACATACAACTAACAAGGAAGGTACTGTTCTTATGAGAGAGAATTCAAAGAAGAGAAAATGATGGACATGAACCAGGGCGCGATTCCTAAAGATTCTTTTTTGGTGCCCTCACACATCCCTGGGAATGTCATGCTTCAACATCGGGCGTTCCTCCTCATAGGGCAGGTGCTGCAATGCCCTATGTACCCCACAAAAGGTCGCTTTAGCGGAGATCTTTTATTGTTCTTGCTGTATGAGGAATGATGCAAGTGTGAGGTTGTCCTAAAAGTGTGGATGGGTAGTATATTCAGTAGTGAGTGAAAATTTAATAAAACTGTCTAAGAGATACCAAATGTTTTTTATGTGATGGTTCTCCTGGCAGGATTAAAAAAACAGTAAATGGGTCAGTTCTACTGTAGGGGCTTAATGTACCCAAGTAGCTTTAAATCGGAGTAAAGTCAGGCCGGGTGTAGTCGGGTCAACATGTTTCGTGCCCTATGGTCCAAAAGGGATCCGGGGCATTTTTTCTGGACCTAAAAAAGTGATAGTCCTACCCCACACCTAAATCGGGATCTGTCGTTTCCCCCAAAATAAAATACCTGGCACAATGGTAAAAAAAAAAAATGATCGTCCAACCTGGAAAGTAAAAGGAAACTATAGGAAATAAACAATTGCAAGCAAAAAATGTGTATCTCTGGTTGAAGGCATCAACAGGATCGCAATCCCAGCGCACAGCACCAAAGTGTCATTAATTGTAGACCTGCACAATCTGTGGTTGCCACTAAACATTTGCCAAACAGGGAAAGTAGTTAAAAATAAACTAGTACACATCACAGCTTGTGAAATGACAGACATGGTACAAACAACATATTATTAAAAAGCTGTGCAGGTGTCAAAAGGTGTGTCGCAGACGACTGGTAGTCTTTAGTGTGAATAAAGGGGTCTTACCCGTTGGATCAATCAAGAAATGCCTTTTAGATCAGAACAGAGGTTAGCGCACATTCACTAATTGTAAGGAGAAGGTGATGACTGTCAAATTTCAAACAACATAAGGAAAAAGGTATAATAGGGCCATGACGAAAATCGAACCCTGGATATCACAACTGAGGCAACCATACTCATGTGGCTCTTGTGCATGAAGTGCGAGAGACCGGACCCTCCTCTGCTCCCCCGAATCGAGACTGAGCAGAGGAGGCAGCCTGTATTTGAAGTGTGGCTTATTGAGAGATCGCACCCAGATGTGGAGTACACGGTCGTAGAAATAAGTTGTGGTTGGATAGCTTAATCGGTCATGTAAGCCGAGCGCAGCAGTGGGGGCGTGGCCAGGTCCAAAGAAGCCACGGTTGTGGTGGCTTCAGACCAGCCCTACAATGGTGCCCATGTTATAGTTTAAATGCGTCCATATGTTACTCAGGCTGTAAAATGTTGTAAGCATGGTGGCGTGATACACCGTAATGCCCCACAAAAAATTTAGCAATTCTCAGTAAAGATTAAATGTATGGAAAGTGAGCGTGTCAGCGGTCCAAAAAACATATCGTATGCAATGTTATTGGTAACTGTCGTAGCAGGTACTTAGGCTATACGTATGTCCTAAAAAAGTGTCAGGAGTATTCGTACACACGTGGGAGCCATCAAACATGACGTCCCTCTTAAAGTAAATGAGTAAATGTCTGATCTCGTGACATATCACCTAAACTGGGCGTCCATTGGTCTTGTATGGTATCGGAGCAGGTATAGATTGTGTAGTATGTACCCATCCGTGATGGGTTAGTGAACCAGTGGTCTTAGTTATGGGAAAGGAGTCAGATCCCACATGTAGGGAGGGGAAGTAGAGGACATTCCTGGTTGCCCAAACTTTGTATCCAGAGGATCTCATTGTTTAGGCCCACACTGTTAGTGCAGAGTTAGAAGACCCGTTGTTGAACCTTTCTGAAAAGATTTGCGGTACTCCATGCTCTGTTGGCTTTCAGGATGGTCCACCGTAGGTCATCAGGAGAGTGTTTATGATCGCAAAAATGATTGCACATTTTAGTGGCGCTCCATCTGCAGGGAATGGTGCTTGGTGTTCATGATCCTGGTTTTTACAGCCCTCATGGTCATACCCACAAAGGGAAGGTCACATGGGCATGGGATGAGGAAGATGCACTCTAGTATTCAGATGGGAATGGAGCCACATTGCATGGAAGTGCACATGCGACAAGCTCATTCTCATTAACATGGTCAAACGCTTGTCTGATGCACTTATCAATATAGCAGACAGCGCATTGAACGCAGGCATCAGTATCTCCGCATTCAAGTCACGGCTCACTGAGATTAATGCTCAATGAACTAACACAAGGACTACTTAATGCAGCAGAAGATATCCAATCTTCAGAAGAATATCAAAAGGTTTGACAAAGAGAAGGTATTCCCCTACACAATAGAAGATTACTGACCATCTAGTGACAAACCTTCATCAGATGATGGTTGTACCTCATCTTGTAGAGCATGCTACTCCTTAAGCAGCATTTCAATTCATTGCTGCCTCAGCTGTAATGGAGCGCTGGCGGGGACTGGTCCCCCATCCACCTATATATGGATATCTGATGCCCCAATTTTCCCTCACTACTGAATGCACTACCACTCCACCCCACACTTTTAGGACATCCTGACACTTGCATAATTCATTATACAGCAAGAACAATAAAATATCTGTACTAAAATGGGCCTTGGTGGGGCATGTAGGGCATTGTCGCACCGGCCCTACGAGGAGCAATGCTCGATGATGAATAATGACTTCCCCAGTAATGTGTGAGAGCTCCAAGAAATAAACCTTTCATTACTTGCTGATAGGATCGGTACCTCCCTTGTTGATTGGATGATTGCTTTCAGAGCCTAGGTACTGAACTTTTATTGGCACCTAGTGTCCGACCCCCTCCCCCCCACCCTGTTTGCTTTGAGCTGCTTTTAGTCTCTCTCGCATCCCAGTTTCATTGACACTAAACATGTTTGTACAGGCTGTTAATGAGCTAAACTGTTTAAAATAAGTGGTTTTGCTATCCTCAATGGAATGGTTAGTAGATTGTCCAACAGGGTATCTTGATGTGTGGCACAATTCACATTTGTTTGTTCCCTTTTAAAGATTTCCAGTTTTTACTTAATTAGAAATATTAACCTGAGATGCACGTCGGTGTATAAATCCAGCACTTATGGAATACTAATGGAGTGCAAAAGTTTAATTAATGTTTGTACTTGTACATGATCAGAATGTAGGAATAGTGTATTTGCTGGCCCTTTTATGTTTATGCACACAAACACACAAGCAGATTGGTAAGCTCTAAAATATACCTGTTCTGTTTTTTACAGGTCAGCATGGATTACATCTTCTTGTTCATTTTGCTAGGAGGAGCGCTTCCATTTCTTGATGCGAACAATAGTACCACGGGTAGGTAGTTTGCATTTTCTGAAAAATAAAACGCGATGATCACTTATTTGTATGAAAAATATTTTCCACATCTGTAATTTTTTTATCACCCCTTGTTGAGTTAAAAAAGGAAAAAAAAAATCAATTTGATTGTAAACACATACCCATTCTTTTAAGTATACTGACATTACACTTGTGAAAAGGGGAGGGAGTGTTTTTTGTTTTTTTAAACTCTAGGATTTACTTAGCAAAATCTCAAACATTAGGCAGCCCACAATTTTACACTCTTTATAAGTAATCATGTTTCAGGGCAAAATATACTTGTATACTATTACAAAAAAAGTTTTAAGGATCCTTTGAGACTATGCATTACTTTACTTATCCCTTAGCGTTTTATTCGTCTGACATTTTGTTAAAAACAAAAAAAAGTGCTTGCGCCATCTGCTTTCACAAACATTTTGTTGGATGTGACCAAAACAGTGTCTGTCAGACTACTAGTTTAGTTGGCAACCAAACCATGTAGGCCTAGTTTTCCTTTTCTTATCTTCCTTATGCAGTGGATATTTTAGTATTGAATCAAGTTACCCTTTCTCCGCAGAAGACTAGTGGGTCTCTCGCTCTACCAGGGGGCATATCTTGTTGAGAAGCAGTGGCTTATAACAAAGGCCAACCCCAAAAACCGCTTCTGATGAATATTAATCCATTTTGCTTTTGCTTTTTTTAAGTCTTGGCTTACAGGTACCTTTAGCTGTTTGTTTGGACACCAAATGTTTCCAGTATATTTAGAGTGGGTTTTGGGCCAGCCTTCTCATGATGTGGATGCCCTTGTTGTGTAGCTCAGTTGTGTGCTCCTGATTCAATGGCTTTCCTTCCTATCCTTGTGTCTTTCCACTTCCAGGAACATTTCGGTTTCACACTGTACTGGCTGGATGAGTTGTAACCATCCACTGCATATGGAACTGAATTATTTTAAGTCTTACCAGCTTCATGTTATCCAAGAAAAACTTATAAATATAAATCAATATAGAGAAGCTTTTGATCAACTATCTTTTTTGTTGATCTGCTGAAATGTCAATGACATTTTGCTCCTTTCATAGTCTATAGCATAGAACAGCAGGGTCAGCACTCTACAACCATTTGGTGCCTTCACTTTAAATCATTGCATTTTGCTGATCTGCATCCTCCTAATAGATAGCCTGCCTAAGTTTGAAGAAAGAAGGCCTTTGTAGTTAACCATGACTGATGGAACATATGCATACTAAGGTGTCATCACAGTTTTCATTAACAATCAAGACACTTATTGACACCTGCAATAGTGGCTCCTTATCATATGCCATCATTAGCATAGTTAGAGCTCAAATATATTATTTATTTTATATGCAAACATAAGTGAACAAAGTAACACCAGTTATTAAAGGAAAGCATCTTTGATCAAACCTTAAACACAAATGCCCCAGACTTTCAAAATTGTTGTGGGTATTTACCCCTTAAAAATGGTAATTATCGCTATTACTCCAAAAGCCTGATTGTAGTGTTATATGAATTCTCGATAGGCGCGGATTTCTATATTGGTTAAAAGAAGAAAAAAGTAAAAATGTGGAGAAGAGACTTTTAATATAGAGAAGCAAAATAAGTGCAGACTTAAGGTGTCAGGGTGAATGGTAGTTTGTCTCATATGCCTTATACTGGCTGCTACCTTGTGTCTGGACAAAGCTATACATCTCTGAAGATCTCTTATGAGAGAAAAACAAGTGTCCAGGGTTGTTTTTATTCATTTCAGTTTGGCTTGGTTTGTATTATACCAATTCAAAGCTGTAATACTGTGCCTGGAGTGGCAAAATGCTTTTGTCATTTTGCAGCTCTGCATGGACAGCACTGTGCTAGTCCTATGCTTAAAGACTTTGCTGTAGAAATGGCAAAAGAGTTTGTCCCTTTCTATCTCCGTGTGGATCGCACTGTGCTAATTCTATGCTTAAAGAATTTGATAGAAAATAAGACATTGGAGGTGAGCAGATCTAGGGTGTCGCTGGTGTTGCGGGTGCTTTATATTGAGAACTTCCTAGAGTTCTCTGCTTCTTTTTGTGTGTGTATGTGTGTATATATATATATATATATATATATGTGTGTGTGTGTGCGCTTTAGGGGACACCCTTTTTCTTGGTCTCTGAAGGAGCCCAGGTGGGTGAAGTGTTTTTTTGGGGGGGAGAAAGTTTCATGCAGATTCTTCAAAAGTAATTAATGTAACAAAAACACTGCTATAGTAACTCTGACCTAATTATATCTACACAGTGGTGGCCATGTAAACCACTGTAATTTTCTTTGCTCTGTTCTTTCTTTTCCTCCTTTTCTTTTAATACTTTTCTCAGGGCAATACATCTACCCTCCGTTTTGAATCTTCCCTCAGCTCTTCCTCTTTTTCTCCTTCGTGCCGAGTATGCCCACTTAGACTGGTAAGGTCCTTTTTCTTCCCATCATAGTTTATTTGGTCCTCTTAGCCCCTCCCCCTTTACGCTATTTAACTTTCCTTCGCCTATCTTCTCCTTTTTGTTTTCCTTGCCGTTTACCTCATCTCCTTTTCTTCTGGGTTGCAGTTGACATAGAAGAAAGTTTACCACAACCTGGTTTCTGTTCCTTATTTAAACTTTTGTTTGTTGTATTGAGAGTATTAATTACTAAACTGAATAACACCAATTCACTTTATTCAGAGCTTCAAGCGTACCATTTTCAACATTTACATTTGGCACAAACAATTTCCTCACCTTTGTATGCCTATGCTCATTACACCGGGTAAAAACAATGGAAAGGATAGTATAATATTAAGGTTTTATTTTCAAGTGCTTTCCCCGGCATGTTAAAGCTGCATTTAAAAGAAAGAAAAGATTTGGCTATCAACCTAAACCTTAATCTTTGGCTCGATGAAGGCATGACTTTAGCTGAATAAGCCCCTCTAATCTTTTTATGTTACCTTGAAAATTGAGTTCTTTCTGGTTTTGTGCCCAAGCTATGAAATGTATTACCTTCAGGAGAGCAATGACCATGTGGCATTTCCCCAATGCATAACCTTTTCATGCTAACTGATTCAGTGTCTGATTGGCTCCATTTCATTCCACATAGAATGGATTTAAGTAATTGCTGCTCATAAAGCAAAAGACACACAATGAATGGATGGAATACAGAACAATTATTTTGCTCACCATGCCACCCCAGTTTAGACCTGGCCATATGCAAATCAGTCTTGGCCCTGTGCCTCATGGCAACAGTCCAGCCCGAACTTCCAAGCCAGGTCCTCCCTGGACCGGGAAAAAGCATCCGAGGACCGGTTTCGGGGTTTCTCCCCTCTTCAGCCAGGATAGCTTGATTCCAATGGCACAGTGAGCCCAGGACCCACGTCTGGGAAATACCTGACGCACTTAGGGCGAGAAAGCAAAAGACACATCAATTGTGTGTCTTTTGCTTTCTCGCCCTAAGTGCGCCGGGCTCACTGTGCCACTGGATTCATGCTATCCTGGCTGAAGAGGGGTGAAACCCCGATACCGGTCCTAGGATGCTTGTGTCCGGTCCAGGGAGGACCTGGCCTGGCAGTTCGGGCTGGACTGTTCCCATGAGGCACAGGGCCAAGACTAATTTGCATATGGCCAGGTCTAAATTTGGGTGGCATGGTGAGCAAAATAATGATGGAATTACCCAAATCTCTTGACTGGGGGTGAATGTTTTGATTGGTTCTGCATTCCGTCCATCAATTGTGTCTTTTGCATAAAGCAAAAAAAGCAAGCTAAAGAAAATGTATAGCTGCAGTAAGGAACAATGTGCTGTATCCATTTCTTGACTAAATGCCTATGCTAACACATTCTCCTTTATAGGATGAAGAACTGTCTGTACTGTTAGTGGAACGTAATCATTCTTCTTAGTAGTATGCATATCACCCAAAACCACTGGAACAAGACATCACCCTCTCAGCCACCTGATGGCATATGCATACAAGAAATAAACATTTACCAGAAGTGATAACAGCAGAGCCCAGAGATGGTGGGTGTGCTGGGCAGGTCTTGTCGGGAGCCGGCCAGGCATTTAATGATAGGACACCCCCATTGTATATTTGGTACAATCCAGGATATACCTTACTGATATTCCATAGTGTCCTCCTTACCCATTCCTCAAGAGAAGGTGAAAGAAAGGAAAACAACTGTACCTCAATCATAGTGCCAGCAGCATAAGGAACCTAATCCATGTAAAGCAATCAGTACTTGGTGCGTGCTTCAGCCGAAAGAAGAGCCGACTCACGCTGCCCAATCAGAAGGCAGCAAGTGAGTGACAATGAAGATCACAAATGGTAAGCCAAGTGCAGGCTCCAAGACCCTTTTTCAACCCAGGATCTCTTGCAAGCGAGAGTGCATGCACTAGCGCGTTCTCATGCGCTTGAGACGTAAAAAAGAAATGAAGTAATTTGTTCCCCAATTCCATGCACGACCCATGTTCCTTTCATCAGACACCTCAGTTGACCTCAATCTTCCAAGAGGAGAATGTTGATCACTCTTTACAAAGCATCTACCTCCTACACAAATTCACTTGGTAGATTTTGCATCCTCTGTTTTTTTTCCCTATGCTTGTTTCGGTCTTTGACAGGCCGTTGGAGGGTCTTTCCTGAACTACTTTACTAACGTCACTCCTGCTGACTGAGATGGTCATGCTTTCTACAATTACTCCATTCCTTTAACTTGATCATGACCAACTTCATCCTTGTGAGTGTACGACTACATTAGCACACGTCACAACCCTAATCCCTGCTTTGTTTCTAAAGGATTTGGCTTTTAATCATCTTACCTGCTACTTGTTCAGTGCATTGAATTTGCCAGTCTGGTTAACTGGTGGATTTCCGTTACCTTTCTTTCAGAAATTGTAAAGGTTTGATGGAATTAGGATAACAGAACTTCTTCTGAGGCTCCCTTACATAGTTCTAATTGTAGCTTATTTTTCTCCATTTACTTTGATAGATTAATAAACTATAACGTTTTTTTCCAGTTTGACCCTGCCTGTCCACAGTAATGAAAGATGCAGCTTCCATCCATTTTATTGATACCAACAAAAAAGCCTCTCCACAACGTTCACTCCATGACCTTTATGACCTTTAACTAGTAGTTTCAGTCCATGACCGCAACATAAGAATGGCAGCAAATTCCTGAATATCATTCTGGAAAAGTTCTATTCACTATAACCATTTCCTCAAATTCTGGTACACTATCACTTTTATTGGTCCTGAAACATGTTGTTTTATCTAATGGCATTCTAGATGATATGTTGAAAGACATGATCTTTAAATAAGTCGGGGTGTGTCTAACAATTTGGTAGCACCACTCTCTAATTTCCACTCTCCTGTTGGTGGTCACAGGCTTCTGCTCATCTTTGCATAAGAGTTGTATTGTTCATGCATTCCGACCATAGGTAATGCAGAACCCAAAACACATCTAGGGTTGCCAAAGCCCTACATCAGAGCATAACCTCCTATACACCATTGCCCAGAAATTTCTCAATTTTTCACCACTTTAGTCACAACACGCTCTGTCACTTAAGTGCTCTTTCCTACTTTCAAACCTACCCGTTATGCATCGAAATTGTGCTGGTTCGGCTCGGAGGGGCCACTCTGCATAACTTGCACGCATTCAAGCTGTGCACCAAAATTCATCAAAACGATCACAATTCCCTTCTTCCTTCGCCTGTGCAGCCTCTATCAGCTTCTCAGCTGTAAGCTCTTCCTGTATGATCTATCGCCATTACTTACCAACCACAAAAACATAAGCGTATTCAGCCAACTGTACTTTGACCTGTGTACTAATTCACTTCTGAATATATCCTACTCAGGATACAATAAATATGAATCCCTAAAGATCAACCAGTGCGAAAGGAACAAACTGATATAGTACTGTTCCTTAAAGCCAAATGTTTGAAGGTGAGCCTGCAAAATAGCATTTACGACCGAGTTAAATTCCCCAGGGAGGGCAAAGAGGACTGAGGCACTACCAGTGGCGATTTCAGAAGCAAACCTAAAGTCTTCCATATGGCTATATTATTCCTTACATGAGCTAGTGCTTCCATACGTGCCATAATATGTCAGTGGGGGGCACAGGGTTGCCATTATGCCTGAGTAATAACCATAAGGGCAAAAATGTGCCAAGCGGTCCACAATTCCACTATATTGATTAGTGACAACCATTGTACCCATTCCTATGTACCCGACACCACGATTTCTCATACCCTCAATCACTCTCCTCCTTCACAGAAACATCTTAATATAAAACTGCAGCAACTCTTTAGCTTGACATCTGCCAAGTTAGATGATAGCCTGGTGCTATGACTCCAAATTGCTGAGGAAGCAGAACTATTTCTTGCAGTGGTCTGCATCCTCAACCCTGCAGACCAAGCACCAGCACCTGTGGACAGGCTGGAGGAAGAAGGAAGCTGTCAGGCAGCAGAGTGTAGGAACCTGCGAGGCAGCAAGCTCAGGTATGCCTGCATTGCCACACCAACTTCATCCTCCTGTCATTGGCTGTGCAGCTGTTAGGCTCAACAAATGAGGGATGAATACCTGGAGCACAAATACCTTTCAGAACCTGGGAAGAGGCGTTTTCACTGCCTGAACTCAAGCTGAATTACTAATTTTTGTCTTGTCTACAGACCACTTCAAGCAGTCTATTGTCAGAGACCTCATGAAAACCATACCAAAATCTTAGTGTGCTTACAACTAGCTCATTGCTTACCATAGGTTGCCTTTCTTTTCACTCTTAATTGCTTGCTTATTTAATAATTGTCCTTCTTTACCATCCTTTTGATTAAATGCCTTTTATCCTTCTACTGCTCACATTCAAGGAACTACCTATTTTCTGTTCAGCATCCTTGAGAGTACATGTGTTTTCTTGCTGCTTCACATTCTGTTCCTCCTTCAGATATCGGACATCTGTGCTTAGTGTTGCTTTCCATTCCTACCAGCTTCTGTGCAAAAGCTCCACAGGTGTGTTTTTGCTGTGGCATTACTAAAGAGTAGACTTTAATGGTTATTTTTTTATGTCCTACTGTGGCACCCCCTGACTACTAATCCTCTGATTCCATCCCTTTTCCGATTCAGGGTGAGTCCACTCTACCATATATATCTCAGTTGAGCAGCCTGGAAATTGCGGAGAATGCAAGGGTCTTCTAAGCCGCCCTCTGACTGCGATCACCAAGTTTGATCCTGCTTCATCTGGGAGCGGCACCTCGCCCAGACAAAGCTCTGAAGGGATTGTAGCGACCCGGGTCCGGGCCACAAGGACAGTATCTGGTAAACCTATAATATACGGGGGGACCGTCCTCTTAAGAACTGCTATTTGGCCCAACCACAAGAGTGGATATTGTTGCCATCTTGAGAGGTGAGACTTAACACGCAAGACTAGGCTCTGGTAATTAAGGGAGATCTCCTCCTCTATGGTGGGGGCTAGATGAATACCCAAATATGGGACAGGGCCCCTGTCCATTGAACAGAATGAAGGTGGGTCAGATGCTCCTGTGTATCTTGGGAGACAGTCAAACTTAGCCCCTGGGATTTGGCCTAAGTGATCTGGAACCCCGACACGTTCCCAAAAAGTCGAACTTCAGCTAAGAACCGGGGGAGGGATTCTCTAGGGTTATCGAGGGAGGCAATAACGTAATCCACCTATAAAGTTATTTGATGTTCCTCTCCCCCAAATCGAATCCCTGTAATCTCAGTATCCTCCCGAGTTCTTAGAGCAAACAGCTCCATATAGAGCGCAAACAGGGGGGACAGTGGGCACTCCTGCCAAGTGCTGCGCCTAATTGGAAAGCGTGGTGAGGTCCTGTTGTTGACCCGAACTGAAGCACATGGCTTACCATAGCTGCTGAACACCCACAAACAGAACCGATCTCCTAGGCCAAAGTGTTTCAGGACGGCAGCCCAGTAAAGACAATGAACTTGGTTGAATGCTTTTTCTGCTTCTATAGAGAACACCATAGACTTACGATGGGAGCGGACCGCCTTGTCTATGAGGTGTAGTATCCGGTTGATGTTATCTGTGCATTGCCTGTTGGGGATGAAGCCTGCTTGGTCTGGGTCCACCAGAACCGACTTATGAGAAGCCATCCGCGCCACCAGAATCCCAGTAAAAAGCTTGCCATCAAATGGGGGCACTAGGGGGTGCACACGCAAGTTGGCCGCATTGGAGTGAGGCTCCTGCAGCCCGGTGACATTATCCTTCAGTGATCCTGCTCAATGGTAACTGAGGCAGCTTGCAACTGCATGAAACGCTTACCCCAGCCTGTCTGCAGACCCGCTGCAACTTTTGTGTGAATCGCGCTGTGGGAACCTTCATTATGCCGCTGTGAAGATTGGCCCGGATGCTGCGGTGGAGCGCGGTGCTGATCTGAGACCGCGGCTGCACACGAGGCGGCGGGCCGTGTGGCGCGGCTCCGTCATCGGGGGGCCGGAGCTCCATCTGACTCGACCGGAGCGGAAGGAGACGCCTACCGGCGCAAACGCAGAGGCTGCTCTACCTTTGATGCTGGTCCTGGTGGCGCTACGGGTGACTCTAAGGAGGCGGTGAGTGACTGACGGCGGGAAGACCGGGCCTCGCGGTCTCATCATCGCTGTGGTGCGGTGCCTGAGGGGCGCGAAAGGCGTTGGGGACGACGAGGCGCCCCCTGCTGCTTCAGGATCTGAGCGTGCGGACCTGCGGTGGGCTCCGGTGGCGGCTGGGACGCCTTGTCACATTGAGGCTGTGGAACCTTTCTGCTGCTGCAGTAGTGGGCCTGCACAGCTGCTGGGGCCCTGGGCATGGACATAAGCGACCTAGCACTGACTAGGTGAGAGGACATTACTGCTGGCGGCGGTCTGAGTGCTGGGGAGACAGCCTGTCTTGCGCCTGTGTTGTGGAGTGCTGCTGGCTGGCAGGACGGATAAAGTCATCATTGAGTATGCCTTTCTGTAGATTGTAGGATTTCCCCAAGCTTTGAGGCAGGGGTTGAAGGACTGCGACTCAGCTTGGCCTCTAGGTGGCGCTCCCTTTGGATTCGCTTTTTTACTCCCCGACTACGGCACGCTGCAAGACCGGTGGACCTGGCTGGGACTGTGTGGCGGTGTGCTGATATTGGACTGTTGAGGAGGCCTAAGAAAGGCCTAAGAAAGCACATTGGGAAGAGGAATTGTAGGAAAGCGCTACAGCAGCGACGGAGGTGGTGGGGTGCGGGCTGGACTGTAGTGAACCACTTGAAGCGCCGTGTGTACACGGCCTGGGTGAAGTTGGTAAGGCCTGGCTGACGGCGAGGAGGGGATTGCACAACTTTTGGCCTGCAAGGAGACTGTTGGTGCATCATGGGCAAGCCAGACGCCAGACAGCCGAAATTACATTTTGAGGCGGCGAGACGCGGTGCTCAGACCCCGCAAGTGGATCAGAATCATGATGGGCGGAATGAGGCCCTAGGCGGCGCCGCGGCGCCAGATGCAGACGTACAGAGTATTCTACAGGAGGTCCGGCAGGGCTTTGCCACCGTTGTCGAGAAAGTAGACCAAATGTCGTCCAGAATGGATGCTATAGTCCATAAGCTAGAGGACATGAGCAAATAAAAGAAACAGAAAGGCGCATATCAGATGCAGAGGACACGACTTCCAGACATAATTTAATTGTGGCTTTATATAGCGCTAGAATCGACTCCCGGAGGAGTATCTCTGCGCTTCGACCGCTGGGGAACCCGTCCTGGCTCACCCTGAGAGATGGTCCCTAATGGGTATCTCTAAAGTGCGACCAAGCATCCCCAGCGGTCTGGGGGGGCCGTTGTGAAGATGAGGCAAGCTAATGCCCAGAGTTGCCGAGTGTGGTCCCTGACTGGAGTAGGCACCGAGGCGAGAATTATTGAGCCCGCTGACTCTGGTCCACGACCCTGCCGCGTCGGGTATCGAACCCTGGTCCCGGGCCGTCCTCTGCTTACGGGTCTGCCGCCTCTAACCAGTGAGCCACACATACCACGCAACTTGCCCGGATGGATAATTTGCTGCGGGTCATTGCAGCAAAGAATGAGGACTTGGAAGCGCGCAGTAGGCGCAATATAATTCGCATACTGGGAATACCGGAATCCACCAATGTTGGGAAGATGGAGGAATATGTAGAGAAACTGCTACTATCCTCTGTAGGTGCGGAAGCTTTCTCCAGCCAATTCATCGTGGAACGCGCCCATAGGTCCCTTGGGCCGCGTCCGCAGCCTGACAGCACTCCGCGTCCAATAATTACGAGGCTATTAAACTACAGGGATCGCGATGTGGATTTATGAGCTGCAAGAGGGAAACTGTCCCTGACGTACGACGGGAATACGTTCTCAACTTATCCAGACTTTACACCCATGGTGCAGGAGGAGCGGCGTAAATTTATGGACGTCAAGACTAAACTGCGGAAGGCGCAAATAGACTATGCGTTGCTATATCCAGCACGACTCAGAGTGACACCAGGGTAGGCAGCGTTTCTTTACCGCACCGCACCAAGTGGAAGAATTCCTCAAACAAGTGAAGAAATCGAATCGCCATGACGGAGGAGCGGCGGCATCGCAGCAATCCGTGTCAGAGGGAGCTGAAGACGACTCGCAGTGAGCTGACACTTGGTGTCCATGTTGGTGTTTCTAGTGACTCGAAGCATGATACTTTTTCAATGGCAGGAGATGAGGCTGGGGTTACGTACTGTTGCTGACTGATGAACCTTTTTTGAGCGCATGATCTCGCGCACCGGGCACCCGCTGGCCCCTAGAGCCTGGCTGTTTCATCTGAAGTAGGCTTTTAGGGCGAGAGTTACCTGTGTAGCCGCCTAGAATAGGCCCCCAGCGGGTATCACCCCGGGGCTGTTCACTGCACACCCTAGATGGGTGCTGTAGTGCCTATACTGGTTGTGTTGGGGGTGGTGGGGGGGGGAGGGGGGGGAGAGGGTGGGAGTACATCGCTGGCAAGTTGGGACGGCTTGAGGGGGAGGGGGTTAGCAGGATGTTTTTTGGTTTGTATATGTCTATCTCACAGCAGGTTACCATAAGGAATGGTTCCAGGACGAGGTTGGACAGGTTGGAAGTTGAGCATCTAAGACTACCTGCAGAAATATGCTGTAACACAGGGCATTGGCTGAACTGCAGCGATTGGGTAATGCACCAGGACATGGCTGATAGCCAAGACTATGGCTGATCACGATGTTGGGAAATTGAATATCGTTACGTGGAATGTTCGAGGGTTGGGGGATGCACGGAAGAAGCGGCAACTGTTGGCCTACCTAGATAGACACTGAACACACAGCTATGCTGCAAGAAACGCATTTTACTCCCCAGAAATACAGCAGTTTTGCGAGCAAATGGGCGGAGCACAGAGTCTTCTCCTCTTATTCCTCTTATGCAAGGGGGACGGCGATACTTATTAAGAAGCAAGTGCCCTTCCACCTCGCGGGGTCAGCAGGGGATTTACAGGGTCGTTATTGCCTGGCATGGGGGCGGTTGGGATCTGTTTCTGTTACACTGGCCTGTTATGGGCCTAATGTCGACGACCCGACATTCTTCTCCACACTGTGGGCCAAGATATTTGAGGTGGGCTCCCATCATATCATTTGGGATGGAGACTTTAACGTTACATTTAACCCAAGTCACATCCTGCCCCGCATCACTACACCAAAGCGTGTCTGACTCTCAGGGACACCATCGCTACTGATCACTTGATTGTCGCTTGGAGACACGCGCACCCGCACTCACAAGAGGGCACACATTAAACCGCACAGGCAGCTTCCTGGGCAAGGCTAGATTATTGGTTGGTTTCCAGGGGACTGGGTCCCACAATTTCCCAGGTGCAACACCTAGCCAGAACGTACTCTGATCATGCCCCGGTACGACTCACATTGTCCTCATCGGACCTTAGCGTGCCGCGTGGCAGTTGGCGGTTGCAGGCTACCATGTTGTTAGATGAAGTCTTTCAGGAAGAGCTGCGGGAGGAAGTGTGGGATTTCTTCAACCGCAATAAAGGCTCAGTGGACAGTGGGGAAACCATCTGGGAAGCATTCAAGGTAACGATTCGGGGTTGTGCATGTCCAAGAGGTTCGGGGTGCTCAAAGATATAACTAATTCACTGCATAAACTGGAGGGAGAGTTGAAACTGTTGGAGGTGGAATTGGCTCTCAAACCTACCACCACAGCCCAGGTGAAGTTCAGGGAAACGCTCACGGAGTATATGGCTACAGCTGGGAGGGAGACGCGCTTTCGAAGCAAATACTGGAGGGCCCGCTGTTATGGAGAGGCCGGGGAAGGCGTTGCCGTATAAGGTTAGGATACCTTGCTACACAAATTATATCTTGGAAAGCTGGAAGGAGCAGTCTATCAGGACACTGCTTATATTCTCATTGTATTTCCGCGACATTACAGTCACTTGTACACTACCAATAGAAGGGATGATATGGACCTAGAGGGTTTTTGGGAGATGTGGCACTGGGCTGGCTAAGCGATGTACAACGTGCGTTTCTATGCGCTCCATTTGAATTAGATGAGGTTCGGGAGGCCATTAGGAGTATGCAATCAGGGAAAGCCACGTGGTTGGACGGCATTCCCATAGAAGTCTATAAAACATATATTGATCTTATGGCCCCCATCTTGCGAGAAGTATATGAAGAATCGCTGGAGATAGGTAGCCTTCCCGCTTCCATGAGGGAAGCTCTTATAATCTCGTTACTGAAGCCAGGGAAACTGCCCCAGTAATGTGATTCCTATAGGCCACTCCCCCTGCTAAACTGTGATACCAAAATACTGGCCAAATTAGTTGCTACTCTCTTGAGTCTGTTGTTGGAAAATTTGAAACTCCCGGATCAGTTGGGCTTCGTGCCTCCCATAACTTGCGGACACTTTTTTATGGTTCTCAACACTGTCTCGCCTGATCTACCCCTAGCAGCAATTTGTTTAGACGCCACTAAGGCGTTCGATTCGATAGAGTGGGACTACATTTTCGGAGTAATGCTGCGTATGGGATTCCCACCCCTCTTTCTATCAAGGATTAGGCTCTTATACCACTTGCCCGTGGCCAAGGTACTCATTAATGGTCATACAGCTCAACCATTTTCCATCACAAGGGGTACCCGTCAGGGGTGTCCACTTCCCCCTCTGCGGCAGATACTTGTATCCCTTTACGCGGATGATATTACTCTATATATTCGAAACCCACAAGACAACTTGAACCCGATACTTCGAGAGTTTATAGATTTTGGGAAACTGTCAGGGGTGCAAATTAATTGGGGAAAATCTTGTATATTCCCATTGACGACGGCAACACATAGATTTCCATTGGATTACCCCCTAGAGGGGTGTGATGAGGAGCTGCGATATCTGGGAATAAGGGTGACTAGGGACAGGAATGAACTTATGCGCTTGAACTATAGCACTGCAATGACACGCATAGTTGACTGTGTTACCTGCTGGATTGCTCTGCCCTTGTCCATGGCAGACCGGGTCTCCTTGATTAAAATGGGGATTCTTCCACAAATACTCTACTTATTTTTAAACATTCCGTTTTATCCAGGGAGGCATTTCTTTGTGACGCTCAGGTCCGAGCTGACGCGGCTGGTCTGGGGGGGTCGGCAGCCGAGGTTGCAATGGAATACGCTCATTAGACCATACTCGCAAGGTGGGTTTGGTGTACCCAACTTTGAATTATACTACATCAGCGCGCAGGCCCATTAGTGCTATAGGATCCAACCACGCCTAGGGACAAGAGGCCAACCACCATAACATGTACGATCACAGCTTGGCAACGAATTGGGCGCATGTTAAACGCTCCCATGCTGTATGCTTCCTCCTCACCTCTTACATATCACCCGAATATGCCTCTGCTGCAGGAGACACTGTTTCACAAATTTAGGGAACGAACGCCCATTCAGACATGAGGGGATCTATATCATGAAGGGAAATTCCGCTCTGCAGAACAAATGTTACAAGGTCTACAGCAAACCCCACTCGATATTTTTTTGTATGTCCGACTTAGACAGGGGATCCGGACTCTTACCCCAAACTTCCCAGATGAGCCACAGGAGTTAGCCCCATTACAAGTGATGCTTAAATGTAGGACAGCTAAATGGCTTGTCTCCTTAATTTATAGGACAGTGCACACACAGAGGTAGATACTGGACACGCCCTCCCGCGCACGCTGGGGTGAGGAACTTGGCTTGGCACTGACGGATGAGCAGTGGGAATATTGTTGCCTGCAGACTGAGAGTGTCGGCCAGCAGCAGACTTCGCATGATACATTATAAGTACCTGCATAGATTATACTATACGCCGGCTAGGTTGTATGGATACCAGCTGAGAGATACGGACAGCTGTTCCAGATGTGGAGCTCCTGGAGCGGATTTTTTACATCTGGCATGGGTGTGCCCTGGGGTGAATGACTACTGGACGCAGATCTTTAGGGATTTGACACGTATGACGAATAAGCACATAGAACCCACGCCATTGATGGCATTGCTTGGTTATGTCAAATCGATACAGGCGACACACCGGAAATATGTTGCCCTAGCGCTATTAATGGCTAAGAGAAGGGTGGCCTGTCGCTGGGGCAGGGGACGAACCCCAAAATATAAGTATTGGATTGCTGATCTAGTGACATGTCAGGAGCAGCTTGCTGCGTATGCAGAGCTATTACCCAGTGCCTCTAGGCCACGGGACATTTGGGCGCATTTGACCTGCTACTTGATCGAACATCTGCAAGAGGCCTCGGAGCCTGACGCAGTAAGGATCACACACTGATGGAGTAGGAACACGGCAAATGGGAGGGAGGCTTACTCATATTATATATTAGAAATGCCGCTATGCTTATGATTATTCTGTTGCCCAGTATTGACAGGCAAGCCAAATGTGTGGATAATAGAGTACAAGGGGACAATGGCAGTCTGATACTCTAATGATGTATGCACAATGGTTGGCCAGTGAAATAGGACTCGCCCTTCCTGGCCTTTGATGTTCCACTACCACATTGCTATGCCTGGATGAAGCGCATACATAGGATGGTTAATATAAAATGTAGATGCAGATGAGCTGCCAATATACTGTGTACAATTTGTGATGATGCTAATTGATGCTCTTGCTTGAATTAAAATAATAAAAGAAATAAAAAAAATAAAAAAAAGCTTGGCATCAATGTTCAAGAGTGATATAGGTCAGTAAGACCCACACTGTCTTATCCTTCCCTGGTTTGGGTATAACCACCACCACTGCAGCGTCTTACATGGACGGGGGAAGTGTTGACGGGTTTGGGATAGAATGAAAGACTCTAGTAAGTAATGGCGCTAGCATGTTCCAGAAGGCTTTATAACAAGCATTTACAATGCAATGGTATCGGCATTGTTAAAGCTAAAGCTATTGGCATTGCTCATGACATTATTTTTGTTTGTTTTTGTTTTTAAAACATTTAACCCCTTCGCTGCTGCGGACATTCCGCTGCAGCGCTGGGGGGGGCAGGGGGGCAGCGCGGTGGGCCTGTGCTCATGACGGAGCCGCTCCGTCATGAGCCACAGTTGAGCTGTGCTCATGATGGAACGGTTCCGTCATGACTCCGCCCATTTGCGTTGTCGCCCCGCACAGGCGGGGAAACAGCGCCGCGCAGGCGGAGCGGCCGCCAACAGGATTGTCATGACTGAACCGTTCCGTCATGAGCACACGCCAACCGTGGCTCATGACGGAACGGTTCCGTCATGAGCGGGGAAGGGGTTAAAGAAACAACATTGTTATTTACAATGCTCGAGCCCATCAACTTCTTTGATAACAGTGAACTGGCATTTTAACCATATTAATGTTTCTCTAAGTCCCCTCTCCCTTGTTTAGTGGTAATTCATTGAATTCCTGGTCTCAAGGCACAGTCTCACCTGATCGAACCTTAGTCATGAAGGTAAATGTACGTTGGGTAGACCTTCAGTTAAAAATATGCACTGTAGTGTAAAAGGTTGCACTAAGTTCCTCATACCTTACCCTCGAACCTCTGAGAACTGCATCCGAGTTTGTGCTCAATGTCTCACATTACCAAACAGCACAGGAAAGTGCAACTTTTACACTGTTCAAGATTCCAAACTCTAAAACTACTTATCAAATTCGAGCGGCCAATAGGAAAATTGTTAGAGGGTATCTCATTCTAAAATCCACCCGTTTCTGCAAAATTATAGTGCATCAGGTAACGCTGCATAGAGAGATGCAGTGGCACTTTGTTCTCCAAGCTCCAGCACCAACGGCCCCCCTGTTGGTGAGATGGTCATCTCACTCCCCCGATGCTAGTAGTCTTACCTGGCGCCCTCCGCACGCTCCCCGTGCGTGTTGTAATTGACGGTCATGACCTTCACCGAGCTCTTGAAGACTACCTTGCCCTCCTGCAGGTAGGCTAGGGTGCGGCGGATCGGGAAGCACCCCTTCATCGGCATCTTGGAGGGTAGCAGGCAGCAGAACCGGAGGAGTAAAAACAACCCGGTACTCACATCTGCTGGAGGTACCAGCAGCACGCGGCCGCGGAGAGTCCTGGGAAGTGTAATCCGAACGCAGTAGCAGTGACCCGGAAGTAACTTCTAGCGTGTATACGGACGTGAGTATAGGAGAGTAAAGACTAGAGCGCATTTCCATGTCAGAGCAGAGCTATAGAGTGTGAACGAGAAGCTTTGTGCTTCAGGAATAGAAAACCGTGAAATTCACAGCATTTCCAAAAGCAGTATGTTGTGCGAACCGAGTAAAACAAGTGCCATATATCTTTAACCAATTACCGCGCACAAAAGGCCCCCGGGAGCCCCATGCTGGGCCAGCCTGAGAGGACAGGGGGGGAGGAGATCAGAGCAGCAGCCGAACACGGGAGCCGACAGCAGGGGGAGAGGGCGCCATTAACACCACCGCCTTTCTCCGAGGTCAAGAAGAAATGCCTCGGAGAAATGCAGCAGCGTTTTCAGAATCGGGGGCGTGTTTTCTTTCTCTCCTCTTGCCATTGGCTGGAATGTTTACATTCCAGAGGAGAGAAAGAAAGTAAAAAACACGCCCCCGAATCCGAAAAAGACGGGGCTTGTTTGGATAGACAATGCTCTTCTCCAATTGCTGACCAGTATTTCAGAGGCCAGCCAATGGAGATGAGGTAAAAAAAAGGGGCGGGTTAAAGCCCCACTCCTAACATTAAATCTCACAAGCGAGACTGCGCAAGCATAGCCTTCGCTAGCCGAGACCTAAAAAGATGCCATGAATCCGTCCGGGCCCGGCGATTTGTGGGGTTTCAATCTTGATAGCGTAGAGATTACCTCATCCACCCTTATGGGTGCATCCTAGCCCCTCGCCTGATCTTCAGTCAGCCGGGCGACTCTCGTCCCCTGCAGGTATGTTTGAATGTCCTGATCTGGGAGGTCTTGTGCGGAGTATAACTTACCATAAAACTCCGCAAAGCACGATACGATCCCCTCGTCTTCTTCAATCACAGAGCCCTCATCCGATACCAAAGCCTCTACATTATTAGCTTGCCGATGGCCTCTAAGTTCGTTTGCAAGCATTTTACCGCATTTGTTACTCCCAACATAAAAGGCATGTTTAAGCCGGAGTATAGAGTACTCTGCGTTATCCAAGTCCAGCCCAGCTAACTGTTTCCTTACTGCCTCCAACTGGCTGGGAAGACATGGCTTGGCAGTTCGGGCTGGACTGTTCCCATGAGGCACAGGGTCAAGACTGATTTGCATATAGCTGTGTCTGAACTGGGGTGGCAAAGTGAGCTAAAGAATGATGGATTCAACCCAGATCTGTGACTGAAACTGAGTGTTTGAAAAGTTTCAGCACTCCGTCCATCATCTCCTTGTGTTTGCCTCCAAGTGACGCCAGACTCTGGGAGCACCAGTGCGTTGGTGTATTTATTCAAGTTCTCGTACGTACTGTTGTAGATGAATGCATTTCTCCCTTCTCAACTTACCTGCTGCAGAGTACGCAAAAAATGTCCCCCTTATCGCTGCTTTAACGGCATCCCAAACTATAGCAATGGGTGTCTCAGCATTATCATTAGCCTCAAGGTAGTGTCTGATTGCTTTGTCTATCTGTGAGATAACTTCTGGTCTACGGAGCAACGTCTCTTTCGTCCGCCATGTATTTGAGACATGATTCCAGGACGGAATTGCGAGGTCTAACAAAAAGGCTGAATGATCAGAAATAGAGCGAGGATCTATTTAGACAGACTGAGTCACGCCCTCCACCTCCCCAGTGCCCAGGAAATAGTTGAGGCGTGTGTAAGACGTATGAGCATGGGAGTAGAATGTATATTCCCCAACCAAAGGGGTGAAGACCGCTGTAAATCCTTTAGATCCTGCTCCTGTAACCAACAGGTCGATCCCTGCCCAAGTTCTCCCGCTGCCCCGTGACGCTGCGTTGAGCGGTCTAGTTTGTTGTAGATACACTAGATTGAAGTCCCTTCCCCAGCACAACCCATCTATCCGTGGTGGACATGAGGTCTGATACCGACCCCGTAAAAATTGTTCCTGCCCCTTGTTTGGAACATATACTGAACCCACGGTGAGAGAGAGGGGGCCTAGGTGTATGCTATAACCCAAGAGGGGACCCCTAATCTTGGAAATCTTTGTCCCTATTTTACCTTGAAATTTACGTGAGAATAGAAGAGCCACCCCCGCAGATTTGTGGGGATGTGATGAGAAAAACTGCTGGGGAAAGGCTTGTGTGTGCATTCTCGGCCAATCTTTACGAAGTAGGCGTGTCTCTTGTAGCAAGCAGATATCGACTTGAGAGTACTCTACAATACCGCTTCTTCTTAACCCTCAATGTGAAAGTTTTACATTATCTGGTTAACACCCTCAGGGGCATCATTCCAGTCGCCATACTCACTCTGCCTCCTCCACCTAGACAGCCTTAAACGCCTGCTGCTCGCAAGCCCCATATTGGACAATATATCGATGCCACTGGACATCGCCTGTTAAAGAGCCTGAACATCGTGTAGATTGCTGGCACCCCTTAAACCCAAAACATCAACGTAAAACATGAGTCCCTGGAATGTGACTGAGACAACGAGTTTGGTCCCATACCTGTGGTTAAATTGTTGATTAGGACAATGGCCAAGTCCGAAGGATCGCCTCCCCCCTAACTACCCCCCCCCCCCACTCCCAACCTACAGCTCATCAGAAGTCCCTCAGGCAGGGTCGTTGGATGCAGCGCCTTCCACAAGCTTGTCCAGGTGGGCCTTTCTCTCCAAAGCCATAGTGGCCGGGTCTGGCCCTGCGGATCTTCGGCTAGTCAGGATTTGCCGCCACCTTGACGGTCCTCTGCTCTAAGAGCACTAGCTTGAGACAATAGTTCATCTTCCTCCTGGGGTTCTATTTGCAGCAGGTGACATTCCTCCTTTAACAAGCGCACCTGATAGAACCTCTTCTGCCACCGAAAGATTAAGCGAAAGGGATGGCCCCATGAGTAAGTGACTTTCTTGTCCCTTAGGCAACTCGTGACTGGGTGGAAATCCTGTCTCTTCTGCTGAGTAGAGGCCGCCAGGTCTTGGTACAGATGGAGGGTGTGCCCCCGGAAGACCACTGAAGTCGAAGCACGTGTTGCTCTGAGGATCATTTCTGTATGGGGAAAGCTGTGGAGGCAGGTCAGGATGTCGAGAGCGCAGGGAGCGCCTGAGTTCCATCTGCCCACTCTTTGTTTGCGTTCCAGACGAATGTCCGCAGTCTGAGTGTCTCTTAGGATTTGAGCGAAAAGTTCCTGGACATACGCCTCTATATCTTCTCCCTCACCGTCATGGGGGAACCCCGAATTATTATGTTATTTCACCTTGAGCGATTCTCCAGGTCTTCTGCGTGGGCCTGTAGGTCCAGGTGCTGCTCAGATAATTGGACTATTTCTTGTTGCATCTGTTTAACCTCTTCGTCCCTTGAAGACTCTCGACACACAAGGTCATCCACTATGTCTCCAATATTGGTTACCTCCTTCCGGACTGCTTGGAGCTCTGACGTGAGGTCTTTCTTTACTAAAATGAGGTACTCGCTCAGAGTGGAAAAGAGGGCCTCTAGGAAAGGGTGCGTGACTGCGGCCGCCACATCTTCTGTGGGCGATGTGGATCGGCTTGTGGCAGCTTTGCTATCTCACTCGGGAAGGCGAGAGAGCATATCTTTAATCGAACCTCCTCTCTTAGTTCCTCCAGATGCCATCTCTGCAGGGCTGGTTGCGTGATATGAGAGGGAGAATATATGCCTTTATGCAGGAATCTGTCTTCCCACTCGATCTCTCAGCCAATTCGTTGGTATACTAGCTGCTATATCTCTCTCCGGGGCCTGCCCTGGCCTCGCCAAGCGAGTCCGGAGGTCCAGAGTCTGGAGCTGTATCAAACACTTCTTGGTCCCAACCTGTTGCTCTATCACTGGCAGCAAAGCCCCGCGAGGCCCACCTCCCTATCGCTATATTCGAAGGTGGTCGAATGTAGATCTTAATTCTAGATAGGAGTTATAGCAGTTCGGGACCTCCTCTCTGAGCTTAGACTTTGTACAAACCCCAGATATCTGAGCGCAGGGCTAGCAACGGCGCCCTCCGGTACTTCCTCTATTCCAGGCTCCACTACTTTTCGGTACCTCGAGTGGTGTCTTTAGATGGGGTGCAGATCGTGGTTCTCCCGGGCCTCGTTAGCATCTGCTAGTGCATTCAGACGCTGGGCACTGCGGTAGTAAATGCATGATCACATGGTGAATCACTGTGCTGGGGCGTGTGCCATGCTTGTCTTGGCTGTAAAACTCAGTGGGAATGGCCTCCAGAGACAGCCCCAGCTGCCGTCTGCTGCTTGCAAAGGTCTATTCCTCCACCCGAGGGGCACGGGCGGCCTGTCAGGCTATCCGGGCCCCGTGAATACCAGTGTGCTGTGAGAGGCTCCCTCCGGTCAGGTAACTGCTCCGGTTCATGACCTGAGGCGAACATGCGGGGCAGCACCAATGCAGCGGACTCCCAGATGCCAGAGGCCCCTCCACTGCTACGCTGCCCAGGTCCGCTGCTCAAGACTCCTCGGGCAGGCCTCCCCCCAGTGCACGGCCGCTCTGCGTCAGCCCGTGGGAGATACCAATCCTCTCCAGGCGATGCGATTTCAACAGTCTGGTGCCACTGGGCCTCCACAGGATTGTTGCACTCTATAAGGTCCGCCCAGGCGCACTCCTTCCCGGCCCAGTGGTACAAAGCAGCCGGGCTGGAAGCCTCCCACTACAGCAGCTCCTCTCCGGCCCAGCCGCGGTTGTTCCCTCCTATTCTCCGCTTCTCTCAGAGGTGAAGCCCTAGAGCTTCCCCTGGTGCAGCAGGACGCCGGAGACGATCCGGTAAGCCGATGCGTGGGCTCTGGACTCGCCCCGGGCGCTAAATGCAGTCAAGCGCTCGACAACTTGCGCTGCTTCTCGTCCGAGGAAGGCACCCCCGGTCGCCCCCGCTTATTAGCTGATTACTACTTAATAGGGGACAGCGGGGAGAGCCCAGCAAGCCAAGGCGGGAGAGACAGAGAAACAAGTCTCACACCATCGCCATCTTGTCCAGACCCCCACTCACCAGGTTGTTTTAGCCAGAATCCCTTGTAAACCTCAAAATTTTACTAAAAAATATAATTTCCCTCACGTTTTTGTATTGAAATGTTCTGGAATCTGCGGGGAGCCACAAACTTCCGATACAAATGGTATCTCACTTGTGTGGGTAGGCCTGTTTTTGTGTATTTTTGAGCGCAATCACTCTTGTACATCTCGTTTTCTACCTTCTCACCCTAGGCCATACTTGTGGACAAGACCGGTGGGTGGTTAGGGGGCGGTACCGGGTTCCTCCTGTATTGAGCAAAGTCTTTGACCTCCAAGAAGTTGTTGCTCAAATCTGTTCCCTAACTATGTGAGCCAGCCTATCCTGCTACGTTTCTCAACTGTGCCACTATTGGGTGTAGTGTGGGTGTATGAAGAGTGCTGGCCATAGTGTTGTGTATGGTTTGCCACTACTGGGCAATAACTGAGCAGGTAAAACGGATCCTTCCGAGTCACTTCATCATGTACATGTGGTGATTTGGTATTCTCCATTTTACAGAGTCTATTAGGACTTTAGTATGTTCTCTAGATTTTTTTTTGCTGAAAATCAGTTGGAGAGTAGACGGAATGGAGAGTAGACGGAATGGAGAGTAGACGGAATGGAGAGTAGACGGAATGGAGAGTAGACGGAATGGAGAGTAGACGGAATGGAGAGTAGACGGAATGGAGAGTAGACGGAATGGAGAGTAGACGGAATGGAGAGTAGACGGAATGGAGAGTAGACGGAATGGAGAGTAGACGGAATGGAGAGTAGACGGAATGGAGAGTAGACGGAATGGAGAGTAGACGGAATGGAGAGTAGACGGAATGGAGAGTAGACGGAATGGAGAGTAGACGGAATGGAGAGTAGACGGAATGGAGAGTAGACGGAATGGAGAGTAGACGGAATGGAGAGTAGACGGAATGGAGAGTAGACGGAATGGAGAGTAGACGGAATGGAGAGTAGACGGAATGGAGAGTAGACGGAATGGAGAGTAGACGGAATGGAGAGTAGACGGAATGGAGAGTAGACGGAATGGAGAGTAGACGGAATGGAGAGTAGACGGAATGGAGAGTAGACGGAATGGAGAGTAGACGGAATGGAGAGTAGACGGAATGGAGAGTAGACGGAATGGAGAGTAGACGGAATGGAGAGTAGACGGAATGGAGAGTAGACGGAATGGAGAGTAGACGGAATGGAGAGTAGACGGAATGGAGAGTAGACGGAATGGAGAGTAGACGGAATGGAGAGTAGACGGAATGGAGAGTAGACGGAATGGAGAGTAGACGGAATGGAGAGTAGACGGAATGGAGAGTAGACGGAATGGAGAGTAGACGGAATGGAGAGTAGACGGAATGGAGAGTAGACGGAATGGAGAGTAGACGGAATGGAGAGTAGACGGAATGGAGAGTAGACGGAATGGAGAGTAGACGGAATGGAGAGTAGACGGAATGGAGAGTAGACGGAATGGAGAGTAGACGGAATGGAGAGTAGACGGAATGGAGAGTAGACGGAATGGAGAGTAGACGGAATGGAGAGTAGACGGAATGGAGAGTATTTGGGTGGCTATTTTAGCATCTCGCCAGAATTGTCCAGCCCACCCACATCATGTCTCCAGACCAGTCTGTGGTCTGTGGTCCTGCAAGGGATCAGGGCCATTGAAGAGAATGGATCTATATAGCTTTGATATACTCTTCGGATCCCAACGGGCCCACTATTACTTTTGCCTCCAGTGGATTGTATTCCAGTACACCTCCTAAATCTGTTCTATGCGAGTCTTTTATATGGCGGATCTGGAGGTATCCATGATAAAATGCGATTTGTGTAGTTGTAATTCCTCAGTTAAGTGTTCAAATAGGACTGTGTTATTCCCTACCCATATCTCCCACAGCCTGGAAATACAAATTAAGACCCAGGGCTGAAAGCCCGTAAGGTGTTACAAGCTTAAGCATAGTACCTGCGCAAAGGTGGAGGTTTGAGCTATCAGTCTGTTAATCTATTTCATATGTGTCAGTGCAACCCACCAGGTTGTTTTTGTTGCATCTCCTGCGTGCCACATAGTGCATGAAAGCTCATGTCGTGGAACCAAAAGGATTTTTTATGGTGCTGGGAGTGGGGCTGACTGCTGCACTCACTCAGCCGGGGTTTAGCAGAGGGTGGTCTTTGCATCTCCTGAAAGCCCATAGATCTGCTGCTTGAGATGCAGCAGGGGACCAAATGGGTGGAGCATTAGGTTCAGTTCTATGGAAAGTAAATTAGGCCTTGGCAAGTGTTTTGCCTTAAACTATGACCCTTCCTTTTTAGGTCTCGGCTAGCAAAGGCTACGCTTGCGCAGTCTCGCTCGCAAGATTTAATGACTTGGAGAAGAGGGGCTTGAACCCGCCCCTCTTCTCTCCTCTTCTCCATTGGCTGGCCTCTAAATGCTGGCCAGCCATTGGAGAAGAGGTTTGTCTCGCAAAACAAGCCCCGTCCTTTTCGGATTCGGGGGCGTGTTTTTTGTCGATTTTTCTCTGGGCGTGTTGTTCGAGAAAAACACGCCCCCGAATCCAAAAACGCTGCTGCCTTTCTCCGAGGCATTTCTGCTTTCACCTCGGAGAAAGGCAGTGGTGTGCTTGTTTGCTTCTGGGAGTAAGCCTCTCTGTATTCAGATGCTGCCTGTGTGCCTGTTTTCTGCCTCGCAGTGTGCTGGAATCCAGAGTTCGTCCCTCGGGGTCGCGTCCACATCCTTCCCCGTGCCTGAATGTGTAACGTAACCGGCACTCAAGTAAGGCGCTCCAAATCTCCCCGTGCCTGAATGTGTAATGTAAATACGGGGCCATGTAAAGCGCTCCAATACCTTCCGGGCGAGTTCACACTATATCATTACTTTGCCCGTCGGCTAGACTGCCGACTTTTGTGCTGGAAGCCAGAGTTCGTCCCTCGGGGTCGCGTCCACATCCTTCCCCGTGCTTGAATGTGTAACGTAGCCGGCACTCATGCCGGGCGCTCCAAATCTCCCCGTGCCTGAATGTGTAATGTAAATACGGGGTTATGTAAAGCGCTCCAATAACTTCCGGGCGAGTTCGCGCCATATAAATATATAACTCTGCCAGCTGGTGCTTTCGTTCTACTGCTGCCTACATTGGGAGAATAAAGGGGGTTAAGAGTGCTGGTTAAGTGTTGTGTTGAAGATTTGTGGTGGGGGTTATGAGCAATGCCAATAGCTCTAACTTTAACAATGCCGAGACCATTGCATTGTAAATGCTTGTTCTTTTTACATCGTTCAGAGTATTTAAAAATAGACCATGCCATTTTTAAAAAGACTAAAAATATTGAATCCAGTGTACAGTTTTGAAATACACAAGATATTAGTTTACTTTTCCTACAGTATTTCAAATGTTTTTTCTTTTACTTTTTTAAACTGTGTTTTACAAAGAAGCATTTGTAGAGCGAGTAGCTTGGCACTTGCTTTACAAAGCGTTTGCCAGTGCTTGTTAAAGTGACTGTCTGCTCGCAACTCTGTCCTACTCTTGCAATGCATATTCGAGTATGAGGTGAAATGGAACACATCCTGTTCACAAATTTACATGTTGCTCTGCAGCACATCTCTAATTTAAATGCCCGACTAAGGCAGCCCCCCAGGTTTGCTTCTGATAATTTAAATTAACTTTTTAGGCAGAACCGTGTCCCACTCACCATTTCCAAAACCTATAATTATGACATTTGTACAGGATATGTTTATGAGAACTGGCGCTAGCCAAAACCTTTTGATTTTACTAAAGTTATTTATAATATACATATAATGCCATGGTATTATCATATTATTAACATTTTTCTTCCGCCCTCTAAGGCGTAAAGCAGGGAGGCATGGATTTGTCCAGTTTGGCCATTGGCTTACTTTACAGTGCGTGACTGCAATCTGGCCTTATACAAGTTGTACACCCCCCCACACACACACACACAAGGATCCGTTCAGTGGCAGGGGTTAAAAAGGTAATGTGTGCTTCTTGAGACCAAAAAGGTTTTTTCTTTTAGCGATTTAATTTCCTTTTTTTTTTTTTTTGGCGTGCAGATTGACGAGGGACTGGCAGCTTCTCCAACAAAGTTGCGCAAAAACCTTGCCAACATATGCATTGACAAAACCCACAGCACTTGCTAGATCTTTTGGTGTTTACAATGCTTGTTTTCTTCCAGCTACCATCTTTATCTGTTGGAAGACTTACTGTCGTCCAGGTCAAACCAGGCCTTTCTGTTTCAGTACAGTACCAAGACCTTTCAGCAGTTCCTGCTGTACAAAGTAACTCCAAGTCACACCACCCTAATGTGCACTGATATACAATTACAATAGAGTATAGTAGGAACTTGATCCTGCTTTATGTGGCATGTCACTAAATACTGCATGCTTGTTGGAGACACTTACTTGACCTCTTCACGTCATTCTACCATCCCCGCTTTTATTCTGACAATATGAACTTTACCTCAGATTGCACAGGGTAAGTCACTACCCTCCTGCCTTTGATCGTGTGTGCATTGAGTTTAGATTAACACAGAATGTAATATAAGCCATAGAAAGATGCGGATATCCCGTCGTCTAAGCCCTGCCTAGATTGTAAAAATATGGACTCCCTCACCTAGCATCTGTGCTTTAAGCCATAGCAACACGCCTTACCTGGATTGGACAGGACATCTTCACTAGCATCTCTACTGTATGAGCAATAGGAAGCCGTCACTCCACCCCATTAGTCCTGCCTGACTACAAGGGTTTGGGACACGCTTACGTGTATATTGTAGAAGATAAGATATTCTAAATCCATCTTGAAATCCTCTGCTTCCTGAGAGTGCCTACGTTAATGCACAGGTTAGCGTTGCTTTGTCCTTTATTAAATTGACATTAAACATCATTTAAAGAAAACAAGTTAAATATAAAAAATAGCTTATGCTAGAATCATCGGAGCAGAGCTGAAATAGAGCTTTGAGCCGATGTACAAGATATCCACTAGGGAATCTAAGAGCTCATTATTAATTATGGATGATCCATCGAGCCACATAGTATGGTAAAGCACAACCTGCCCGTGAGTTACCTTGATGAAAAATTTCAATGGGAGTCTCCATGCAATGAGAAGGGAATGTTTGCTTTTTCGCTGTATGTGTTATGTATTGCATTTTTCTTTAAGCATTCATTGTTTTCATTCCAGCGCCTCCTGCAGTTGGACTTGCTCCCGACCCAAACAGTGGCAACTCCAGTCACAGTATCAACAGTGGAGATGTTGGCACCACAAGCTTGCACAACATAAATGGAAGCATCACTGTTTCTACTTCAACCCCGGAAGCTGCTACTGCTGCACCCACCACTCTTCCTGCTGGGACACAGTCCTCCAATGTAACGGAAGTGAATGCTACTCTGGTATCTCCCAATCAGACTGAGAAGGTGACTGTGGCTGCAGATTGGTCCACTACCGAGAAATTAAATGCAACGGTGCCAATTGCAGTTTTCACAGATGCTCCAACCACGCTTAGCGATATTAACGTCACCACTTCCACCATATTGGCGGATGAATTCACCACCTCAGGTACCATAACTAGTTACCATTCAGTGGCAATATTTAAATGTGCTAGGTCAGATGCATTGTTGTAAAAATACTTCTTTTGAAGACGTTCAATATCCCTGTCATGTATAGGTGTTTTTATTTTTGTTAATCGCAGTGCCAGAATGCTCTGTTTTTAGGCTTCCTGTTTTGTGAATACTTCAGAAGACTTCGCTGTGAAATGTGACACATACTTCTTGACAATCAGAAGAGTGACTTAAGCCCAAAGTTGAGGTTTGGTCAAAAACCTTTCTGGGTCAGCAATGTATGTATATCAAACCATGTTAGTCTCGTACTTTGGTTATTATTGCCTAATTATTTAGGATTTTAAATAACCTGAAGGTAGTCTAATATAACTATCTTTTGTGTTACTAGCACTGACCATATTCAGCATTTGTTTACGCACGCTGATGTTGCCTTTTCCCTCTTCCAACTTGAGAAAATTCTCAAATTCACTGTTGGGTATATTGTATAGAGAGTGGGAATCCTTCCTATCCTGTAGGTCTTTCACAGATATGGCGCATTTTCTTCAAACCCTACCACCGAGGTTCTGATTTGTTTATTTTAAATGTTTTTTTATTGTTTACAGTCATCATGTATATACTTTTTGTAGAGATTCGTGTTTATTTGGTATTGATTTGAAGTAAGACATTGCTATAATTTATTGAGGGTAATTTAGATTCTGTGATATTTTGAAAGAGTTGTAATTGAATGTAGGCTGTCAACTATTGTATTGAATAAAACCTTGTGCATTGAGGAAGGCGGTTTGACAGTTCTAAATATTGGAGTGCGTCTATCACCTTCTGAGTTAAAATTTGTAATAATGGTTTCTAAAGACTAATGTTTTGCTTCCAGAGCATAGGATACTATTCATGAGATAATAGTCAACAGCTTTAAAACATTCTACTGCAAAGCAGAATGGTCTCCCCTTTGGGACCTATTGGCTTTGGCAATGGTATCAGCCATACTATACAGTATCCCCGATGCTGTGCAGCATTGTTTTAAAAAAAGAAAATACTACCCTATGCGGCCAGCTCCGTCATTTTGTTAGCATGTGCACCAAGCATACACAAGCTTTTTTTTATTTATTTTTCTGTTTGATGTTGGTAAACAAAATAAATGTAGTGTGGGGGGAGCAACACTGGGGAAAATAGCACGGGGCAACACAGAGGGTAGAATGCAATATGTAGGAGGTGTTCAAAGCAACACGTGGAGTGCAGGTTAGGGAAAGGAACACCGTGCTTGGAAGGAACGCAGAGAGGGCAGGAGCAAACAGAGCGAATGGAATGTGAGGGGAACAGACTGATTTACGAGAGCACAATGTGGAGGTGGGAGGAGATGCACACATGGAAAAAGCATTATGGGGTGAAATAAGCACAAAAATGCACATGGAGCAGAAAGCGCATTGTGTGAGAGAGGAGACGACATACATGAGGAAGACAGCTAGAAAAAACACAGGCTCTTGTAGAGTGCTTAAACCAAAAGGAAAAAGTAGCAACCATAAATGGAAAAGTGGAAGGACGCCCGTAATAGATCCCTGCTCCAAGGGAAGGACAAATCCAAGAAGGAAAGTGAATCCCACACACGCTGATGAATTAGAAGCAAGTAAATGAGAGCGACAAAGAAGCCAACCAGTGCTAAGTGATGGGTGGGCTCTAAGCCCACTGTAAGCTAACAGTATGTCTTGCAACAGACAGTTTGTGCCATCTTCAGCGAGACCTAAAAATGTGGAGAGAATCTCCTCAAGAGCAAATATACGCTGTAATTGACATTAGGGTTGATGTTGTGTGAGTGACGTCCACCATGTAAAAACTTTGAAGACCTTTTATGTAAGAGGCCTTTGATTTTGCCAGTCTTCATTTTAATGTAAAATTTCAATGTTTCTTTGGTAGATTTGGCTGTCTGTCCTCTGGTTCTAGTTAGCATTATGTATCGCTTTTGATTTTTCTCTGGCAGTACCTCAGCAGTCAAAGAAAATTAACATAACATCCTTGTCGAATAATATCCCTTATGTTTTAATGGATTGGTCTGTCTTTTTGGGCAAGAATTTTAGATTTTCGGTCTGCTTTGTGGGTTTTAGTTCACCTGGAAAGCCCCAGGATGCAATTCTGAATATTACATTTGACATACTGTCCATTCACAGGCGTAAGCACGCTGATGACTCCCTTTCAGTAACTATCTAACTTGGGGCAAGCCCATATCCTGTTTTTAAGTCCAGCTTTCCAGTTGGTGGCATCTTGGACATTCAGAGCTGGTTCCAGGAAATTGTCGGTTTTGCTTAGTGCATAATATTACATGTGAAACACATTGGATTGGGTCTGTTTAAATCTGGCATTGCAAGAAACTTTTTTGTGAGCATCGTAGCACCTTCCCATTTCTTGTGTTTGCAATGTATTTCTCCCATTTTTCTATTAGATCATTTTAGGGACATGCTTGTGTTGAACTCTTGGTGGCAGCCGTTGAACCGGGAGTTTGAGCCTTTCCACTGTGTAGAAGGGAGATGAGTTCTGAAGCACCATCTCTTGACAACCATCTCTACTTACTGGGCCACTTTGGGATTTTCTGAGTCCTCCAGCATGCCAAATATGCATATATTACTTTGCTCAGCCCTCCATTTGGTGTCTTCTGCCCTGCCCTCTAGGAATCTGATCTGTATGTGAGTCCCTGAACTTGTTTCTGTAAGTCATGACTTTTGGACTGAAGTTCCCCTTTATGGCCCCCTTCTGCTCATCTTTTTTAGAAGGTTTTCTTTGACATTTCTGGTCTTAGTTAGTCCTAATGATCCTATCCAGCTTATCTGAAGCTCAATTCTCTTCGTTGGTCGGGACCTATCATCCCTGCCGAGTAGTCAGTCTTTCCAGGCCTAGGCTCTCTAATACATGCTTCTACCATATGCAGTGTTTTCTTGCTAGCCTTGTATTTACCCATTTTCTTGTTTTTGGGTAAAGTTATCCGGCTTGATCAGGAGAAACAAATATGGTGTTAGGTGTACCCAGACTTGACAGGTTTAATTTCAACACTAGTGAGAACTGTGTAGGTAATTGCAGGAGAAATTCATTATATTTGTTGATCACAACCTCGTATTGTCTTATGATTGTCCGAAGGGGGCTTCGTGCTTTCTCCCATTACCAGCCTTATAGGTTACTGTTAGCCAGTGACTGGGCATGAACGTGAGCAGTGGCTCCACTCCAGGATAAATGTAGGCCAAGACCATTTTAGATGTCTAGTGCCCACTGTTCACTCCCTAAGAATCTCTTAACTTGCATTGCCCCCAGCTCTAGCTGTGCCTAGACTCCAAAGGCTCAAAGGCTCCCTAAAACAGAGTCATCATCTAATGCTCGCCCTTTGGGCTCTTGGTCTAGTTTTTTGAGTTATTGGTGGCACTTCTCTCAAATGATGTTACCCTCCCCTCTTCCCCACCCCCCCTCATCAGAGCCCAGACAGTTTCTCAGAGGAGACATCCCACCTTGTTGGACAAAGTTGGTAGATTGCAGGCACTGGCCTGGCCTTCATAGGAGAGTGATACTCAAGCAGGTTGTGCTTGGTGTGTTAATCCTGCTTCCTTGGCCATTGTCAAAATTGGGTGATGCTTTTTGCTAGCATGGAGGAGGTTAACTGGGGTCAGAGTGTAGTGAGGTTTAACAGGGCCCATTCCCAAAAGCTTCCATTTTACAAGTTCATGTTGTAAACTTTACATCTTTTCAGACTGTGACGTTTACATACGCACATAATGTACTCTGAAAGTCTTTTGCTTGCAAGCACATTTCTTCGTAAGCATTTTATCAATACACTGTACGTTCTGTTCAAGGATAAAGTACATTGAGCATGCTGCTCTTGTATTTTGTTGTCTGTTCGAAACCAGCTCTGAATCCAAAAGGCAAATAATAACACAAGCAAAAGGACCTCCGAAACAGTGCGAACCGAACCAGTTTTGATCATATAAACTGCTTCTGAGCTTTGATCGCCACAGGAGCACTTTCATGGATTATCCTGAATGTTCGCCCGTGACTAATTGCCAGCCCTGCTGACTTCCATCATTAGCCTGCAAAGGATGGCGGCCTGTTGTACACCAGACTGGCTCCCGGACACAGCACACTTCAGTAAATGGGGAGATAAGCTGCTCCAAGAGATCTTGCAGAAAGCACTTCTTACTATGCTCTCTATAGTATAGTTAGTTTTATGTAGGGTTATCATTCTGATATATATTCATATATTTATATAGTCAATACAATGTTATGATGGTTGAATTATTTATCATCTTCACCATTCTTGTAATGCTGGAAGCAATGTTTTGTTTCCTTCTACTAACAATTGCAGCTCACGAGTTTTACACAAGAATCTAATTGCTCCAATAAATGTTTGAAATGCCAATTAGTGTATTTCTTGCTTCTCGCTTTGGGCATGCCTCAGGTGACAACGAAAGGGTAGATCTGTTTCCACGATTTCCTTGGGTAGGATTAGAGTAGTCCTTTTCAGAGGTTGCAGACATCATCCGGTACTCTGTCAGGTTTAGGGGTCCAGATTGCGCACTGCGAGCTGGTCAGGAATTGGACCAGCATATTCTGATTATATGCTTGGACCCAGTCCCCATATTTCGACCCAAATGTTTTCCAAATGCACAGTCCTATTTAATAAGGAGGAGCTGTACGACAAGAGGGGGTCTCGCAATTGGCAGCGCCTTGGCTCAATTAGTTCCGGATAAGCTACCTCTGCTCTTGTTCCATTCATGACTCTGCCACCTCTCCTGGGTAAAAATCCCAGTCTCAAACTGGGAGTGAGGAGAGCTCAATGCTCACTCTCCAAAGTGTGGGAGGAGACCCAGACATTTGCGTCCGCCTCTTGGTGACCCTACCAGCCACCCAGTTGGTGTCCCCAGAAATGGTGCTCAGAGTTTCTGTCCAGCCAGTTCAGATTGACACCCTGTAGGTGCAGAAGGCCCGGTGATATGCCACAGGGCGACTTCTGTTCCCCTTCTTTTCCAATGGAGGTGCAATCTATTAGTTAGAAGGGTGGTGAAGTGGCTTGCTTGCTTTTGCCTCCCTCTTTGCTTGCCTGCTTACGCACACACCATGTGCGTTTGCCTCTTTCTGTTTCCACCAGGTCTATCTCGTGGTGCTGGCTTCTCCTGCCTATTTCTGCTGGGAGGAAGGGGAGGGAGTTTAATTCGGGTGCCCGGCGCCACCCAGGTATCTATGTCACTTGCCCTGCTGCAAATGGCTTGATCCAGGCCTGAAGAGCTTTGGCTTGAGGTGGATTGTAAGGCACAGAATGGGAACTCGACTGCCCTGCGACGGCCATCTTTTGAGCCTAGGTTCAATCCCCTGGGGCTGGAATTCTAGATCATGGTTTTTGGTGCAATAAACATGGAGCTGTTTACTATTTAGTTGGAAGATCTATAAGATTGTTTTATAGGGAGGTGGCCCCAGAGCTAGCTTGAAGTGGTTCAGAGGGAGAGGGCTGCTCATTACCTGTGACATACCCCTCAGTGTAACACAGTCATAACTCCAGGGGCACAAAGATTCTGCCATGTTGAATTGCACTGTGAATGGTGCACTGTGGGATAGTTTGCACTGAGGCAAACAGGATGTGATTTTGTCCCTTTGTGACGCTGTGTCCAGGAGTCACACTTCACCCACAGGCTAGTGAATTGAATCAAACGTAGCCCCTCACACTGTCACCTGATAACAATGTATGGGCTTGTGACAGAACAGAAGAGAATTGGACCTGATGTCTGCCCTCTGTGGAGATGTGAAGGATTGGACCTGCTATCACTTGTACCCAAGACTAAGAACGGGACTCCAAGGGTATGCTGGCTGACCTTCTTTGTGACTACAGGGACATCAAAAGTTGCAAGAGACCTTTGCTGAGGTCCTTAACCAAGCATACTTGTGTAAGAGCAAAGGTCAGTAAAATGTCACAAGATGGTGAAACCAGTGGCGGCTGTGAGGGGGTGTTAGTAAAGAACTTACCTGAAGCCGCCGCCGGCCTCTCGCGTCACTCCTCCTGTCCTCTTCATGGTCCCAATAGCCCCTGGTACAGACTCCCATCCAATCCCCATGCTGCTCATGCTATGAGAGCTGAAAAGACACTCCGCTCAGGGCAGGGAGTCTTAGGGGTTTCTCCAGCTCAGCTGTTCAATGCAGCCTGGCTGGAGAAACCTAAGTGCACATGTGTGTTTATCCAGCCTGCGACGGCTGGCCAAACACATATGCGCACTTGGAAAGTGTACATAGCACTCCTCCTCCCATGCCTCGTTGCCCCCTCCCTACAGCTCTGGCTCAGAGCCGGCAAATGAAAAATAAAGCTATGCTAGAACATAGTTTTATTTTTCATTTGCTGGCTCTGAGCCAGGAAGTGGGGCAATACTCCTCTGCCATTGCGGAGGAGCCGCCGCTGGGTGGAACACAGTCTCAGACATTTGCCCAAAGTTACTTTTTATCTTCCACGTGTAGAGCAGAAGCCTGACTTAAATATGCTAATACCTCTGGTCTGTACACAAATCTGGACATACTCGGTGGGCAAACTACGTTCGAAGATCCTGTTCATTACTTAATCACATCAGTCACCCCAAAATAGTTATACAATTCTTGGGTTTATTTTAACAATGCTTTCAATCAATAACTAACGGGTAACATATTTTTTCTTAATCACTTAGAATAGTCTAGACCTGCAATAAACATAATGACAGCCTAAAGATGAGCCTTGCCTTCACAGCCTCATTAGTCACAATCAGTCTGATCTTAGATATAAAGGGAAAGTGCTATTATTAATTGTTTTTATCAGTTTTTTAAATTAAAACTGTGGCAATGCCACCAATAAAACATAACTTTGGGACAACAATAGATCCCTTAGTGAAACATACCAAGTAAAATAAAAACATAGTATTGCTGGATATGATTCGGCCTGGTAATAAACATAGTTTCATTGAAATCAACATTTAACACCGGGGACTAATAAGATAAGCATCTGTTGATCATGTAGGATGTAATGTAGTTATTAATACGTGGATGTAGTTTTGGTGATTTGTAAGATTTGGGGACTAATGTTTGATGTAGGTCCTAGCAACATTGGGTTTGAGGTTGAGGGCAGGAGTGAATTTGTAGAATAACGTTTTGATAAGTTTACGCACTCTAGCTTAATTGGGGAAACTAGCATGTTGATGCAGGCAGTGAGTGCATCAAAATAAAGGATTTTAAGCAAGGCAACAACATGGGAATGTAATGACTGGTCTTTTCAGTATGGACGGTGGCAGGAGAGGGTTTTTATTCTTTTTTTTTGTGTGTAGGAAGAACGATGATAGATTTTGGAATGGCCTTGCTTGCTGACAACCTGTCTCCAGTGCTGTAGTCTCCTTTGTCTCAAGGGTTAGTAGTCCGTGGGTAAATGTGGTTCAGCAATATAATTACAACGGATTAATTCTGAATTTGCACTGGCCATCACCTCCTCTGTAAATTGTATTTTCCTCCCTTTCTGCATTCTCCCAGACGTGTGTATCCGATCTTCTATCTCCTGTTTGTTCTAGAGTGCTCCTACAATGAGTACTTGTTCTTATTTATAAAGTAATGGTTGTTGAACCTAAATAAACTTTATATGCTCACACGCCAAGCTTTACATAGACATTACTACTAGTTTAAGTATGTTTCAAGCATTTGTATGCACAGTTTGAGATGCACATTCTTCAGGCTCTGGATAGGGCGGCATCTCTCCTGCTGCAGTCACCCTCCCAATAGGTCTGGCTTGCTGTTTGCAGTGGTTGTCACAATGTTGTTCCTGGTTGTTCTTTGGGTGCACGATCAGGCCCACTGTGAATGCCACTCTGTTGAATATTTACTGCAGCCATCTGACCCTCTGAATCAACTCTGCAGCATTTCAGGTAGGATGGTAGATTTCACTCGACGAGGAGCCTGCAGCTCACACGATCTGCTTCACACTGCTTTTGTCCTGCTTTTTACCCTTTAGAGTGAAGATCCTTCAGCCCTCAGATGGAAACACAGCAGATTAGTCTTCTACATTTCACATTACCTGTTGGTGTATTTCACATATCCTCACTTTGCCTGAACAGTGCAACAGAAAGTGATACGGGCACTTGCAGAATGCTTTACGTTTCCTGAAGGCATGCTCTGTCAGTAATAACGAGTAACATGCATTTTATCAGATGGCACCTTGCTGCTGCAAAGCAGCACCTGAATGTTGTTTTATATGAAGAATGTAAAGGGTTCTCTATGCGTACTGGGTTATGAGAGCCCCAGAAGTGTCCCATTAGGTCCACCCCAGTACAGCGCTAGAGCATCATCCACATCTGACATTAATTAGCCTTAGCTTATGTTATATTTGGTATCTGATGTGGAGCTGCAACTGAGCAAGAGTCATCCTGTTAAACAGTTCTCTACTGGTGTTTTTTCCCCTGAACCACATTGGTCTGGTAGGCAGTTTGATGGAAATTAATTATCCTCTCTGAGATGTTACTTAAAGGGGAAGAATGTGGACCTTCTGATGTGAATGTGAAGTGTTTAGTGGGTAGGGTCTGCATAGTGGGTGAGGCATTGGGGCCCTCCTAACCCGTACCATCTATTGTTGTGTTGTCATGTAGTGGCAATGGGTCTTGTGTCCTTTTAGAGGATCTAGGACGTTGTGTCTTAGTTTAGTGCAGTTTGTGAATCTTCATCCTGGGCTCTAGGTTCTGTTGCTGAAATACCACCCCAGTTTCCTGGTTGACTTGTAGTTGAAACATGTCTGTACCTAGCTTGCTCTGTTTATGTAGCTCATGGCTGCATTTTTGTGTGCACAATTCCCTCCGTCCCACTGTATTCATGACCTCTCGCCTCATCGCCTTATTTTAATTGTCCACCAGTGTTGTTTTCTGAGGGTCTTTGTCCTTAAATGTGTTCTTTGGGGTCCTTTGTCTCTAATTCCATGTGTATGTTTGTGATATGTTGTGGTTCTATGTTGTTAGAACTGTATTTAAGTGTGTGTTTTAGTTTAAAGCATAGGGGTAGTAGGAGAAGAGCAGTGTTTAAGATTTGGGAAGGAGAATGATTGGAAGAATAGCATGAGGGTTAATGAAGTATAGTGAGGAGTAGAATACCATGAGGCAGAAGAAAGGGGTGGGGGGGAAGCAAATAGGGAGAACGAAGTAAGCGTGTAGGAGAGTAGCGTTATTTTGAATGAAACATGTTTTTTATTTTCGAAAATCCCCCGGTACTGCCTAACTTCTGCTGCAGGCCGCTTTCGTTCCCCGCTGTTCACTCCTCCTTTGGCAATTGCATTTTTTGATTACCTCCCACACTGCAGATTTGTCAGGTACGTACCTCCTCCCCGGATTATACAGGCCCCCCAACACCCACTCAATGACTACACTGCCTCTCTCCCTCATCTAGCCTTCGCTGCATGTGGTCGCTGAAGATGAACTCCATGGGGCAAGCGATTATAAGGCTTTAGGGCAATGACTTATTGTGACATGAAGTTTGAGGCTGGAAGGACTGGCTTTGGAGAATGCGGTAGTGTACGTAGACCAGGGAAGAAACGAGGCTGTAGCAGATAAAAGATAAATACATATTCCTGTATTGAGCTTTATGGCGAGGGCATCATAACCTACCAGCCCAGCTCTTTAGCTCCAACCACCTGGCTTCGCTGGGAGGTAGGCGTAACCTGGAGCCCCGTGATAGATTGGAAGGGGGGGGGGGCAGACCGAGTGGGATGGAGGGGAGACAAGACAGTGAAAGCAAGAGCGCTGTACTGATACAATGACCTAGTAAGAGCCCATGAAGTGTTTAGATCTGACAGAGGGGACCTGCCATGGAGGTGCCTCATTGGGTTGCAAAAGGAGAGTCTGGGAAAAGCATCTGTGGCAGGAAGCGCCTTGGCGTGTCTCAGACAGAAGGAAGCGTGCCCAGGGGCCGCTGCTCTGGTTTGAATGGTAGCGAGCGGCGCAGATGATGGAAAACAAATTAGGGTGGCAGATGGGAAAAAATTAGCGTTGAATAAAGGGGCCCTTTATTTGAGCACATCCAGCGAGCAGAGTCTGAGGAAGAGCAGGGCTGCTCGCACTGAAAGGGGAAGGGAACGAGGTGGGCTGTGCCCCATTCTCCCTCACCCAAAGGGGCCGGCGCCCACCCTCGAGTTGCAACAGCGACCGCGGCATCTCACAGGGTTAACTGCAGCTCCTGCCTGGCAACACGGGGTGTGTGAGCGCTTTCCTCCCCCACCCTAGAGCTACATACTTTCAAAATGTCAACTTTAATGTTGCTGGTGGAGAGGTGTCATAATGTGTCTCTGTGAAGGGTAGGTAGAGAAATCTACTCTCAGCCGCGTTTGACACGGTGAACCACGTACAACTGGTGGATCGTGTCCGTCGGCTGGGAGTTACTGGGGAAAGTCCTCCAATGGATTGCTTCCTTTTTGGAGGGTCGGTCCCAGAAGGTCCAAATAGGGCAACATAAATCTAGTCTTGGCATCTTGCCATGGGGAGTTCCGCAGTGCTCTGCGTTGTCCCCTCTGCTTTTCAATATTTATCTCCAGCCTCTGATAGCAGCATTGGCTAGACTGATTTGTCAGATATATAACTATGCCGACGACACTCAATTGTCCACATTGATAATTCTTCTCAGGCATAGCTCAAGGTACAGAACATCCTATGAATTGGATGACTCTGAACGCACTCAAAGTAAATCCGGATAAGACGGGGGTGCTTGCTATTGCTACTGGGGCTAGCACCTGGTCCAGTCTCTTCTGGCCACAAGAGCTTGGCACTACTCGGATACAGGTACCAGCAGTGAAGAGCCTGGGTATCAGGTTAGACTCCAAGTTAACGATGAATAACCAGGTAGCTGCTGTAGTGGGGAGCTGTGTGGGATTGATGAGGCAATTAAGGAAACTTGTACCCTTGCTGTCTTTTGCTACCATGCGCACTGTGGTGTTGGCTTTAATCCTGTCACGCCTGGATTACGGCAACGCAGTATACCGAGGACTTCCCGATAAACTTCAGGTGGTTTTAAATGACGCAGCGAGACTGATCCTTAAACTGTGAAGAACACATGCCACACCATTGCTTCGGCAGTTACACTGATTCCCTGGTAAGAGGGGGGGGTCAGGTTTAAGGGCCTGTGCATTGCACATAAGGCTAAGGGTGGAGCGGCGCCTAGCTACATCAAAAACAGTCTGAAGCCTTATGTGCCTGGCTGTTGCCTTCGTTCATCAGGGACACACCTGCTGGCCTGTCCGTGCTTTTACAGAACCCCCTTGACGGGTCTTGTCTTCTCGGCTGTGGTTCCCCAGATCTGGAATAAATTACCAGAAAGTCTGCGCGGGGAGACACCTCTCCTTCCATTTAGGAAGAAACTCAAGACCATCCTGTTCACCGAGGCGTTTGGATAAGTTCACCCCAATTCTGCCCTACCTGCAAGTGATATGACATCTCGGGTTCATGGTAATAGTGCTTAGAGACCGTTGGTGATTTGGCACTTTACAAATATAATCTAACATAACATAACTCTAAGTGGTGCAGAGTCTGGGAAAAACATCTGTGCCAGGAAGCACCAGGGGCGTGTCTCAGACAGAAGGAAGCGTGCCAGGGGGAAGACGCTCAGGATTGAATGGTAGCAAGCGGCGCAGATGATGGAAATCAAATTAGGGAGGCAGATGGCTAAACATTAGCGTCGAATAAAGGGGCCCTTTATTTGAGCAAACCCAGTGAGCAGAGTCTGCGGAAGAGCAGGGCTGCTCGCAATGAGGGGGGAAAATAACGAGGCGGGGTGTGCCCCATTCACCTGCACCCCGAATGGGCCGGCGCCCGCCCTTACGTTGCAACAGCGACTGCGGCATCTCACACAGTCCTTTCAAAATGTCTGCTTTAATGTTGCTGGTGGAGAGGTGTCCTAGTGTCTGTGAAAGCAGGCGCCGAAATCACTGAAAGCGGCGCCGTAAACAAACAAGCGCAGCCAAAGCGGACGGCACTGACGAAAAGAAAAAAGTGCTAACTTGCTTTTAAAGGAGAGCATGTAAAACCGCCAGTAAAAGATCCAGTCCGGGTGGGCGGGGCCAAAAGAGGTAAGGTGGCAACCAGCAGGGACTAAAAAGCCTCCGGTCCAATCATCACACTCCGTTTAGTATAATCAATGACGCCAAAAGACTCACACCAATAAAGTACGGGCGGAGCAGAGACACAGCTTCTGAAACCATATTGATTCCAAGAAGCCCTTGCAGAGCGAGCAGCGCGTGCGCGCTGCAACGCCAGGCGAGACCTAAAAAATGAACAGGATAAGTGGACGGCTAACAGGGATATCTCAGCAGAGGAAGGTGTAGCTCTGCGACCTGTGACATGTGAAATGAAGGTCTTATATCGGAGACGGGCGATGGATAGCTTGCTGTGACACTGAGCAAGTTATCAGCCATAAGAGCAAAGGATTGATCTGCTAAAGGTGAGGGGTAGGTAGCTTAGCAGTCCAGTGAAGGACAGCAGTGCTGACCGTAACCAGTGAGGAGTAGCTCTGTCTATGAAAAATGAACTGTGTGCTGCCTGCTCTGAATGTGGAATTAGTTACCCGAGTGAATACCCTTGTTTACTACGAATTGTCACTATTCGGCTCTAGCGCATGAAGTTACATGGAAGTTTGGAACGTATGTACAGTTGGGGGAAGTGCTTAGTTATGAAATCCAGTAATAACCATATTGTTGATGAAAAACCAGGGTGCTGAAAAGTGAGGCAGCTAACTTGTAACGTTATCGTTTTTATTCCTGCCCTATATTAAAAACAATATACATGTTAATGAATTGAAGCCCTTCTAAAAGTTGCTCAGGGCTTTTGTGTAAGGCCTAAAATATTAGGGTCTCACCCAGTAGCGCCTCTAAGCACCAAATGGAAACTTGCCTTTTCATTAAAAAGAACTGGCAGGTGTCTCTCATTCCCTCTCTACAGACCACTACTACCGTAGTGTGAAGAGTAGGCAAACCTCTGAGGGAATCTGATCTGATGGAACCCAAGCTCCTCCCCGTAGCCAGCAATCCGCACACACACAATATGAATGGTATTTTATGCTATAAGATTAATATACAAATTAGGGCCAAAGTCAATTGAGCCACAACCATATGCCTTCGTATATCCTTAGCCTTTTAGTCTAAAACCTAACCGGTTGTCTAAAAGCATGGTTATATCAGTTCTTCATGCTATGCCAAATCATGTAATGCCTCCCCTCCCTGTGCCATCGGGCCTAACGTCAGAACTTTCAGCATCTCCTCCAGCATCTAATGTGTCCAGCCCTGCCCTGACACCCACTATCTTATGTACCATTCTTAAGCATGTTGTCCTATCGAGCAAGTAGGGGTCAGCTCATGCTGTGCTCTTGTAATCATTATACAGGATATTGAACAATGCTTCCTGTTGAAAACGTAGTTCTACATAGAAGCTCACTGCTACTTTTCATCCTTCTTCCTGCAGGATGGAACATACAAGGTCAGCTCTCCTTATGAGCAGTACATGAGTCAGCATAGAAATGTTCCTTTTCTGCCTTGTTAGCATGAGTTGAAGAAAAACCTGCCAACTAAGCACACAATCGTTAGCTGCACTATTCAACCAAGTTAGCCCACTTTCTACGTCTTGCACTATGATTACACACATTCCAGCACTTGTAAATGCACAGCAGTGTTTACATACAACGAGGCCAGTATCAATGTAACAGATATATTTAGAAACCTTGCTACTCGTGTTGGGATATTCTTGCAACAGTTATATTGCGTTTCATTTAAACAAATATGAGGGAATAAACTGTTGGCTATAGAACATAGGCAGCAGTTAAAAAAAAAAAAAAAAAAAAAGTCGGCCGTAGAGTAATTTATGGTTAGTCTAATAACAAGTACAAAAATAACATGCAGCTTTTAATGGAACTGGAGGTTTTCTGGCTTTATGGAATCTGTGTGGGGGTGTTATAAGCCCATCCCTTGGTGGCTCTATGAAGCTACCTATAAGTACCGTATGGAGTCTGCCCAGGAACAAATTAAACCCGTAGGTTGGAGGCAAGTTTACCACCTATGTATTCCCTGATTTGCCTGTACTCCACTGTTTCCCAACTGAAGTCATCTGTAGGAAGAAGGAGATAGTTGAACCAAAAAGGTGGGGTGTGGGGAGAAAAGGATTGGTCTGGATGAAGTGGCAAGGTTCTGGCCCTAGTCTCCCTCCATGGCCCTTACAGACTCAAAACAGGGAAGACTTCTTTGGAAGAAGCCCTTGCGTTTTCAGCGCTTTATTTATAGATCCAGGCCGGATGCCCTGTGAGGGAGGTTAAAGAGTTGAAGGGGAAGCGGAGTACCTGCCCAATCCAAGATGGCCCAACAATAGTGAGAGAAGTTGAGAGGTAGGTCAGTGGAATGGGCTAGAGAATTAACGCCTGCAAGCAAAAATAAATTCCAATTGTCCTAGCACAATCTATATTCATTTTCATAAATTAAAGCAAAAACCTAATTTCTGACCGGCATGACAAATTGTTAGCACTGTTTATAAAATGTTGTGCTCTTTTATGTTTGAGAGCAAAGTGGGATTCCTTTGAATGTCTGGCCTGGTTTTCAAACTAACTTGTGAGAAGCTCGCATACTAGTAGAGTATCTCAGCCCCAAAGTAAAATCCTGTTGAAAAGGCTATTCACCAGATTGCTGGTGCGATAGCCCATTTGAAAATGGCAGATTCTATTATACTACTACAAAAGGAAAATCTGCAAAATGTCTCCACATAAGAAGCCTCATTACTTTAAAACATGTTCTTTCTAGAGTTATGAGGTTTTTTGACCATTCAGTTTTATTTCAACATCTTTAGACTTTGACGATTAGCTTACTGAAACATCTTGATTATCTGTCGCGCATTGAGGGACTGTATTCACCAGATATTCATTTGACAGTTTTGCCAACTCATCAGAAATGTGCTTAGAGTATTTATTTAAACTGTCAATTCAGTCATTACTGCCTTCTTCCTTCTATGTCTTTGTTTTGTATTGAAGAGTTAAACATATGTATCTCCTTTTCTCTTCACAGGTGGGACCACCAAAGGCAAAGGTAAGAATATTTTGAATCTGAGCTCCTTGTGTTAAATCTGGGTGGCTGCATTCTTATTTGCATATCATTTGTTTTGATGGTGTGCTTGTTTTGAGAGCTTGCCATTGTTATATGCTTTGTGATATTCGTGTATTCCATGTAAAATGTTTCTTGGCTTTTTCTGATTGTTGTAGCAATGTATTCAGATTATTTTGTAATTATGAGGATTTAATTTGTGTGTGCAGAGGCTGTTGGATTTCGGTAACTTCATCTGAATGCTGCTATTAAACTACAGAATTTTACAGAACATCCAACAAGTCCTTGTAAAGGTTAAAGGGTATTTAGGACGAGATCCACCACCTATGACCTAGGTATAATGGGAGAAGATTAGTGAAAAGAGGGGGTGGGGGTCCAGATGCCTCATCTGAACAGATTGGAATCTTCCACAGAGCAAGAGGAAGATTTTCAAGATGGATACCCTGACTCACATGGTAGTTGAAGCCTAGACCATGTTATAATCATCGAAGAGCCCATGTAGGCAAGCATCACCTATCATGTATATGTGTTGTTCGAGGCATGTGGGCTGCTGAATTCATATCTGTGCATAGATCGCCGCCTAGTGTTGGGTCCGGATGTTTGCACGTTGTTGTCCTGGAAGAGTCTTCGAAGTATCCTTGGATAGGTGACTCCTCCCCTGGACTACAGTGCGCATGGGCATCCTCTCCATCCTCAGATTGTTTTTTTCCGCCATTGGGTTCGGATGTGCTATCTTAACTCCAGTTAGGAAAAACTTTGAATCGAGGCCAAAAGGCCTTTAGTTCGCGTCGGTACTGTTCACTCGATCGGTTTCGACTCTACCTGTTAGCTTACTAACTTCCGAAACAACTTTTCGCTTTTTACCTGACCATCGACGACACCGACGATGGAGTCGAGGACACCATTCAAGAGGTGCCCGGTATGCAATGCGAAATATCCCCATATCGACGTCCACCCGGTGTGCAACAAATGCTTGTCGCCGGACCACGACGAATCGACATGCATGGCCTGTGCCCGGTTCCGTTCCAAGAAGACTCTACGGCAGGGGTCTCCAACGAGTAGCTCGGGAGCTACTGGTAGCTCGCCAGCACCTTCAAAGTAGCTCTCCTGGGTGAAGTCAAGCCTAGTATCAAATTCAGAAAGTAGATGCCCATTGAAAAAGGCAGCAGTGCTCATTTTAAGACCCTTAAAATGACAGCCAGCCGAACCTTTGTTAGTAACTCATACTAACACTTAGCACACACAGTATCAGCCTATATGGCCTGTCACATGACAGTCTGTATCCAATCTCAATATAACTAAGCCACAAGGAGATGGACCATGTTGTAGTCCCTGCTGTATCAAACACAACATGTGTGTGAACAGTGGACCATAAATGAAGCATGGCAGCAGTAGCCTGAGCAGTACTCAGTGCTGACCCACCAAAGTGCGGGACTGCAAGAGTCAGTTGGGTGCATGATCAGCTCAAGACCTGAGGAGAAGAGGGCATGATCCAGACTGAAGAAAATTAAGAACTCATCAGCATTTATGTGCGTCCATAATAAACACTATTGCTTCTTGAAAGCTATGCCTGGTGTCAAAGACCACCAAATGTGTATGTTAGCCCCCATCATAAGGGTGTTATCTCCGACATAATTGTGCTTGTTCCTGGCATAATAGGTCCAATGGCATAATAATGGTCATCCTTCACTATTTTGGGTATTTTTGGTCTAGTTGTGGTATACTGGCAGCCATCATTTACTGACTAGGATCATGACTGGCCTACATTAACCTATTCCTGGTATAATAATGGTCATGACTGATATATGGTCTCTGCCCTGATCCTTATGGATTTCAGCCTTGGCACAACTGTGGCCGTAGTGTAATGGTGGACATTTCTGGCATAATACAGGCATCCATGGTGCTGTGGTGAGCATCCATGACATATAACTGTAATACCTGGGTATGCAAAGTAGTCTGTCCATATGAGGCATTTTTACATGGGAGTACATAATGAATGACAAGCTGATGTTTTGGGACTGTGCATTTACTAAAATCTGAATACAGATATTTTAAAGGCAGTTTTTGTTTTCAAAAATGGGTTTTCGTCTGGAAAATTTAGTTTGTACGCTCACAGTGGAAAGTGGTTTATGATAGAAAAATGTGCATTTTAAGAAACTGATGAATGATAATTCAAGCTGAGCTGGGGAGACCTACTGCTGTATTCATGAATTTGTGTCATAGGGCATGATAAGATTTGAATGTTACTTCATAAGTCAGGTGGAGGCATTTTATATTAATGAACTTTTTCCTGACATTTCTAATGTTACCTGCACTTGGAATACTTGAGTGGTAACTACTGATAATCCTGCTTAGGGTGGCCCTAGTGTAGTCCCTATTTTGCAGTTATAAAATTTGCTAGTAGCTCGGGCAGACTTTCCTTGAGCAGAAGTAGCTCTCACTACAGAAAAGGTTGGAGACCCCTGCTCTACGGAATCGACGAGCGGCGAGACTCGAAGCGCAGCACGCGGCACCGGCCCCGGCAGACATCTTCAACGCCGAAGATGTCGAGGAATTGGAAATCCTACCCTCCAATCCCGGTTCCGAACATGACTCCGGTTCGGACGACGTCGACGAATCACTCTTTCGCAGAGATGAAGACAACACCGAGGTAGGAGACGGCGATGAGGCCTTAGGGGCCGAAGAGAGTAGCTCCAATGACGAGCAAGGCCTACCCGTTCAGACTGACGAGAGCCCAGTGCCACAGTCTATGGCTCCGGTCGAGGGATCGCCTTCGGGCCTTACCCGAGACCTATCCCGCAGTTCTTCGGCCCCGCTCTCGGGCCCGGCCTCGGACGTTCAGCGGCAGCCATTATTACCTAAACCGGCTGGTTTCCCTTCTACCAAACCGAAACCGAAAGCTGCACTGGTACAAATGAAACCGAAACCGAAAGTGGCGCTAGTCGGATCGAGGCCTTCCACACCTTCGACGCCAGCGACACGCATCGGCACCGAGCGCAACAAACGAGACTTCGGTGCCGAACTTGAAGCGGCCGATGTCGGAGTCGGCATACGGAAAAAGGCCCTCGGTGCCATCAAACCTGCTCGGCTCACGGCGCCGACGCCATCTACTCCTAAACCGAAGGTCATACTGCCTGCTGCGTCTCACGTCGCTTCCACGGCAACACCAAAGCCCCCAGCATCGAAAACGTCGACGGCCATTTCCGCCCCTCGACCCGATGACCCACCGGCGCCGAAAAAGTCCACGGCCGCCTCTACAAACCTGGTCGGAGCTAAGGCCTCGAAAGCGCTTCAAGTGCGAACCGTTGCAGCACAAGGCAGCAAAACCCAAACAGCCCTCCAGGACACGTCGGGTTCCGGCCCACTAAAAGCTCAAGCAGCCTCTTCGGCGCCAGCCGCCATAACTTTTGGCCTGCCGCCATCCACGATCCCGAAAATGTTCCAACTCAGGACACGGGTCACCCACACCACGGGTACACCTGCTGAGACGTCTCCGTCACATTACATCGACGCCAACACCGGCAGGATGATTATCCATGACCGGAGGATAACTTCGGAGCCACCCTTGGACCCTTTCAGGATCCCATTAAAAAGAAAGCTGCCTGTGGACTCAGAACCTGTGCTTTGCGAATCTTTCGACTCGCCCTACCAGGATCCTCTATCATTCTCTCCCACACACTCCGACACGGATGCGTTGGCAGACTATATGGATGACCAAGTCCCTTACCACGGAGACATGGACCCTGATGACCAACAGGACCCTGATCAAACTTGGGGCGACCCTGCAGACCCCAGTGCACCTCTAGATGCACAGGACCCACAGCTCTATGGAGCGAAAACATCCCCCACAGAGGACACTGCAGCGTTCAACGCTCTTATTGAACGTGCTGCAAATAATCATGGAGTGCAGCTTCACTCTGACACCGTGGAAGACGACTTCCTTATGGACACTTTCGCTTCCTCAGAAAGGCATGTAAAGACTCTGCCCATGTTGAAAGGGGTCCTCAAACCAGCCAAGGACATCTTCAAGGAACCCACCAGGGCAAGGGTGATAAACCCCAGGATCGACAAAAAGTACAGATCAGCACCTGGGGACCCTACTTACATCAGAGGCCAATTACCTCTCGACTCCATTGTCGTTGCGAATGCTCGCAAGAGGGCACACTCGCAAACGACAGGTGACGCTCCTCCCCCGGACAAAGAGTCCAAGGTGTTAGAGACCTCTGGCAAGCGAGTTGCCGCCCAGGCTGCCAACATATGGCGCATAGCCAACACTCAAGTGCTCCTCGCTCGCTACGATAGAGCGCACTATGACACATTGGAGCAACTACTCCAACATCTCCCTGACCAGTTCAAAGAAGGTGCAGAAATTCTTATCAGAGAGGGACAGCTACTCACAAATGCTTCCATCAAGTGTGCACTAGATGCTGCAGACACGGCTGCCAGGGCCATAAACACAAGCGTCATGCTGCGACGACATGCCTGGTTGCGAATCTCCGGGTTCAAACCCGAGGTGCAAAATAATATCCTAAACCAACCTGTCAACCCTGACTATTTATTCGGGCCGGAGGTTGACACAGCCCTTGAGAAAATAAAAAAGGACACGGACACTGCAAAGTCCATGGGGGCTCTCCAGACTCAGTCCTTTCGGAGCAGCTCCTTTCGTCGCCCCGGAAATAGAGGAGCAGGTAGAGGACAGGGGTCACAGCAGACATACAACAAGGGCAATACCCAAACCACCTACGATAAAAACACCCGGGGTGGATATCGTGGCTCCAGTACAAAGGGCAGAGGACGCGGCTACGGCAACACCAGGTCCTCCCCCCAAGAACAAGCAGTGACGCCCTCTCCCTTCCTCCCGACCACATAACACCTGTCGGGGGAAGGCTACAAAGGTTCCTGTCCACGTGGAACTCCATCACCACGGACAGGTGGGTCAAAGATATTGTCAAATACGGTTACTGTCTAGAGCTAACCTCCCCTCCACCCACAATACCTCCAAGAAACCGTCCTATGTCCTCAGAGCACTTAACGCTCTTACAGCAAGAGGTGCAAAGTATGCTTCTAAAAGGCGCTGTAGAGGTCGTACCCGTCCACGAGCAAGGTACGGGAGTGTACTCCCTCTACTTTTTAATACCGAAAAAGGACGGGTCACTCAGACCTATACTAGACCTAAGACCCCTGAACCGGTACATTCTTTCCGAGCACTTTCACATGCTCACTCTCCAGCAAGTCCTTCCGCTTCTCAAGCAGGGAGACTTCCTGGCCACACTGGACCTCAAGGATGCGTATTTCCACATACCCATTCACCCCTCACACAAAAAATACCTCAGGTTCACTGTTCAGGGACAGCACTATCAATTCAAAGTCCTGCCCTTCGGCGTGACAACAGCACCCAGGGTTTTCACAAAGTGCCTAGCTACTGTGGCGGCACATCTACGGAGGCAGCACATACACGTCTACCCCTACCTAGACGACTGGCTCGTTCAAGCGAAGTCAGCCCGGCTATGTGCCAGCCACATGTCCCGCACCATTCACCTCCTTCACAGTCTGGGATTCTCACTAAATTACCCAAAATCCCATCTCCAGCCCGCACACGTACAACAGTACCTGGGTGCGACTATAGACACTCTGGCGGCCACAGCTCAGCCAAATTTAGTGAGGATCAACAGCATGCAAATGCTGATTTCCAAGTTCAAACCCCAACACTCCCTTCCTGCGCGAGTGTTCATGCAGTTGATAGGCATGATGGCCTCCTGCATTTTCATAGTCCCGCACGCGAGATTACATATGCGCCCGCTTCAGGAGTGCTTAGCACGTCAGTGGAATCAGGCTCAAGGACAGTTGAAAGACCTAGTGTTGGTGAGCGGTCGGGCATACAACTCTCTGCATTGGTGGAATCCACAAAACCTTTGCAAGGGCCGACCGTTCCGGGAGCCTGTTCCACAAATAGTACTGACAGCGGACGCGTCTCTCCAGGGATGGGGAGCTCATGTACTCCACTACACAGTGCAGGGACTATGGACGACACAACAGAAGAAAATGCACATCAACCTTCTGGAACTGATGGCGATCTTCCTGGCCATGAAGGCATTCAAAGTACATCTGTGCAACAAGGTCGTGTTGATCCGGACGGACAACATGACCGCAATGTACTACATACAGAAGCAGGGAGGAACGCACTCTCCACAGTTGTCTCATCTGGCTCAGAGCATGTGGAAGTGGGCCATTCAGAGGAGCATGTCCTCATGGCGGAACACCTCCCCGGCAAGGACAACCAGATAGCGGATCTGCTCAGCAGACGCAGCCACCAGATGCACGAGTGGGAGTTACACCCATCAGTACTCCAGCCGTACTTCCAGCAGTGGGGTCATCCAGAGATAGACCTGTTCGCCACAAGCGAAAACGCAAAATGCCAAAGCTTTGCCGCCAGGTTCCCACATCCGCAGTCGCAGGGCAATGCGATATGGATGAACTGGTCCGGCAGATTTGCGTACGCTTTTCCCCCAGCGCCGTTGATACCGCTGGTGGCTCGCAAACTCAGACAACACTCCCTAACACTCGTCCTAGTTGCTCCTACGTGGGCACGCCAGCCATGGTACACCACCTTCCTCGAACTTTCCGTGGTGCCGCATCAAAGGCTGCGGATCAAACCCGCGCATTTGACGCAGAACCATGGAGAGATTCAGCACCCAGATCCGCAACAACTGAACCTGGCGATCTGGCTCCTGAAGTCCTAGAGTTTGGCTACCTCAACCTGCCACCTGACTGTATGGACATCATCAAGGAGGCCAGGAGACCCACTACAAGAGCTTGCTATGCAGCCAAATGGAAAAGGTTCGTCATTTATTGCGGTAATAATAACATTAACCCGCTGGACGCATCCATCCAAAACATCATTTGTTACCTCCTACACCTATACCGATGCAATCTGGCGTACACCTCTATACGTGTCCATTTGACCGCAATATCAGCCTATCTACAAACCAGGCAGCACCTCTCTCTATTCAGAGTGCCTGCCATCAAAGCATTCTTGGAAGGACTCAAACGAGTCATTCCACCAAGCCACCCACCGGCTCCAATGTGGAACCTCAACCTGGTCCTCACACGCCTGATGGGTCCACCCTTTGAACCTCTCCACTCATGCGAGATTCAATTCCTCACCTGGAAGGTAGCTTTCCTGGTAGCGATCACTTCTTTAAGAAGAGTTAGTGAACTCCAGGCACTAACAGTTCAAGAGCCATTTATACAGGTTCATGCCAACAGGGTCGTACTACGTACCAACCCCAAATTCATGCCCAAGGTAATATCGCAGTTCCACATGAATCAAACTATTGAACTGCCCGTTTTCTTCCAAAACCCACAAACTGTCGCGGAAAGGGCACTCCACACACTAGATGTCAAAAGGGCCCACATGTATTACATCGACAGGACCAAACCCTTTAGGAAGACCAAACAACTGTTCGTTGCCTTTGCCCCACACCACAAAGGTAACGCCATCTCCAAAGCAGGGATAGCCAGATGGATAGTTAAGTGTATCCAAATTTGTTATCAAAAGGCAAAACGCACATTAACTATTCCCCCACGAGCCCACTCAACACGTAAGTTAGGGGCCTCCATGGCTTTTCTAGGAAATATTCCCCTGCATGATATATGTAGAGCAGCCACCTGGTCCACTACACACACATTTACCAAACACTATTGTGTAGATGTGCAATCAAAACAGCAGGCAGCTGTAGGACAGGCTGTTCTCAAAACCCTTTTTCAGACCGCTGCAGCTGGCACTGGTAGCCGCCGCTAATAGAGGGCACTGCTATATATTCTATGCACAGATATGAATTCAGCAGCCCACATGCCTCGAACTGAATATGCTACTTACCAGTATGCATCTGTTCTTGGCATGTAGGGCTGCTGACATTCATATCGCCCTCCCTCCTCCACGGCGCCTGTAGCAGCTGCAGCTCTCAGAATTACTGTAAGCATGGCCATCACTTTTCTGTATCTACTCCATCACTGCCACAATGGCGAAAAACAATCTGAGGATGGAGAGGATGCCCATGCGCACTGTAGTCCAGGGGAGGAGTCACCTATCCAAGGATACTTCGAAGACTCTTCCAGGACAACAACGTGCAAACATCCGGACCCAACACTAGGCGGCGATCTATGCACAGATATGAATGTCAGCAGCCCTACATGCCAAGAACAGATGCATACTGGTAAGTAGCATATTCAATATTTCCTAATACTGATACGGTGGCTGCACTACACTGGGACCTTCAAACGGATTTGTAAACACTGAAGAATTTGTTTTAACTGATGTGGGTTTTCAGTTTGATGGTCTATGGCTTTTCATTGACTGTCATAGGTTGAGTAGTTAAATAATTGATCTGGTATTGTATATATTTACAGGGTCTTGATCTTTTCAGTACAGGATAGATTTGATCAGATTTCATGGAGGAATGAAAGATTCCTCTTAAGTAGTAGTTATTCATGGTTCAGTTATAGAAGGGGTAGGATATGTAGATTTAGGTAGGGTTAGTTTGAGAGATGGTAACGTAAAGAGGGGATTAGTCTGTTTCTTGAATATGCTGTTTATAGGGAGCTGATTGGAAAGGATGGCAGATATGCTACGGTAAGAGTATTGAGAACAGATTTTTCGAAGTTTGATATACACAAGTTTTGCGGCTTTGGTTGAAGCTTCACACAAATGTGGTAGAGTTTTGAGAAACTGTTTCGAAAGAGGCTGATTCGTTTTTTTGTTGTTTTTCTAAGTTGCCCAGTTTGCTATTTTCAAGAAGGGACTTTTATATAGCATTTGTTTCCGACCGACAAAGGTTTATAAAATGGAGAGTATGTACATTTTTATTCTTTCTGTCACTAGAGCACTGAATAAATCTGTTGTGCCTCTTTACATTCTGTCATGTTATCTGGTGATTGTAGTGTGCACCTGCTGCTGTTATGACATTGTGGAGTTTAACTGTCTTGAGAAATTACAGAAAGACCTGTACCTGTATATTTGGTTTGAATTGTGTGTGGTTCTATTATAACCTATTTGGGAAGTGTCGGGTAATGTGCTGACACACTTTCTTGTTGTGTAGCAGTCTGCTTTCCACTGCTAGTAGACAAACTATTATTTGAAGGGTCGGTACGATAGGTTATAGGCCATTTGTAAATGTCTAATAGATTTCCCTGCGAATCTCAATGTATGGATAAAAATTGTTTCTTTAGCTTTCTTGCCAGGAAGTCCTAAAATTTAGGCAAATGGCAAAAGTCCTTCCAGCAATGCTCCCACATTAAAGAGCCCCGCCCCCTTAATATGTATGGATGGGCCTGTTGCACAGGAAATTGATAGGCCACTATTTTGACCTTGTGGAAACCATTTTGACTTCACAGTATCACACATTTAGCCAATTCTCCACGATTCAAAAGATCATTGAGGACCCGAACGGAGCTAACTTTTGCCGAGCATTTCACTTTTCATTGAGAGACACTATATTGCCCCTTTCAAATCAGATTGAAATTCTCAATGCTGCTATTATAAAATCTTTGGATGTCTGCTCACCGCTGAAGACGAATAAAGGAACTAGGAACTTCTCGTCAGAAAAATGGTACTCAAGGGACCTGAGAGAAATGAAAAAGTGCAAAAACCTTGAACAAAAGTGGAGGTCCTCCAAAGATAAAACAGATCAAATTTAAAAAGGAGCAAACAATCTGGCATGGATGTGACAATCCTTTCTAGTTACCAATATCCCTTCTACCTTTTATATCCCAAATCCTTGACAAATTAATAAACAAACAATTGCCTAATTTTCTAGAGACTAAGGATTGCTGGATTCCTCCCAGACGGGTTTTTGAGCTAATAACTGTACAGGGTCCACACTGCTAGCAACATTAGACGATATCAGGTCAATAGTTGATCAGGACTAGTGCTGCTGCCTTGGTCCCATTTGACCTATCTGCAGCGTTTTACACTTTCTCACACAGACTATTGGTCATCGGGGCTCGTGAGCTTGGTATACATTCCTATGCCCTTAGATGGCTGAGCTCTTTTTTTACAGAACACACAGTGCAGTTGGGATCATGAAGATCCATCTCTTTTACATCCAACTGCGGAGTCCCACAGGGCACTTTGTTGAGCCCCACTCTTTTTTATATTTATGTAGCCCCACTGGCAAAGATCATCAGAAATTGGGGTTTCCAGATTACGTCTTACTCAGACGATACTCAGCTGGTGATATCTGTGGGAGAGGACCATAATGAGTCTCAATATAATTTCCAGGGATTCCTCACTGAAGTTGCGGGCTGGATGACAAAGCATTTCTTGAATCTCAATGCAGAGAAGACTGAGGAGATTCTATTGTTTGGAGGAGCGCATCTCGTTTGGGATGCCTCTTGGTGGCCAGAAACATTGGGAGAGATGCCCAAGAAAGCAGCTAAAAACCTGGGGGAGGGGCGTAGTGGGGGGGGGGGGGGGTCAGAGGGGGGTCATTGATGATCAACTTTCCATGCAGGCAAGTACTCAACACTGTGATATCCCCTAGGGGATAAGTGTTGCGCTTCAGAAATACAATAACCTAAATAAATTCTTGTCAGACTCCTGACCGATGTTAACCTTTCTGAGAGCATACTTTACGTCGTCCGCAGGAACCTTGTATTGATTGATTGATTTTTGTTTAAATTTTTAATGGCCTATCAAGGCCGAATAAAGATTTTTGAACTTGTCAATTGAAGCTATGGACTGTTAGGATGAATGAAACAATAGACCAGTCTTGCTCCATTTGCAAATATGATCAGGTCCTTATTTATTTGTATGTTGGTACACAAAAGTGCTCTAAAGTGAGGGTTTGACTCCTGTGCATGTGGTAAAGCAAAGTTAGCTGGATTCAGAAACCCTGTTGGTGATTTTATATCTATAAAAAAAGGTAGCTATCTGAAAATAAATTACAACTGCAGTTACTGAATTGAATAAAATTGCTCTTTACCAGATCGAATTTTACAATTTAATGTTCCCATCAAGTGCCTGTACAAAAATGCTTGCCTTGATGGAACAGCACTTTCACTCGCTGTCCTGCACCTTTTTCAAACTGAGTGGCATAGTCTACAATCCAATCAACTTCGCAAACCCTTACCTGACTGACAAGCTCACCATCTCTGCTGGCTCTCTACACACCCGCGTTCAGGACACCATCAGACTGGAGACAAAGAGCTTAAAAAAGAAACAAGACAGCAGTCTCTCCAACCAGGAGCAGCTGAAGCTGTCCCTCCTTAAACACTGTAATAGCCCACTGTTGCTCTTAGAAACATCCTACCAGTCAACTCAAGCGTTGGCTTTCTTTGTTTTTTACCCTATATAGCACCCTTTATGCTAGGTTCGCTCTATACAAATAACACATGCATACGTGCTTTTATCGGATTTACGCTGTCTGTTACCTAAGCGATCTTAAAATATGTTTGAGATAAGAGAAAGGAACAGATCTGCTGTGTACCACTTAGGTGTTTGTAAATATGGAACATATTAAATAGTGTAGAAAAAGTATCATACGTGTAGGGTCTTAACACTATTTTTTAAAAATCTGAATGTGGTTAGAATGAGGAGCAGGGGCAGGCAATTGGGACTGTATTACATGGCAGCCATTATAAAGAACGGGGTAACCCAAAAGGAACCGGTCAAGGACCTGGGTAGTGTTTGATACAAAAAACAATGGTCCTGGACCAATATTTCAATTCAATCAATGATTACAAATTAACAAGTTTGTAAATTAAATACACAGCATGGAATTAAAAAAGTGCAAAGACAGGCCACATTCTGGATCACCATATATTTATTAGAATCAATTGGTAAGACTCAAGACAAAAGTATTCAATACAAATGGCAATTTAAGAAAGGTTGCTCCAGGGGGAAACGTGCAGAAGACAGGGTGCTCAAAAGTGAGGTGAAAGAAGTGGATGTTTCCACAGAAATGCATAAAAGGTTTAATATGTCAAAGCATAACACAAGAGGACTGGTTGTCAATCACCATCCTAACAATGCCTGGCCAAAATAACACAATGATATATTTAATTTAGTTTCAAAATGGAAATTAATTCCAAGATGGCACGTGAAATCGGGGCTCAAGGTCCAAGCAAAACAGGGGGGGGGGGGGGCGTCGACGTTTCGATCCGACTTGTAGCCAAAAAGGGGGGTTTATTACTCGGCCTTGCGGATCTTCATCAGGACTGTGCAGGGCAACCTATAATGGGTAAGGGACCAGATGTCAGGTCGATGCACTTGGGGTAAAAAACATACCTAAATTATTCGTATGTATGGATTCTCACCCAGATTAATTGTTTAAAGGCAGTACTGTGGTCCGTGGTTCATATTGCAGAATCCAACAGAAGAAGGTACATTTATCCTGCGTTATCTTAAAAGGAGGGAAAATACTCTGGTGAGTATGTCGAACAATTCAATAAAAGGTATTCATTACATAAGGAGTTTATTTACCTTGAAAAAAGGTTGATTGAATCGACCCCCGTAGCGTCAGATTACTTGCTGAATTTTTCTATAAGGAGAAAAAGGAGGGGTTTTTTTTGGGTCAAAAAACAATTTGGAACAACTAATAAAGGGTAGTGATTACTATATTTACTATATTTGATAAAAGGCCACTCTCCGCTAAACATGAAGTAAAGTCAAGGAAGTGGAGGCATAAGGCAACCAAAAGAAAATATAAAGGAAATATTTCCTGGTAAATTGGATAACAAGCCTGAGGCAGACAAGAGGTTAGAGGGCTTATTCCCCCGTAGTACACACTTGTAGTCGGTAGAAAAAGCATTGGAGAAAGCATTCACGGGCTATGAGATGAAGGCGTCAAAAGATCGCTGCACAAATGACCTAGTCTCATCATATGGGCAATTAAGCACCAACACGAGTAACCATTAATGGAGAATTTGGGCATTGGAGCGTGTCAGTCGCAGAGGGCAGTGTACTTACAGACTAGAAGATTAGTTAGAGAGATTCGGGGGTGCGCGCGCTCCGTCAGTGCGACCGTCTCCGTCTGCGTGGGACTGCCTAATGGAAAGGACGGTCAACGCGCAGACGCGTTAAATCGGTAAAGGCTTCAGAAACGTGAAAGCTACGTTGCCGGTGGAAAGGGAGGTCAGACTCTCCCAAAGTAAACCTGCAGCATGTAATTAATTCTGAACATCGCTATATTTATACAGATCTTATAATTAGAGATCTAGTTAAAAAAGGGGGAGGAGGAGAGGACAAGATAAATGAATTATCGAGGCAAACCATTGATGAAATTTTCAAAAATGAAGTTTACAACATTAACAGACCAATTTATGAAAGGAACACTTTATAAAGGGAAACAAACAAAAATACTCTATGTAGAGAGGCACGTTCATTTTGAAAACATCATCATTTGAAAAAACCTGGGCAACATAGCCCATGTTGACAAACAAAACAAACAAAGTTGACAAACAGGTAATCACTTACCCCAAGTGCATCGACCTGACATCTGGTCCCTTACCCATTTTAGGTTGCCCTGCACAGTCCTGATGAAGATCCGCAAGGCCGAGGAATAAACCCCCCTTTTTGGCTACAAGTCGGATCGAAACGTTGACGCGCCCCCCGCCCCCCCCTGTTTTGCTTGGACCTTGAGCCCTGATTTCACGTGCCATCTTGGAATTAATTTCCATTTTGAAAATAAATTAAATATATCATTGTGTTATTTTGGCCAGGCATTGTTAGGATGGTGATTGACAACCAGTCCTCTTGTGTTATGCTTTGACATATTAAACATTTTACGCATTTCTGTGGAAACATCCACTTCTTTCACCTCACTTTTGAGCACCCTGTCTTCTGCACGTCTCCCCCTGGAGCAACCTTTCTTAAATTGCCATTTGTATTGAATACTTTTGTCTTGGGTTTTACCAATTGATTCTAATAAATATATGGTGATCCAGAATGTGGCCTGTCTTTGCACTTTTTTAATTCCATGTTGTGTATTTAATTTACAAACTTGTTAATTTGTAATCATTGATTGAATTGAAATATTGGTCCAGGACCATTGTTTTTTGTATCATGTATTACATGGCAGACATTTGTGGTGATATTCTTTTTACATATTTATTACGACACTTTTTTAGTCTGAGGCTGAGCGAGACATTGATTTGCTTAAATTGATTGGTTTTTGTGGTACTAAAGTGTTACAAGATGTGTTGGTTCCTAAGTTGAATTGTGCTGCTTGATAAAATAGGTTTCTCTCTGGATGGACAGGGTGATTAAGTCACCATTATAAATCCAGGTTATGCTGCGTTTGTGTTACTTTTTTGCCCTTGATAGCATTTTTGAAAGATTTGTTAGCGTAATAAAAATGGATGGACGACGTTTGTAAACATCCCCAGAAACCCAAATAGACATAGTGCACTTGTCAGCAATGAGGCTAAGTAACTGTGTGGTTAATTTCTCATTCTTTCATTAAGTTCAAGTTAGTGATCCAGACATGGTAAACGCGCCCTCTGTGTAGAGTCCTTCAAATTTGGACCATTCATTTGCATTTGATATCTGAAATTCATTGAATATTGCTCACCTCTTCAGCAGTCATATATATCAAATAACCTTGGAACAATTAATCGTAAATCCTTTTTTCCTCAAACTGTTTTGTTCCATAAAACAGTAAATGAGATGTTTTCAAAGTTTGTACTTTCAGCCATTTGCGAGCTATAATGCTAACTGATACAGATTATCTCAGTCTGCTGTTCTTTTATGTTGTCTGACATTTTGCCAGTTTGCATTTTTGCTTGTCATTAGAAAGTGGCACCAAATTAAAATCTTTGAATCCCCTCCTTCCTCCCACCACAAAAGAGATCCGTCTTTGCCCTGCGTAGTGGCGGGAGTAATTCCTTTTGCAGGAGGTGTATTCTCTACATTTAAAATTACCTTGGATGTCAAGTGGGTGGTTTCCTGTTGAGGGCGCGCAGTTCTCCTTGATCAGGAATCTACTCAGGAAAAGTACAGTTGGAAAGAGGAGAGCATCCTTTTTCCAATGATGCCTCTTCTGAGAGGGAATTATACCCTGGGGACTAAACATCCTGAAAGAAGTTAGAGCTTAATTGATCTGGCTGCGCCCTAGTTTCCCAGTTCATGAGATCAGAGCACTGTCTATGCCAATTGCCATTCAAAAAACAAAAAAAGCATTATTTCAGACTGCATGGGAAGCTTTTCCTCTGAAGCCTAAGGTAGGGGTATAAAGGTTGTAGCCATCTGGTGCATGCATCATTCGGTTTCCTGGGTTAGCACAGCAAATGTGAAATTTACGTTCTTCAAAGTTAAGGTGTTGGAGATGTCAGACATTCCATCGAGACATGCAGTAAGGATGAAGCTTGTCGCATCTTAGAAAGGTTCTCGACCCTCAACACTGGGCTGAAGGTGTATTGATATTCTGAAATTTCTGAAGTCTGTTTTGGTTCAAGAGCAACAGTGCTTCGATGGCTGTTCTGAAGTTGTGTTATAGCGAACATGATTTGGTTCTTTGGATAGCTTGCACCTTCTTTGCAATGTGTGTTGTGAAGCGGAGGTTGTCTTCATTGTGGAAACTTTAGCATTTGGAGCTGTTAAAGGTAAGGAGTGAAGCTGCTGAGATGCATTGCAGAGATCCCGTCATGTACTTGGTTTTGGTTACAGGTACTGGTGACGAGCACTAATTTAGTGGGTTAAGCTTCAAATATGTTTTCAAAATCAAGTGATCAGTATTGCTGACGGTTGAAACCTTCAGATTTAGCTGTATGTTATTCACAAGCTGATGGATTTTGACCTTCAAGTTTGCTAGGAATACTGCAGAGGTATTCCATATAGGAGTCGAGGGTTCCGTAGGTGACAGGAATATGTTCTGAACTTTGGGAGTTACACTTTGAGCTGACCGTTTATTCAGGTAGGAAACAAACCATTGTTATATTGCGCAAAATCAGTTCTTGAGGAAGTGTTGAGGGAGTCTGGTGGTCAACAGTATTGGAAGCTTCTGAGAGCTCAAGAAGTCGGCGGTCTGCACTGTTGTGATCTAAAGTGTGTTGTCAAGAACAAGGATTTTTGCAGTATCTGTTCCCCGCTAAGGCCTAAGCTCTGATTGATATTTGTGAAAGAAGGCATTGCTAGTCTCATGACATTGAGTGGTCACAGCCTTTTTAGGTCTGGTTTTAGCCAAGGATTTTTGATTTTGTCAACATTATATGTATAGTAGGCTTACTAGTGCATTCAGTCAGATTTTTACCCATTGGCCTGAAATTATCATTCACAATTTTTCTTCAGTATACTACAGTATGTGGCATGAGGCACTGGTTCACAAAATTCAATCATTCCTTAGCTTCACTGTGAGTGACGACATTTTGCCCTTACATAAGGAGTGCATCCACTTACAAAATAGTTCCCAAATTCAAAGGTCTGTTTCGGCAATTTGTGCATTTTGAGGCCCTACCCCCATTCCCCCCATATTTGTTATTTTAGATATTATTCTCCTAGATTGATGAGGGCAAGGCAGCTTCTTGAACAATGTTTTGTAAAAAAAACACAACCAAACCTGCGTCGATGGAGTCAAAAGACTGACAGCCTTCAGCAGATCTGATGACTTTGTCTATGATTGTTGAGTTTTTTGTCAAGCAATGGGAAGAAAGGTGACTGGACTGTATTTGGCAAGATGGAAAAGATTGGCCTTTTCCGGACTGGTAGGATCTGACTATCTTGGCAAGATACCTGTTAAGGAAGAGATGTTGACAAAGGTAAGCAGTGGCTGCTAATCATTTTTTCTTTGAACAGAGATGACTTTGTACTTCAGACCTAACAAAATTCCACCTTACCCAAGGGATTTTTCTAAAGAGTGTGTTGAAATGATCACTTAGATGCATTTCTTGTTGTTACTGGTCCATGTGTTGCTTATGTGTTTTCCGATTTTGCTACTCTCCTTGACAAATTTATTTTTTAATTAATTTTTCTGTTGAGTGTTTGAGAAGTGGGGTTGGCAGTGCTTGATAGCCTTGAAGAGTGTGCTTCCTCTTTTGGAAGCTAGACTGATCATGCCTGTACTGATGAGCTTCCAGTGGGTTCTACTGAGGCCTTCTTCATTCCATGTTCACTTTTCTGTGAACAAAATAAAAATCTTTTAGGTTGTGGAGCAGGTTATGGAGAGTTGAGTTTTTTTGGAGCTTCCCAAATTGCAAAGTATCTTTAATATATATATATATAAATTAAAGGCAGTATATTTTGTTTGCCTCGTAAAGCGTACAGTTTTAGAATGTGCCAGTTTTAATTTTGTGATGGTGTTTAACCTCGCTAAACAAAATAGAGACAGACGAACACAGATGCTCGTCCTTTTTGCCTAAATACTAGTAACCAACAAAAAGAATGAGCTGAATGCTGTAACAATCAACTAGCATCCTGTTGGCATCGAGTAGTCTTGCAGAAGTAAACCCATTAAGTTTTTAAAGAACCCTCACCCACCAACCTAGTTGGTTGTATGCTTCATCATAGGATTCCCAACAAGGGGGCCAAGAGCCTTCAATGCGTGCTGTAATGCCGGATTACAATGTAGCAGGATTTTTCTTTTGTCAATGAGTGAATTTAGTGAATCTAAACCTTAAAACTACCTCCAGGATACTCTTCAGATCGGGATACATTTAATAATGGGCTCCTAGTGTAGGATTATAAATAAGGATGGATGAGAAAGAGACCAAATCTCACACATCCAGAAGTGGTCTACATGCTTTAGCTAATCAACTCTATGTAAAGCGGCTTACATCTGAAAGAAACACGTTAGTTAGATTCCTCACCTTAGAATATCCCCAGGCGTCAGACTGGATCCGGAAGATTTTTCGTCAGCAATACCCCTTGCGCGTCGCTAGGCGTCTGCGGCTCCGCGTCCGTCGTCGGCGTCGTGCGCCGGAATGACGTCGTCGGAGTACTTAGACGCCGCCCTCGCGCGCTGACGTCAGTTCTTCTTTTTTCCGCGCCAGTAAGCGCAGATTCGGGAGAGCTACCCCTTTAGTCACTTTTTGACTAACTTTTTCGATCTTTATTGATCTGGGCAATCGACTCCGGTGCCGGTAGGATGCCTGGTTTTAAAGCCTGTGCTGACTGTAGCCGCCTGATGTCGGTTCCGGACCATCACCGCCGGTGCCTTTACTGCTTGGGCCTCGACCACGACGCGGAGTCGTGTTACGACTGCAAGGCCCTGACCTCGAAGGCTAGACGGGAGCGGTCCCGTAAGCTTCTCGAGATCCGCCACTCGGCTCCGCGCGTCGCTCGATCCCGGTCCAGGAGGAGGTCCAAGGATCGGTCGCGGAGCCGCAGCCGACGTCACCATCGGTCGTCGGGATCCAAGTCTTCGGGTAAGTCGAAGCATTCCAAGAAGTCCAAGAGGCGACACCGCTCTTCGGACTCCCCTCGCCGGTCGCGCGACTCGGCCGAGGGTCAGGGTGGTTCCACCCCCGCGGCTCCGGCGGAGCCGAGGCGCCGCGCACGTCCCCATACCCGCCGGTCCCTGGGACTGACGCGACGCCGGTGGAGGTCAGTGCCTTCCTCTCGGCCATGAGGAGCCTGGCCCTGCCGTCTGCGCCCGCTGGCGCGCCTTCGGGCCCCGCGGACCCGACAGGGCTGCCTTGCCTGCCGGTGGCTCCGGCCCCGGCGTTGTCGACGGCTCCGGCCTCGACGCCGCAAGCGCCCGAGGGACCCGTTCCCGAGTCCCTGCCGACGCCGGTCGACCTCGTCGCGCCTCCTCCGCCGGCGTCGCCACCCCCGACGCCGACTCCGCTCGACGTCGGGCCCCAGTTCAGTCCCACTCCGGACCCGGCGCCGCTACGGTGTCGATGGACGCCGCGTTCGGCGCCACTAGAGACACACTATGTCTACCGTCCGGCTCCGTACCTTCCTCCTGTATACCAGGAATCGGATGATGGGGACAATTGGGAGGGATCCGAGGATCCTATGGCCGCTCAGGCTCAAATGTCACAGGACTGGGCAGATGAACTGGGGGAGGCCAGTGGCCTGGATACCTCTCCAGACACTGGATTCGTCTCTCCTCCGACTGTGGCTTCGAAGGAGGGCGCTGCTTTCTCTGTGGTGCTGCGCAAGGCGGCCGCAGCCCTTGGGCTCGAGCTGCCTGCCGTGGCTGTGAGGACTAACGTCCTCACTGAGGTGCTTCAGTCTGCAGCAAGCTCCACTGAGCCTCTGCTGCAATTCAATGAGGCCCTCATTGACGTTCTACAGGGCACCTGGTCCAAGCCCTCCACAGTCCCTCCTGTGGACAGGAACGTCGCCAGGCGCCACCGCCCTGCTCCGGGCGACCCCAGTTTTCTGTCCCAACACCCTACCCCTGAGAGCCTGGTTATCCAGGCCTCCACCTCCCAATCCTCTTTCCCGACCGCCCCGCCGGACCGGGATTCCAAGAGACTAGAACAGTTTGGCAAGAAGCTGTTCTCCTCCCTTAGTTTGGGCCTGCGGTCTTTGAACACCGCTTGTCTCTTGGACCGTTATTCCCACTCTCTGTGGGATGCGGTGGAGGACGCGCTGCCCCTCTGTCCGGAGGAGGTCCGGACACGACTTACCCAGGCTCTTGCCGATGGGAGGGATGCCGCGCGACATGCTATATGATGTGGGCTTGACACCACGGACTCGCTGGGTAGGGCCATTTCTACCACAGTGGCGCTTAGACGTCACGCCTGGCTGCGGTCCACGTAATTTTCGGGTGATGTCCAGAGCACTCTCATGGACATGCCCTTTGATGGCACTCGCCTTTTTGGCGAGAAAGCGGACAGTGCGCTGAACCGCTTTAAGGACTCCCGGGCTACGGCCAAGTCCTTGGGCCTCTCCGCCCCGCGGTCGCAAACTTCCGCCTTTCGCCCCTTTCGTGGCCAAGGAAGGGGTGCCTCCTCACGTACGCCTAGCCACCAGCCGCAGAACCAACCTGCGCGCGGTCGCGGACGTGGTTTCCGCCGAGGCGGATCTGGAGGTCGACTAGGTCAGCCCACATCCACCCCGGCAGCATCCGCCTCAAAGCCTTCCTAGTCCGAGCTTTCAGGCCCATTCCACGCCAGTGGGCGGCAGAGTTCGCCATCACCTCCTCCACTGGCGGTCCATCACATCGGACAGGTGGGTGCTGCAAATCGTCCGAAGGGGCTACACCCTCCCCTTCGAGACGACCCCTCCAGCCATGCCACCGCAGCACCACCGTATCTCGGGGGATCATTTGAATCTTCTCCACGAGGAAGTTTCGGCCCTCTTGGCCAAGGGGGCCGTCGAGCGTGTTCCGAGCCCAGAAGTAGGTCGTGGTTGTTATTCCCACTACTTTCTGGTTCCCAAGAAGGGCAAAGGGGGCCTGCGCCCTATCTTGGACCTCCGGAACGTCAATGCCTTCCTCCGGAAGGAAAGGTTCAAGATGTTAACCTTGGCTCAGGTTCTAGCTGCCCTAGACCCTGGAGACTGGATGGTAGCGTTGGACTTGCAGGACGCATATTTCCACATCCCCGTCCTGCCGGCCCACCGGCGTTACCTGCGGTTCACGGTGGGCCAAGAGCACTTTCAGTTTACCGTGCTCCCCTTCGGCCTCACCAGTGCCCCTCGGGTGTTCACCAAAGTGATGGCGGTGGTCGCAGCTCATCTGCGCAGATCAGGGGTTCCAGTCTTCCCCTATCTCGACGACTGGTTGTTGAAGGCGGGCTCGCCCCAGACAGTCGTCTCCCACCTCCAGACTACGGCGGATCTCCTGCATTTGCTGGGATTTTCCATCAACGTGCCGAAGTCACACTTGAGTCCCTCTCAGAAGCTCCTCTTCATCGGAGCGGTTCTCGATTCGGCGCAGTTCCGGGTCTATCCTCCGGAACAGCGGGTCCGGGATATACAGGCCCCGATTCCCATCTTTCGGCCTCTATCCTGGGTTTCGGTCAGGCTAGTGTTGCGGCTTCTGGGGCTGATGGCCTCCTGCATCCTACTAGTGCATCACGCCAGGCGGCGCATGCGGGCTCTGCAGTGGGACCTGAAGTTTCAGTGGGCCCAGCATCACGGCAACCTGTCCGACCATGTCTTGATCTCGGAGGGCACTGCACAGCAGTTGCAGTGGTGGCTCACGGACCGCGATTGGGTCGAGGGCAAGAGCCTCTCCCTTCCCCAACCGGAGCATGTCGTAGTGACGGATGCGTCCCTCCTGGGATGGGGTGGCCATATGGGAGAGGCGGAGATCAGAGGCCTCTGTTCTCCGGCGGAGTCTCGTCTCCACATCAACCTGTTGGAGTTGAGAGCGATCCGACTTGCACTGAAAGCCTTCCTTCCCTCTGTCAGGGGAAGTGTCGTGCAGGTGTTCACGGACAACACCACCGCCATGTGGTATTGCAACAAACTGGGCGGGGTCGTGGACCCTTTGTCAGGAGGCTCTGCGCCTCTGGACGTGGCTGGAACACCAGGGCGTCTCCCTAGTGGTTCAACATCTGGCGGGCTCTCTGAACGCCAGAGCAGACGAACTCAGCCGCCGGTGCATGATGGATCACGAATGGCGTCTGAACTCCGAAGTGGCGCAAGGTCTCTTTCAGCAGTGGGGAGAGCCTTGGTTAGATCTATTCGCCGCCGAAGAGAACGCGCAATGTCAGCAGTTCTGCGCGTTGGAATTTCCAAGGCGGCACTCGCTCGGCGACGCTTTTCGTCACGAGTGGAGTTGCGGTCTGTTGTACGCCTTTCCGCCTATACCACTTCTGCCCAGAGTGCTGAAGAAGATCAGGCACGACCGGGCCCAAGTCATCTTGGTGGCTCCGGATTGGGCACGAAGGTACTGGTATCCCGAGCTGCTCAGGATGCTGACCGATCCTCCGATACGTCTGCCCCTTCAGGAGGATCTTCTGTCGCAGCAGCAGGGGACGGTCCTCCACCCGAACCTGTCCAGCCTCCACCTCCATGCGTGGAGATTGAGCGGCGGCAGTTGATGCCATTTGACTTGCCTCCTGAAGTCTGTGATATCATTCTGGCAGCCAGGCGTCCCTCCACAAAGACGGTATACGCCTGCCGGTGGAAAAAATTTGTGGCATGGTGCACAGCAAAGGCTGTGGATCCCCTTTCCGCCCCTCTTTCTGAGGTTCTCCTCTTTCTTCTTTCTTTGGCCCGGCAGGGCTCTGCCCTGGGCACTCTGAAAGGTTATCTTGCTGCCATCTCTGCCTTCTTGCGGCTTCCTGATCAGCCTTCTCTTTTCAAGTCCCCTGTAGTTACACGCTTTCTAAAAGGCATTACTCACACGTTCCCTCCTGTCCCTTTTGTAATGCCTCAGTGGGACTTGAATCTTGTCTTGACATTCCTGATGTGCGCTCCCTTTGAGCCTCTTCACAATTGTCCTCTTCGTCTTCTGACTCTTAAGACTGCTTTTCTGGTAGCCATCACCTCGGCTAGACGGGTGAGTGAGCTCCAGGCTTTATCTTCAAAGCCTCCTTTTCTCTCTGTTCATCCGGACAAGGTTGTCCTTCGGCCTCGTCCCTCCATTCTTCCGAAAGTGGTGACTCCATTTCATCTTGGGCAGTCTGTCACCTTGCCCACCTTCTTTCCGCCTCCGCATCCTTCCAAAGAGGAAGAGAGGCTCCACCGTCTGGACCCAAAACGTACGCCCTCCTTTTATCTGGACCGCACAAAGCAGTTCCGGGTGGACGACCAACTTTTAGTTGGATACGTGGGTGCTAAGAAGGGGAAAGCTGTGCACAAACGGACCATCTCTCGGTGGGTCGTTTTGTGCATCAAAATTTGTTACTCCTTGGCAAAAAAGGAACCTCCTGTTGGGCTGCGCGCCCATTCTACTCGGGCCACAGCGGCTACTACTGCTTTGGGACGGGGTGTCCCTTTGCAGGACATCTGTCAGGCGGCAACGTGGGCTTCGCTACACACGTTTGCCAGGCATTATTGCCTTGACAGCCAAGTCCGGAGGGATGGCTTCTTTGGCCGTTCTGTCCTCCAGGACTTTCTGGTGTGACCTTGGTTCGCAGACCCACCACCGGGGATGGTATTCCTTGGGTATCTATTCTAAGGTGAGGAATCTAACTAACGTGTTTCTTTCAGATGAACAAGTTACTTACCTTCGGTAACGATGTATCTGTAAGAAACATTGGTTAGTTAGATTCCTCACCGACCCACCCATCCTCTCCGTTCTGCGAACTGACATCTAGGGTTAAGGTTCTCCTTTTCAGGCCCCTAGATTTTATTTTTGGCACCAGTGTCGGTCTTTGCATGGCTCTGCGTTCCTGGCGCGGAAAGCTATGTACAAGAACTGACGTCAGCGCGCGAGGGCGGCGTCTAAGTACTCCGACGTCATTCCGGCGCACGACGCCGACGACGGACGCGGAGCCGCAGACGACGCCTAGCGACGCGCAAGGGGTATTGCTGACGAAAAATCTTCCGGATCCAGTCTGACGCCTGGGGATATTCTAAGGTGAGGAATCTAACTAACTAATGTTTCTTACAGATACATCGTTACCGAAGGTAAGTAACTTGTTCTTCAGGACCAGTGATGTTTGGGCCAGAGGTGACCCTAAATGAGTGAAGTGTACGCACACACCCTGAGGTGTGTCTAAGTGGGGTGGAATCGTAACTTACGATTTCCACCCGAAGCGGTATATCTGTCAGAAATTGAGAAACATGCATCATAGTTTACACCAACATCGATCGTTGAGGTGGATGCAGAGTTTGGCACAGCGTGTATTAATAGTTCATCATTAACTTTATTACACTGCCTAGAGGTCTGTATCGCGACCATGCACTTGTGATGAGCTTCAAACGGCATGCGATATTTGCCTTCACGGCCACAAATTTGTGTGAAAACAAACATGTGCCTGTATTGCTATTGTTTACTCCACTCGTACTCATCAGGCGTGATCTTGATCAATCAAGATTAGTGCTCATGCTCGTAATGTGACATTATCGGTGACTGTGAGCATCATTTTGTGTGATAAAATCACACATTCATTCAATCAAATCTCAGTCAGGCAAAGAATCATGAGTCTTGGTGATAAAATAACCCAGTGCTCATAGGGGCTTAAATGGCCGTCCCTTTACAATAAACAATGTGTTACACCTACTATAATTGCAATAGTTTATGCATCATGGATCCCACTGGGAGGCGGGGCCCATTGTCACATTCTGTCGTGAGAAAGTTACGAGGGTGTCAACATCAGGGTCAAAGTTTCGACCGTGGCCAAAGAGATTTTGCATAATCGGGAAACCACCCGTGCCCACTTACTACTTCAAGGCCTTCCCCCTGCTTGATTACCTGTTGCTGCCGTGTGCGGGTCCCGGAAAAGTATCAGTGTTGACGTTACCGTGACTCCACGTACCAGCATGTGGTAATGTCACGACGTTCAAGTGCCTAACGCTATTGGACAAGATGACGGACCTCTAAAATTCGTTAACCCTTTTTGGTGCTTGGAAATTACGATGGAGATGATGGCATGCGTATCATGTTAGTAGAGGGATATTTGAGCCAGCATACTTATCATGGCGGTAGAGGGGATATATTTTCTAAACACACAGGGAATCCGTTAACCCATGGTGATAGCATTTCATTGTATGTTATCGTTTCATCCACTAATGTCAGTTGATAAGCGATAAATCCATCTCTGCTTCTTAATCTCGCACAGTTCATTTCTGTGAGGCAGATTGGCTAGGTTGAAATGTATGTTGTGATGTAGTTTCTGACCTGCTGCTACGACTGCCTTTCAGCATCTGACTGAGAAAGGCTATGCTGCCTGTGTAGTAAATGCAGTTTAGGCTATCTTAAGGACCTACATCATGTTTGTATTGACATCTGAAGATAGACTTGTAGCACGTGATACTACAAGGACTTCGCTATACGTCTAGAATTGAAGTATGATAAGGTAGGCACTCACAGTGCCATACAAGGGGAATATGGCCATGTAGAACATAAAGGATTTTAGATGTTCAAACTTGTTACATTATATTATCGGCAGATTTCACTGCTGATGTTTACTTACATTTATGGGCCTACTCATGAAGTATATTTGTTTTAAGAGACGTCCTTGGGAAACATTGCGCCCAAGAAAATTATTTTTATCTTGGAGGTGAATGGAAGTTGTGACCGATTTGTCTGAGTAAATGGAGTCCAACCATTTAACAAATGCCCCTGGGGAAAAAAAATGCTTCCAATTTAGCATCCTAAGCTCAATTCTCTATGAAGCCTGCATTCAGTGATTTGATGACTTCTTTAGATTGTGTGCTTGCAATAATGCCATCTTCTCAAGCAATTTATTCACACAAGGCAGTAGCAAAGTAGAGAGCAGTGGCTTAAGAAGGTTGACTTCCAGCTTTTGGGTCCCATGCCTAAAACAAGTGCACTGTTAAAAAATCAGAAGCATTCCTTGTCCAAAAAGCACACCATTTATTCATGTTCGAGGCATGTGGGCTGCTGAATTCATATCTGTGCATAGATCGCCGCCTAGTGTTGGGTCAGGATGATTGCACATTGTTGTCCTGGAAGAGTCTTCGAAGTATCACGAGATAGGTGGCTCCTCCCCTGGACTACAGTGCGCATGGGCATCCCCTCCATCCTTAGATTGTTTTTTTCCGCCATTGGGTTCGGATGTCCTAATCTTAGCTCTTTGAGTATTTAGGCCTTTACCTTCGTCGGTATTGTTTTCGTTCGGCGGCAAGTATATTTCTCGGGGGCGTTCTCGAGTAGATCATCAACGATGGAACCAAAGACATCGAATAGCCCCTTTAAGCGTTGCCCTCTTTGCAACGCTAAGTATGCTCGCTTCGACGTGCACCCGGTGTGCAACAAGTGCCTCTCTCCAGACCACGACGAAGCCACCTGTATGGCGTGTTCCAGGTTTCGATCGAAGAAGACCCTTCGCATTCGTCGAGCAGCTCGGCTCGAGGCGCAGAAAGCGACGCCGAACCCGGACAACATCTTCGGGACAGAAGATGAGGAGGTCGTGGACCTAGAAGTTCGGGGGGAGCTATCGGATCCGGCTTCGGAGCGAGAATCCGACTGATGCCGAAGACGAGCGTATAGTAGACTAACAGGAAGATGGTGTCGACAACGAGGAGGCCCTTGGGGCCGAGGAGGATGGCTCAGGAGATGAGCTAGGCCCACATGTCGGTACAGGGCCCAGAGAGGCACTCGATAAGGCTCAGGTCGAGGGATCGCCACAAGGCCTTACCCAAGATCATTCCTCTCTTTCTACAGCCCCGCATAAAGGCCCAGCTACGAACTACCCTAAAGAGCCATCGGTATCGAAAGCGCCATCATTCGATCAAACGAAATCGAAACTGAAGGCACAGGCACCTAACTCGAAACCGAAAGTGAAAGAGTTTTCTCATCGGCAACAAGGCCTCGAAGCCCTCGGAGCCGAACAAACAAAAGAAGGCCGTCGACGCACAGAGATTTCATGGGGACGTCGAGCCGAAGGGGGCGCCGACAACCAATGTCAAGGTTGCCGACCCGAAAAAATCTGCGCCGAGGATCGTCGACACAAAAATACAGAGCGACTCGCGACGGCCGACCCATCCCAGTCCTCGTGTCGAGAACACGGCGTCTGGTTCGGGGTTAGATGCCACGTCCAGAAGGGTATCAAAGGAACGTGTCGAATCAACAACACAGTCTCCCTTCCTAAAGAAGAAGGTGTCTGAGTCGTTACTCCGCATCCACGACATGGCTTCCATGCTCGGCGCAAAAGCACCCCCGCAGCCGAAGACGGTCAGCACAGTTCACATCGCGTCGACGCACATAAAATTCGGACTACCACCGGCGGTACGACCGAAGATGTTCGACGCAAAGAAGGGTCCCGAGCCGCAAAAAGGGGTAGACCCGAAGAAACCTGTCGAAGCACCAACAGGAATGCCAATGGGACAGAGAGCTGTCGAAGTACCTCAGGAAGATGAGGAGCCAAGACAGTTTATCGATGCGGAGACTGGTAGACTTTCAATATATAAAAGAAAGATACTGCCAGAGAAATCAATGGAGCCATACAAAATTCCATTGAAGAAGAATAGTACCAGTTCTAGTAGAACATGTTCAATATTATGACCAGGAGCCTCAGTCATTCTCACCCACACAATTTGATGTGGATGCAGGGGATGCTGGTGATGTTGAGGACACTTATCCTGTGGACACTGACCCTGAAGATCAAAACCAACCTTGGGTGGACGATATTGGTACAGGGGACCCACATAATGCTCCAGACACACAGGCATATGTGGTAAAATCATCTCCTACTGAGGATACTGCTGCTTTCAATGCCTTGATTGAGAGAGCAGCTAAAAATCATGATGTACAGCTCCACACTGATCCTATTTTGGATGATTTTCTGATGGATACCTTCTCTACCTCAGAAAGATCTGTTAAGACTCTGCCCATGCTGAGGGGGGTCCTAAAACCGGCTAATGACATTTTTAAGGAGACCACAAGGGCGAGAGTACTAAACCCTAGGATTGACAAAAAATATAGGCCAGCTCCTGTGGACCCTACCTACATAAGAGGCCAGTTGCCTTTGGACTCGTTGGTGGTGTCCAATGCTCGGATGAGAGCCAATTCACCGACAACGGGTGATGCTCCTCCCCCTGACAAGGAGTCTAAGGTCTTGGAAACTTCAGGAAAAAGAGTTGCTGCACAGGCAGCTAACATCTGGAGAATTGCCAACACTCAGGCACTTCTGGCTCAATACGACAGGGCGCATTATGATACCCTAGAGACACTGCTACAGCACCTCCCAGATCAGTTTAAGGAAGGAGCAGAGTCGCTTATTACAGAAGGGAAGCTCATAAGCAACGCTTCCATTAAGTGCGCTCTTGACGTAGCGGACACTGCAGCTAGGGCTATTAACACCAGCGTCATGTTAAGAAGGCATGCTTGGTTGAGAATCTCCGGATTCAAACCAGAGATACAGACAACGATACTCAATCAACCTGTCAACCCTGACTCCCTTTTTGGCCCCTAAGTTGACACCACCCTAGAAAAGATCAAAAAAGATAGAGAGACTGCAAAGTCTATGGGGGCTCTGCAATCACAGCAGTTTCGGAGTGGGTCCTTTCGTCGCTCTAGCAACAGAGGACCATCTAAAAACCAGAACTCCCAACAGTCGCAGTACACTAAAGGAGGTTCACAGACCACCTATAATAAGAATACTAGAGGTGGATACCGTGGAAACAACGTCCAAGGCAGAGGCCGAGGGAACAGCTCCAGGTCCTCCGCCACCAACAAACAGTGACGCCTTGTCACTGCCCCCCGACCACGTAACACCTGTCGGGGGGAGACTCCAGGAGTTCCTGCCGGTCTGGAAGTCCATCACTACAGACAGGTGGGTGAGAGACATTGGCCAGTACGGTTATTGTCTGGAGCTCACATCCACTCCACCAAACATACCACCAAGACACCGTCCTATGTCCGCAGAGCACTTGCACTTATTCCACCAGGAAGTTCTCAGTATGCTCCAAAAAGGAGCCATAGAACTCGTGCCAGCAGAAGAACAGGGATCAGGAGTGTACTCACTGTATTTTCTGATCCCCAAAAAGGACGGGTCTCTCAGACCCATACTGGATTTAAGACCTCTAAACCGTTACATTCTGTCAGAGCATTTTCACATGCTCACCTTGCAACAGGTGCTGCCGTTGCTCAAACAGGGAGACTTTCTCGCAACACTAGATCTCAGATGCGTATTTCCATATACCCATACACCCATCACACAGAAAATATCTCAGGTTCACTGTTCTCAATCAACATTACCAGTTCAAAGTCCTCCCTTTCGGAGTAACAACGGCACCCAGAGTGTTCATCAAGTGCCTGGCAACAGTGGCGGCGCACTTAAGGAGACAGCACATACATGTCTATCCTTATCTGGACGACTGGCTTATCCAGGGAAAGTTGGCCCAGCAGTGTGCCAACCACGTAACCCACACCATTCACCTTCTTCACAGCCTTGGCTTCTCCCTGAATTATCCAAAGTCCCACCTTCAACCCACCCACGTACAGCAGTACCTAGGCGCGACCATAGACACTCTGGCAGCCAAGGCACAGCCCAATTCAGTAAGGATCAACAGCATGCAGTTGCTCATAAAAAAGTTCAAACCTCAACACTCACTACCGGCACGAGTGTTTATGCAGTTGATAGGCACGATGGCCTCCTGCATCTTCATAGTCCCGCACGCGAGGTTACATATGCGCCCGCTTCAGCAGTGCTTTACACGTCAGTGGAATCAGGCTCACGGACAATTGAAGGACCTAGTGTTGGTGAGCGGTCGGGCATACAACTCTCTGCATTGATGGAATCCACAAAACATTTGCAAGGGCCGACCGTTCCAAGAGCCTGTCCCACAAATCATACTGACGGTGGACGCGTCTCTCCAGGGATGGGGAGCTCATGTACTCAATTACACAGTGCAGGGACTATGGACAACACAGCAAAAGAAGATGCACATCAACCTTCTGGAACTGATGGCAATCTTCCTGGCAATGAAGGCATTCAAAGTACACTTGTGCAACAAAGTCGTGTTGATCCGGACGGACAACATGACTGCCATGTACTACATACAGAAGCAGGGAGGAACACACTCTCCACAGTTGTCTCATCTGGCTCAGAGCATGTGGAAGTGGGCCATTCAGAGGAACATGTTCCTCATGGTGGACCACCTCCCGGGCAAGGACAACCAGATGGCGGATCTGCTCAGCAGACACAGCCACCAAATACACGAGTGGGAGATACATCCATCAGTACTCCAACCGTACTTCCAACGGTGGGGTCATCCAGAGATAGACCTATTCGCCACAAGGGAAAACGCAAAATGCCAAAACTTTGCCGCCAGGTTCCCACATCCACAGTCGCAGGGCAATGCAATATGGATGAACTGGTCAGGCAGATTTGCGTACGCTTTTTCCCCAGCACCATTAATACCGCTGGTGGCACGCAAACTGAGGCAACACTCAATGACGCTCATCCTGGTTGCTCCAACGTGGGCACGCCAACCATGGTACACCACGTTTCTGGAACTCTCCGTGGTACCGCATCAACGACTACGGCTAACACCCACGCTTTTAACGCAGAGCCATGGCGAGATTCAGCACCCAGATCCGCAACAGCTGAACCTGGCGATCTGGCTCCTGAGATCTTAGAATTTGGCTACCTAAACTTGCCTCCAGAATGTATGAATATCATCAAGGAGGCTAAGTGGAAAAGATTTGTCATTTATTGTAAAAATAATGACATCAATCCGCTGGATGCATCAACGCAAAACATTATCTGTTATCTATTACACTTATACCGATGCAATCTAGCATACAATTCCATCCGTATACATTTAACCGCACTGGCAGCTTACCTTCAGAACAGGCAGCACCTCTCACTATTCAAAGTGCCTGCCATCAAAGCTTTCTTGGAGGGACTCAAACGTGTGATTCCTCCAAGACACCCTCCTTCACCAGTCTGGAACCTAAATGTGGTCCTCACCAGACTGATGGGACCACCTTTTGAACCTCTACACTCTTGTGAGATTCAATTTCTAACATGGAAAGTAGCTTTCCTAGTTGCCATTACTTCCCTAAGAAGAGTTAGTGAACTTCAGGCACTAACCATTCAAGAGCCATTTATACAGGTTCCTGCCAACAGGGTCGTACTACGCACCAACCCTACTTTCATGCCCAAGGTAATTTCGCAGTTCCATATGAACCAATCCATAGAACTACCAGTGTTTTATCCTAATCCTGAGAATGTAGCAGAGAGAATGCTCCACACTTGATATCAAAAGAGCTCTCCTGTACTATATTGACAGAACACAAAATTTCAGGAAAACAAAACAACTGTTTGTTGCCTTTTCTCCACAGCACAAAGGCAACCCCATTTCCAAAGCAGGAATAGCTAGGTGGATCGTTAAGTGTATACAGATTTGCTATGAAAAAGCTAAGGGCACACTAACAATTCCTCCAAGAGCCCACTCCACACGAAAGTTAGGGGCCTCCATGGCTTTCCTGGGAAATATTCCTTTAGAGGAGATATGTAGAGCAGCCACATGGTCCACTATACATACATTTACCAAGCACTACTGTGTAGATATACACTCAAGATAGCAGGCAGCTGTAGGACAGGCTGTTCTCAAAACTCTTTTTCAGACTGCTACAGCTGGCACGGGAAGCCGCCGCTAAATGGAGGGACTGCTATATAATCTATGCACAGATATGAATTGAGCAGCCCACATGCCTCGAACCGAATATGCTACTTACCAGTATGCATCTGTTCTTGGCATGTAGGGCTGCTGACATTCATATCGCCCACCCTCCTCCCCGGCGCCTGTAGCAGCTGTAGCATTCAGTAATTACTAGTTAGCATGGTCATCATTCACTGTATTACACTCCATCTATGCCCCAATGGCGAAAAACAATCTAAGGATGGAGGGGATGCCCGTGCGCACTGTAGTCCAGGGGAGGAACCACCTATCTCGTGATACTTCGAAGACTCTTCCAGGACAACAATGTGCAATCATCCGGACCCAACACTAGGCGGCGATCTATGCACAGATATGAATGTCAGCAGCCCACATGCCAAGAATAGATGCATACTGGTAAGTAGCATATTTGATGTCTTGGAACTCAGATCGTTGGAAGCACCAGAAAGGCCACTACATAGCAGAACATTCCTAGCCTGGAACTATATTATCTCCTCAAAGTGGGAGAGGTAAATATTTTGGTTTCCGTTGGTGGAGGGCAATGTTAATAATATTGGTAGTGTTTTAGGTCATTTTAGAGCAGATTTTTGAAATGTTTTCTTCTAAACAGGCTCAAAAATGCGTACACAGTGGGAGTGAGGAGGAATTAGCTGATAAGGCTGTAGAATTTTGCAATTCTGCAACAGTATGGAGCAATTTGTTTGGGAGACATGGGGGGGGGGGGTTATTGACAAGCTTTTAATTTCCCTTAGTCTTGGCTTTGTAGGTAGCTGCTTGTGTGACATACTGCAATTTCAAATCTTCTCAGTAGCACTGTATCAGTTCCTATTCCAGCGAACATACTATAATTTTCTGCCGGGCAAGTTTTGGCAAGAATGGTGGATTGCCAAATGTGTGGATCAGTCTGTCATCTAAAACTTCTTCTGGGAAAATTTGATCAGTATTGGGCGTAGTAGCCCTCAAACGAGAGAAAGCAACTGCAATCTGTGGAATTGTAATCTCAAAGTCAAATTACATTTATTCTGTCTCACATTTAATGAAGGAGAGGCCATTCTGATGGATACATCTAACTGCAGATTTCTCAATTTAGCATAGCTTCCATGTGTCGGACTGGATCAGAAGAATTTTAGAACCGTGATCCAGTACGCTGATAGGTGGCATTGTGGTGCATCACAATGACTCCATACCACCATTGAGGCGACTGTGTGGAAGCCCTGGGCGCATATGTGACATCCTTCTAACCTGGATCTGGAGTTCTGCTCCCAATTTTGTCAGTCTTCTGACAACTCCAAAAAACTTTAAACAGTGTGCTAGGAAACACGGTCCCCAACCTAAAGCAAAAGGATTCAGGCTGTGCTGCGAGTGTAGAAAGCAGATATCTGTTGTTGACCCAAAGGAGGTGTGGTGTGCCTTTGGTGCCTGTGTGCTGGCCACGACTCAAGGTTGTGCCCAGTGCTTTGGCATCAAAGGCAAACACCATGAAAGTTGTGTTACAACTGGGAGGTGAAGTTTTATGTTTCTGAACATGAGAAGAAGTTATTTTGAAGGCTTTCTTACACTCCATCGCAGGGAGGCTAGTGCAGGTTCTTCTAGACAACACCACTGCCATGTGGTGCTGTTGTGAGCCCTGCGATCAGGAGTCCTGTGCTAATAGGCTTCGAGTTCTGGTCACCAACCATGTGCTGAAGTACCCGAATTCCAGAACGGATGACCTGAGAATATGTCCCCTAGCAGATCACGATTGTCTTGGCTAGACCTTTTGCTATAGGCGGACCTGCAGTACCAACATTTTTGTGCTATGGCGTTCCTTGAGGAATACTAGTTAGGAGATGCATTGTAGCTGGAATTCAACAAGAGAATTGTGAGCATTCCTGCCACTCAATCTCCTGCCCCGAGGTCTGAAGATCATGAAAGTCCGGGCCCAAGTCATCCTAGTGGTTTCAGGATTGGACCAGCAGAGTGTGGTACCAAGAAATCCTGAGAATGAGTATTTAAGTGCTGATTTGGCAATCACTTCAGGAGCATCTCCTGTCCCAGCAGCAGGGCAAGGTAGGGACCTCCATCTGAATCTCCACAATTTACTCCTCCAGCTTGGAGATTGAGCAGTGGCAGTTCACTGGTTTTGATATGAGGTGGCAGATGTCACCCTTGCCGCCAGACGCTCCTCAGTGAAATCTATCTGTGCTTGGCACTGGCTCAAGTTTGTAACCTAGTGTGGTGCTAGACACACTGACTCTTACAGGTGAAGCTATTGGATGTCCTGTTTTTGTCCCTAGCCCAGCAAGACCTTCCAGTAGGCACAGTAAAATGTTTGTTTGGCCTTTCTGCGGTTGCTGTGCTTGTTTAAATAACCTGTTGCGATGAGGTTTATTAAAGCTTTGACACTCGTTCCTTTCTAGTTTGTGATGCCACTGAAGGACATTAACTTTGTCTTGATATTCCTCATGTGTACCCTTTTCGAGCCTTTGTATAGATGTGCACTTCGTCTCAACCTTGAAGAGTGTCTTCCTCTTTTTGATGAAATCAGTACATTGTGTGGGGGAACTGCTGGTACTTTCAGTGCATCTGCCCAAGATCACCTTGTTTCCAGACAAATGACGGCTGAAAACCCAGGTGACCTACTTGTGAAAAGCAGCAACTCCTTTCCGTGTTGGATAATCGATCACTCAACCAGCATTCTTTGGTCCTGTTCACCCCTCAAAAGAGGAGAAGGAGAGGCTCTATTGATTGGACCACAAAACATCTTCAAGCTTTTAAATAGATTGTACCAAGAACCGTTCAGTAGACAACCAGCATTTGTGGGGGTTCTCCATAGCGAAGAAAGTGAAGGTTGTACAGAAGAAGATCCTCTTGAAATGATCGACCCCTGCCTTAAGATCTGCTACTCGGCCAAGAAGCAGCTCCTGGAAAGTCTTGGAGCTCCTGGAAAGTCTTGGAGCACACTTCTCCAGCAGCTTAGTCTGCTACAACTGCACTAGCGAAATGGTCTTCAGTGCATATGTTCACAAAGACCTACTGCTTTGACAACCAGATCCGGCAAGAAAGGCACTTCACCCGCTTGGTTATATAGGACATTGCGGTCTGAGTCAACTCCACAGACCCTTGACCATTGTGAGGTATTGCCTTGGTATCTATTTGTGAAGAATCTGCAGTTAGAAGCATCCATTTGAACAACAATGGTATGTAAGACACTTTCTGGTGGAGAAACTATCCAACCAGAGATTCCTCACTCCTCTACATTCTGCCGAATGGCCTCTTTCTAACATCTAAAAAGGTTCCCAAGTTAGTTTTCAGCACACTGTTCATGCTCCACATCTGAGGGTGTGGAAAAGGACAAGACAAGAAATTGATGTCTGTTCACATAGGTCTTGCTTAGTTGCAACTCACTTCTGGGGCAATATGGAGTCCGTGCAGAGCCGCACAATGCCAGCTACCATCAGACGGGAGCACTGCTGCAAAATTCTCAGGATCCAGTTTTGTGCCTGGAGGATATTCTAAAATGATGAGTCTGCAGTTAAAAATATTCACCAGAAATAACATTAGCGAGGGTAAGTAACTTGTTCACCTTCCTTTTTTGACCTCAGATTGTAATAAAAAAAAATCCTTGAATTTGTCTGCCCCTATAAATGGAATGGAGTCCCCTACAGTAACAACGTCTCACTTTGAGAATATGGGGCCCAATAGATGTCTTGCATTAAGTTTAGCAACTGAAGATTAAATGCCGCCATATCTTTTACGAAATTGAGTGCCAGGCCCTTTGGGCCTCACAACCGTAGAAATCTGAATTTCTTAAGAGGATGCCATTATGATTCCCTAAACTAAAATACTTAATCTCCTCTATCTTTACTTGCTGTTGCGAAAATGTCTCATGGGATGGTATTGATAACACAAGAAATTTGCAAACTAGATTTCTGATTTTAAATTTGAATGCCAGTATAGTCTAATAATGTCTGCATTAGCTCTATTTGAGGTATAAAGAGTTTGATAGGCCGTTTCTGTGTCACCCTCAATATGCTCACCCTTCCTCATTCAGATTTTATTTTACCAGTGACTGAATGTACCTAAACACCGATCATTGATACAATTCAACAAAACATAGTAAATCATGATAATAAACATATTTTATAATGAGGTAAGAGTGAAGGCATTGCAAATTTAATGGCTCCCTCTAGAATAGTAGTTAGTGTGTTTATTAATTATTGTTTGTCAAGTATTACCCTTGTATTTACAGTACTAAAAGTAGAAAACCTGCTTTTCTAGGTTTTAGAACGCAATATAATAATCATATAATTGATTACATAATACAAAACACCTTCTTAGTTAAAAGTAATATAATTTGTCTAAATGTTGTAACTTTGAATAAACTTAATGCTTTGAATTGAATAATAGTAGTTTAGAAACATTCCATTGCAACAGATTATGTATTTTCAGTCTAATGTGTCTTTGAACTTTTAGCAGAGATCGAGGGTGTTGTACCTACTCTCTCACTATCCGTACTTGGTCTGTAGACAGACTATACTAATGAAGATGCACATTTACTTTCACAAGTTCATCAAAACCTGACCTTGATGTTCAAGACCATAGTCTCAATTACTGTTGGCAAACCAATCCGTGATGGATAGCATCTGATTTGTCTGCAAGTATATAATGTTTTTTTCTTTTTTTTTTTCTGGCAGATGAGACACCGATCATAGCAGTGATGGTGGCATTGTCCTTTTTACTTATTATAGTATTTATTATTATTGTCCTCTACATGCTGAGGTAAGAACATTTATCGTATGCATCCCTTCTTTGCCTGCTGATATTGTCATAGTTGATCATTCCTGCCTCCTTTAATGATTTTCAAAGTAATAGTGGACTTTTATATAATTCTAGTGTCTTGAAAACCTGGACTAGCTAATAAGGACCATTAAGTTTCATGTGAACCTTTAACAGACTATAAAGATTAACAAACCAACCATGCACAACCCTTCTTTAGGGTTTTGGCTAAAACTTTTAACATTTCGTCCAGAATCTCCACATCTAACGAGGATTGAAATCTGCAACTTCTCATTTGAGTCTTTGAATTTAGGACATTGGTGTGTCTGTATCTATAGCCACCCACGATAAAAAGATTATATTTTAAGGGGAAAGTAAATTTGTAGTTGACTCCAGCAAAATATTTTTCAATCTAGAAATGTATCATCCATTCACTTATTTGCAGCATTGTGCAGTAATTAACAATGTTTGAAACTTTCCTTTCAGTACATGTACTACTTAGACAGCCTACTTGAAGACTATGTATAGTTTGCCAAAGACATCGTATAGTATAATTGTTAGAGAGACAATACCATGCATCTAAGCAAGTTCTGAGAACATTCTAGCAAAAACACTTGCATGCCAGACTATGGCTCACAATACATATTAGCCTATAGGATAGTGTCAAGATCCCTGTTGATAAGAGATGGCTGGTGACACACTGACACCCATTACACGGACATTTGGTACACCTGAGTACTATGATCATTTCTGCAGCAATATCATTATTTTGGTTTAGCTAATATGTGGGGTTAGCTCTTTATCAATTAGCCATGTCTTCCTGGCCATTATGAATGGTACTGGTTGGTCTGAGGGCAAATGACTCTTCCAAAAATAATACCTTTGTTACCTTTTGTGATTCTGCCCTTGGTGAGGTTGCATGCTTCTGTAGGGCGGCAACGAGTATCAGTGGCCCCTTTTTACCTCTGTAACCATAGACTACTAAAATGTAACTGGGTGTTGTCTGCATAGGATTGATAATCCACTATTGAATCCTGAAGTATGTTGCATATTGTGGCAAGATAGATTTTACGGATGGCTGGAGAGATATAGAAAGAATGTAGTTCAATCTGTGATAAAGACGTTTCGCCTGATGTAAAAGGCCACAATTGACTCTGGAATATGTTCATAAGGAACAAAGCGCAATATTTCGTGGTAATGAAAGTCCCATTCGACACTGGCTAGTCTATCGGAAAAGAAGTCATGAGCCACCATGGGGATTGCAGCCAGTAGACTCCGCACAACCAGCCAAACATCTGGTCTTCTGTCTTAAATTTTTAAGGCAACCTCCTAGAATAACATAAATGTTTGAGTTCCATGTCAGGGCCTAGACCTGACAATCCGTGAGATGCAGCTGTGAGGGTCATCAACAGTCTGAAGTTAGTACACAATGATCTGCCAAGACGTGTCAGAATGTGAAACCTAGTGAAGGGACAAAGGTTGGCAATAATTCCTAACATGTGAATTTCAACTATTTCAACTATTTAGTAAAGGCATCACCCGCCCACATTTCTGTGATAGAGAGACAAAGCCTTTGAGTATTGAAGTATTAGTAAGGATAGTGATATAAAAGCATGACATGGCATGTTTCCATGTTAAGATTGTTGCTTGCTAAGACAGGATGCTAAGATAGGTCACTTGGGTAGGGGTTGAGTAGCATATCTTGAGTATAGGCAGGGCTTGTAGGAATAAGAGAACTCAGTACAGAGATAGAGTAGTGACCAGGAGCTAGACACATCTCTTAGATCAAGAGTAAATACTTAGATGTGTTTGAATCTGCAGAGGAACCCTGTACTTTACAAATACACACACAATGCAGTAATGTTTAGATATATATGTGGCTCATACAGTACCAACCTAGCTACTTGCATTGTGGTGCTGTTCAGTTGGAAGGGTATATAGAAAAAGTCTCAAAGGGAAGGGTACATCATTGTAGGCAGTAGGGGAATGTACAACACAGGTGTATTAGTGAGGTTTATGATGGAGATATCTTAGTTTAACCAAGGAAGGAGGAGAAGAAAAAGGGATTACATTTGCTTAGAAGAGGGTGATTGGAAGGGGAAATTATTTTTTTGACAAAGATTGATGGCTTGGCAGTCACTGCTCAGTTGTCATAGGCATAATACAAATTGGCTATTTTTAATGTGTTAAACTTTTTATTGAAATTTCAGTGATATTTCCTTGCATTATACATCTTCATAATAAGAGATGCATTTTATATATTAGGATTATCAACACTTTAGGATTACACCTGAAATTTGTGAGGAAATGGGGGGGGAGTATTATAAGGTGTGGTTTTGCAACCTCGCCATGTTATACTTTCCTACCCTTTTAGGACCATTAGGTTTCGTCTCAACACTGGGTAGCTGTGGCATTGAGCAGCAAGGCTTACACAGAGGAACAAGTGTAAAGCATTTAGACAGCAGCAAGACAATTGAAGAAATCAGACAACTATTTATAAAAGACTATATTTTATAGGAATTTAGACCCCACAATGAAAAAGATCCACCTGAGGGTTCCAGGGATATGGATTTTACAAGCCATGATAAATTAGAGCATTTTCACTCAACCACGAACAAGCTTTGACAAATCCAACAAAACATTTTCAACGAAAACCTGGATGTCAATGCGAAGTGTTTAGGGTGACCAATTTCAGTGCGGAGCTAGTTGGTCTGTCAGGTCCTCAAGAATAGTTATCTCCACAAAAGAAGCACAACCCCCGTCATTTTATCCGCATTGCAATGGATTCCTCTGGAGAGGGCCTGATGCAAGAGATGAAGAATGTTGAAGATGCTCCAATGTTGCCGTGGTTGCGACATGGTTTCGATTGGGAGGGGGGGGGGGGCAGGGAGACGAGCATTCCTGCAGACCCTCCCTAGACTACAAAAATGATGCAGGATCCTGGTTTCAGGGTCAACATCTCACTAGGTCCTCCTCGGTCGGTCCCAAGTCCAGTTGCCTCTGGGCTACCAGTTGTCCTGTGTTGCGGTCACAGGCCACTCCTTCCTTTGTCAATAACTTGCCTTATGATGGTCTCAGCAGCTCTTCAACAACACTCCCGGGCTTAGTGAACTTTGGTGAAACTCTGTGCTTGGTGCTTTGTTCCAGGTGCTGTACGGAGGCAATGGTAGTGATATTGAGACTTTGGTCCACTAACTTGCCCCAGAAGGCTTCTTCAGTTAGTGTCACTGTGCTGTGAACAGTAAGCCAGTCGGCTGGCCCTTGAAGTCTCTGAGCTTGATTGGGCTCTGGAGACAGCTTCTTCTTGAGCAGGTCATGGCAGGCCTAGTCCCTCTCTTTGATAGCCACCAAGTGCGACAGGTGCAGTCCTGATGCTGCAGCCTCTCTTTGCTGGTTCCTCTGTGCAGCAGGTCGGTTGTGATCTGAGGTCTGGGTGCCAAGGAGGCCCTTTTATGCTTGAAAAACTCCCTCATGGCAGGGTGCAGTTGGAAGCCACCTGGTGACCATTTCTTGTGGAGCGTGGCATCTGGCTATCCTCAGTATGCACCTATCTGCCCACTTCCAAAATGGCGAAACCCCTCTCTCTGTGTTCAGACCTCAGTAGCCCACCCCTGGGGTGTGGCTACTTCAGGGCTACGCGCCCCCGGGGAAACCCGCTTGGCAACGAGTTTCTCCTCTCTGTTCCCCGTGCCAGCCAGTCTGCCTAAACCGTGGGGCAGCCCTCTGCTCTTGTGTGACACATCTGCCATAATAAGGCTGCGTCTCCTTTGAAGCCTGCTTTTCGGGGCTAACTCCCAAGTGGACTCTGCAGGAGGAAGGTAACAGCTCTCTGGCCTGCAATCCCTCATTGTTCTTCCTGAGAATTACTGGCATGTCTCTTCAGGAGGGCAGAAAGCTGTCTTGTGGAACAGGCTCCATGTGTGCCCGTGAATGCCCAGGAGTGTTTAAAGCAACAAGGTTGCAGCTTTGCAAAAGCTGCACACTGCAACAAGTTAAATTAATTTCTACCAACAAAGTCTCTCCACAGTAAAAATTGTACTTTTGCATGTTTACTGTCGGTGCATGGAAAATGCATGTCCTGCCTGTCATATGTTTCCCCCTGCCTTAGAGCTCAATAGGTGTGCCAGAGGGGTGACAGTTGCTTTCAATGGCAGTCGGGCTAGCAGTGCGCCACTGCTCTACCAGTCTGCACTGGCAGATTGGGGGACTGGTATGTGGGGGACCTCCAGGTTCTGGAGCCCTGTGGTACCCCTCTCACCTACAAGCCCCAGGTTACCAGCGTACCAGATACTGCGGACTTACAGGTAAGTTAGCCATTTCCAATTGGGTTTAGCCAATTTGACATACAGTTATGTGTCAGGGAACTTGCACTGAGGGCTGGTTAGCAGGCCACAGTGCACTCTGAGTCGGAATACCAGCAGCAGTAGTCCAAAAACTGGTGGGTGGCCATACAAAAAGTGGCATTTCCCTACAATGTTACATTGTGCTAACTTGATACTATATCCTTCCTGACTAAGTCAGTTTTTTCCCATGGCTCCTTTAACAATTGCACCTCCTTCTGAGGAGTGGTAAATGAACATATGAGCGATACATCCTCCCACAGCTTGTACGTTACTTAGTGCTGACTAATAGTAGATCACATCATTGCTACCACAAAGATTTCTGCCCAGATTCTTCAGCAAACGTTGAAGTCCAGTGACCTAATTATTGGTGGGCGCATTGTCCATTAAAGATAAGTTTGTTCAATAAAGCTTAAAGATAAGATTCCTTAATGTGTCAAAGGTGGTACTCTGTCCATTAAAGTTATTGGCGAGTTTCTCCATTGCCAATATGTGATACAGTTTGCGATACCACTCGGCCAGTAGTGTCGGGTCTATTTTCTTTCTCGTACTGCTTTTTTCACCCGTCCAATGCAGTAACCAAATGTCCCCAGTCTCCGTGTTATTCTGTCATTGTTTGGCATTTCCTCACCCTGGATGTCACATGGCCAGATATAACCCTGTCAAACCTTATATCTGTGGCGAATTCAATGTGTGTGCCTGTCTGCCTGAAGATCCCTTTCCAGGCTACTCTTATCTCGGAACATACCCAAAAGTGCAAAATCAATCCCTCCTTCTCCCGACAACACCAAAATATCTATTCTTCCTGGCTATCAAATGATAAGTAGTTTATGGCATTGTTCCCATAAGAAATGCTCCTATAAGAGTAATGTCTTGTCACAGTGTCTTTAAGACATTTTGAGCTCCATTTTGCTTATTGTGCATTTGCATCTTCTGATATGACCATAACTGCTGTCTCATCAGGACTCACACTGAAATGGTTTAATCTGCACATATCTCCATTCCCGGGGAGCTCAGCCTGCGCTGTTGTGCCATTTAATGTAATGCAAAAAGAACAATTGATGGACAGAATGCAGAAAAATGTCATGCGTTCACCCCAGTTCAGAGATCTGGGCCTAAATCCATCGTTTTTTTGCTCACCATGCCATTCCAGTTTGGACCCAGCCATACACAAATCAGTCTTGACCCTGCGCCCAATGGGAACAGTCCAGCCCGAACTGCCAGGCCAAGTCCTCCTTGGACAGGAAACAAGCATCCTAGGACCGGTTTCGGGCTTTCAGCCCCATCATTTAATGTAATGCTCTTAGAATCTCTCTAGTGCCCTTGGACTCTCTCTAGGTATTTTTATGATTAAGTAGATTTTTACTAAGATTTCAGTTACAAGTATAGAGCTTTGCTAGGCCAACACATTAACACCAATAAGTAACTTGTCACCCTCACCCACTTTAAGATGCCTCGATTTCAAACTACATAGTTAGAATAGCACAACTGGTCATCATGCAACCTGACTGCTGTGTCAAGCATATCAGCAGAGGCTCCATTATTTATTTATTTTTGAAGCTTATTAAACGCGCAGCTACCCACAACGGGGGTGTCCCGGCGCTACGGACAGATGGCAGTAATGAGTATCTAGCGTGGCTAAAGGTTGGAGAATAGCCAGGTTTTTAAATAGCGCCGAAACAGGCATTCGGATTCAATCATACGAAGAGATCGTGGCAGGCTATTCCAAGATTTAGCAGTAATAACTGCAAAAGCTCTGCACCCCCCCCCCCCCCGTTCTGGAGCGACGAAAACGGGGAGGGCGAAGGAGGCATTGATGGTTTGATCTAAGTGATCGATTGGACTAGACAAGCCTGAGTCTGGTTCTGAGATATGCAGGCCCTTGCCCTTTTATTGCTCTAAATGCCAGGACCAGAGATTTGAACTGTATGCGGCTGGTCACAGGCAACCAGTGTAGCTTCTTCAGATGAGGGGAGATTGAGTGAAAATAGGGGATATTATATATCCGCCTTGCCGCTGCATTCTGTACAATCTGAAGACGTTTAATCAAATAGGCCGGAGCTCCCACATACAGACTGTTTGCATAGTCCAAGTGTGATGTTATAAGAGCATGAATTATGGTCCTGCGTGTGTCCATAGGCAAAAAAGGGAGAATTTTACGAATCGTGCGAAGCTTACCAAAGCACGCAGAGGTGACCTTATTTATTTGAGCCTTGCAAGACAATTCATTGTCGAATTCAAAACCCAGGTTCCTAGCTGAATTCACCGGTACAGGGAGAGGGGTTCGGCTCAGGAGGCCACCAAGGTAGAGGTGGGTCATTTGATTAAAAAACACCTCGGTTTTATCCGAATTGAGCCAGAGTGTTTTAAGTGCCATCCAAGATGAGATGTTGCTCAGGCAGTGTCTGAAGTTGGAAAAGCTAGCATCAGAGATCTCTAAATGAAAACACAAGCTGAGTGTCGTCAGCGTGAGAGATCACCCTGACCCCATATGATTCAACCACCCTGGCCAGCGGTGATGGACATTAAAAAACAGTGGGCTCAGGGCAGAGCCCTGAGGGACACCGCAACTTAGTGGTTTTTTTCTCAGAGATAAAAGGTTGGAGGTGGACCTGTTGAGTACGGCCACTTAGAAAGGATCTAATCCAGGACAGAGGGGTACCCTGAATCCCGAGATTATATAGTCTATCTATCAATATGGCATGGGGAACCGTATCGAAAGCAGCCACCTCGCCTGCATCCATGCACTCGCGAATAGTCTGTCACCCCCAGAAGTGCAGTCTCTGTGCTATAACCGGACCTAAATCCGGATTGCGAATCATGAAGCAATTGTCAAGACTCAAGGTAGCCCGCAAGTTGTTCTTGCACTACTTTCTCTAGTATTTTGGCTGGTTTAGGCAAAAGGGAGATAGGCCGGTAGTTACTGAACACCGAAGGATCGGCTTCAGGTTTTTTCAAAATGGGGATTAGCATGGCCTGTTTCCATGACGTGGGGAACAGACCAGTTTGTAAAGAGGTGTTCCAGATCGTATTCAGTGGAGAGATAATGAGGGGCGAGTGAGCTAAACAATTGAGCTGTACACGGATCCAACGGGGACCCAGATTTACACGACAGCATTTTTTTTCAAGGATGTTTCGGTCAACATAGTGTTGAAAGACATAAAAGCCTCCTCCTTAGGTACCCTGGAATCAGGGGCTGGGATTGACAGGGGCTGATTGAATGTAGCACAGATACTGATAATTTTTTCGTGAAAAAAGTTAGATAGGCCATCGCAGAGGCTTTGACTGGGGCAGATCGCACTGGATAGTGCAGCAGGTTTAGAAAACTTTCACTATTTTGAACAGAGTTTTGGAGGAGTTATCAGCAGAGCTGATTTTTCCGATAAAGTACTCTCTCATAATGGAACGTTTAAGTTTGTGGAATATTTTTAATAGCGACTCTATAGGAGACTTTAATGTCTGGATCATAGGATTGTCTCCAACTGCGCTCAAGCTTTTTGCATTTGCTCTTCTCAGCCCGCAAGGCAGGGGAGAACCACGGTGCTGAGGGTTTTAACCTAGAGGAAGCTATTGGTCGCAGAGGGGCAGTAGCGTCAATGGCTGAGGATAACCGGGCATTGAAATTTGAGACATCGGTGTCCAGATCTCCTACTGTATGCCAGGTAGAACAAGCGGGGGGCTAGTGAGGCACAAGTGATTTTGAACCATTTCCTACCATAGTCCCAGGCCTTAACTGAAATGTCGGTGTGAGGGATCGTCGCCAGACTAAATGGGATTAAATAGTAGTCAGACCAGGTAAGAGGCAGGGGAGACGAAGTGGTCAGACCTGAATGATTGGTAAACAATAGATCAAGTGTGTGGCCGGCCTGATGTGTGGGACCATTAACCCGCTGGATAAGATTGAGGCTCTCCATGGTATCCAGGAGCAGTCCTACTTTGGTGCATGAAGTATCGTCTACGTGCAAGTTAAAATCTCCTAAAATGGTAAAGTGAGGGTGCTTAAGCGATAGGTCGGCGGCTGTGGTGAGTAGATCAGTGAGAGATTGGGGGGGGGAAGAACCAGGAGGATTATATACAAGAATACCCGCCAAGATTGGATTTGGGTATCAGAGATGCTAAAATACATGGCTTCAAGACCTTATCTTTTTTGTTCTTACTCTGATCCTATGTCAGAGCAGCGGGCACCCTAACATGTTGTTGATGAAGTCTTGCTTCCCCCTCACTGTACTGATGATGCCTTGTACATAGATATACAGAATGCTAGTAGGCCTGACATCTTTTTTAAGACGGAGCTTGACTCGCCAATTGAGCCATCAACTAAAGAGAATGCCTTGTTATTGGTCCGGAGGGCTGCTAAGTCTCTAGAATTATAGATTTGTAGCAGCCCTCTGTTGATACCGCAGCAAAAACCCTTACAGAGATCCTACAGCCTGGTCCAGCTACTTCAGAGTCCTTGCTACCTTTTTATGATGCCCTCATTATTACATTGGTGGCTACTTGCCAAAAGCCTTGTTCTTGTCTACCTGTGAATAGGCAGCCAGCCAGATGTCAGACCGGCATCTGGTGACCTGTATTTTCTCACCAAGCACCCACACTCCAAATTTATTTTATTGTGCATTTCTTTACCTGTAAGGTGAATCCTAATTAATTTCCAGCTTTTCTCCCGACCGTGAATCCAAGAGGTTTGAGGAATTTGGAAAGTGCAGGTTTTCATCTGCCAGTCTAGCATTGCCATTTGTAAATGCTGTATGTTTGCTGCGTCACTCTGAGACTATACTATTGAGCTCTTGCCTGCAGTTCCCGAAAGACCATAGGGCCTCCTTGGCTCAGACAATTCATGATGGACAGGTTGCTGCCTAATGTCATCTGTACATGTCTGGCTGCTACAGATTGCTTGCAGCAGGCAGTCCGTATTAGTGTTGTACTTCGCCATGTGTAGGTGCTTTCCACAGGATTTTCTGATAATGTACAGGATTTCCTTATGGATATGCTCTTTGATGGGATCCTGCCTTTTCAGTGAAAAGGCAGGCTCTGCATTGAAGTGACTTAAGGACAGTTGAACTACTGTGCACTGTGTTGGAGTGTTGAATCCTGCTAGACGGTTCCTGTCCCATCAATTACAAAGTTCAGGGGCTAATCCAGAGAGTAGGAAAATAGACAGACAGCCTTTCTAGCTGGTGCAGCAGGTGCCCCTGTCCTTTTGAGGATGTGGACTTGGATCTGATGGGCATTGTGCAGGCCAGCAGTAGCGTCGGTCCTCCCCTCCCCTCCTCTTCCCCTGCTATAATGGTCACTGAAACACTTCAGCTTGCCTCTAGGGTGTGCATGCTCCACTGGTGGGAGGTAAGATTCAACATTTCCTCCCAGGTTGGCGATCCATCAGGTCAGACAGATGGGTCTTGCAAATCGTTCAAAATGTCTATGCTCTACATTTTGTTTCTGATGGATACATCTGCCAGTGGATTCCTCACCTTGTGAATATCCCCTGCGCCAGCATTCCACGTAACTTTTCTTTCCCAGCACTCCACGTCGTCATAATGCATCGGCTCCGCTCGCGACTCCGTACGACGTCAACGGAGCCATAAGAAGCCCACGTCCGCGTGATGACATCAGTTCCCTTTTTTCCGCGCCGTCGACGCGCAACGTTTTTTTCCAGTGCTCTCTAGCTACTTTGTAGGGTTGCTATGTTACTGTTGAAAATCTGGTATGTCTTCGATGAGGAAGTCGGGTTTTAAGCCCTGTAGGGAATGTGGAGGTCTAATGTCCATGACTGATCCGCATCAAGACTGCTTGTGGTGTCTTTCTTCGGACCACGATGTGGAAGATTGTGCGTGCTGTAGGAGGATGAATCCTAAAGCACTGAAGGAGAGGAAGACTAAACTCTTTTTGAAAAAGATCGGTGAGGAGAAGAGAGGGAGGAAGAAGGAGAAGTCGAGGCGGGAGTCGTCGACTTCAAGGTCGTCTAAGTCAAAGAAGCATCATAAAAAAAAGAAAGCATTCTTCTCGACGTCGGTCCTCGAAGAGCAGGAAATCGAGGTCGACTTCGCCCCTTCGGCGACGAAGCAAGGACTTGTCACCGTCTCCTTCTCCTTCGAAGTCTCCGAGAGGATCTCCTTCGCCGAAGCGGGCTCCAGCGCGTTCATCGGCGCAGTCCCCGGCGCAGTCACCGGCTCCGTCAAAGGCGTCGTCTCCGGTTCGAGTGGAGTCGGAGGTCTCTATTGATGAGCAGGAAGAGCCTACTCCGGTGCCTGAATCTGCGGCTCCGGTAGAAGACACTGCGGAGCCGACGCCGGATACTCACCAAAGGGATACAGGTTCTGTTCCTTATCCACAATTCCCGGCTCCAGGTACCAATTCGAAGCAATTTCTAAATGCCATGTATGGTATATTTAATAGGGCGGCCTTCACAGCCGGAGCACCAACTGGTCCTGTGGGTCTTATGGCATATACGCTAGGGGTGCTGCAGCATTATGCTCAGGCCCCCTTTCTGCCCTTTATGCCGATGGCGCCTTCGTGGCAGTTTCCGGCGCCGACTGGGGATCCGTCAAGGCTTCGGATGGATCATCCAGTTTCGGAGCCTTCTTCGACGCCGTCGGCGCCGCGTCCGGCGCCGCCGACTCCTTCTGTGGCTCCGCCGACTCCGGTACCTCTGGCTCCACCGACGCCGCGTACGACGTCGACTACGCCGCCTCCCCGGATTCGATCAAGAAGGGAGGCCCAAAGGGTATTGGAGGAAGGAAGGTATAGAGCAGAGGTGGAGGAAGGTGAAGTGGACACTTCTTCTGATGAATTTGAGGGAATAGAAGAAGCAAGTGGTTTGGATACGACCCCAGAGTGGGAACATACTTCTGCAAGATCTTCTCCACCACAGGAATTGGCACCCTACCATTTGGTAATTAAGAAGGCCGCAGATCTGTTAGATTTGCAGCTGCCCTCTGTGGAGTAAAAGTCTAACTTGCTTACGGAAGTGTTGCACTCTCCGACATCAACTTCGGAGCCTTTGTTGCCTTTCAATGAGGCCATCTTGGAGCCGGTTTCTTCTCCGGCGGTTTCCAGACAGGTGGCAAGAAGGTACAGGGTGGCACCTGGGGATCCTGATTTTTTTGTCAACGCATCCATCTCCGGAGAGCCTAGTTGTGCAGGCTTCTTGTTCGAAACATGCTTCGGGTGCTTTCCCTCAGTCTCCAGCAGATAGGGAGTCCAAGAAAATCGACCAGGCGGCTAAAAAGTCTTTCTCTTCAGGAAGTATGGCACTGAAGTCATCTAATGCCACGTGTCTGCTGGGACGTTATGTTCATGCCTTATGGACTCTATAAAATCTTTAGCCCCTAAATTGGCTGAGGGTGATAAGGCGTCCTTCTTGGAGGTGGTTGCGGACACTCAGGCGGCTGCCAGACAGGTGATCCAGTCAGGGCTGGATACGGCGGATTCGGTGGCAAGAATTATGGGTTCATCTATAGCCGCGAGAAGACAGGCGTGGCTCCGTTCCTCTGGATTCTCTGTGGATGTTCAGGCCACATTGGTGGATCTGCCATTCGACGGACAGAAACTGTTTGGGGAGAAGGCAGACTCTGCCCTACAACGTTTTAAGGACAGCAGATTGACGGCAAAGTCCTTGGGTCTGCAGGCACCTACTAGGGTTTCAGCTTTTAGGAAGTTTAGGGGATTCGGAAGATCATCCTTTCGCTCCTTCCGACAGCCTCAGCAGCAGCAATAACAGAATCCCCTCTATAGGTCCTATAGAGGGAAGCAAAGGGGTCGGAGAGGTTCTGGTCGCAACCCCTCTTCTTCGTCCTCCTCCTCTGCTTCCAATGAGGCTTCAGGGAAGCAGCCCTAGATCCCCCATCCCGGATCATGTAAGTCCTGTGGGGGGTCGGGTGTCCTACTTTCTACGGGGTTGGAAATCTATTACAACAGACCTTTTGGGTTTTGAACCTCGTAGAGACTGGGTACGCCCTTCCTTTTCGGAAGTTTCCTCCCCCTTACCCTCCTTGCTAAGGTTATTGCTCGGAAGACCATCTGCTTCTCCTGCAGAAAGAGGTTCTAGCCTTGCTTCAGAAGGGTGCAATAGAGGTGGTTCCGGAGCAGGAAAGGGGTCAGGGGTGCTACTCCCGGTATTTCCTGATTCCCAAAAAGGACGGCAGATTGCGTCCGATACTGGACCTCAGAATCTTGAACTTTTACCTGAAACAGGAGAAATTCAAGATGCTGACTCTTGCGCAGGTTCTTCAAGCGTTGGAGCAAGGAGACTGGATGGTGTCGCTCGACTTGCAGGATGCATACTTTCATGTCCCAATCCTGAAGTCGCACAGGAAGTATCTCCGTTTTACGGTTGGGTCGCAACACTACCAGTTTGCGGTCCTCCCGTTTGGTCTTACTACCACACCTCGAGTCTTCACAAAGGTGATGGCAGTGGTGGCTGCTCATCTCAGGAGGTCGGGGATTCCGGTTTTCCCCTACCTGGTCGACTGGCTTCTGAAGGCAGAGTCCCCATAGATGGTGCAGCATCATCTGCAGGTAACATCTCGGCTGTTATTCGACTTGGGTTTCTCGATCAATGTGCCCAAATCTCACCTGGTGCCCTCTCAACGCAGCCTGTTCATAGGGGCGGTACTGGAAACTACTGTGTGTCGAGCATTCCCTCTCTCAAAGGATTCTCGACATTCAGGAGATGGTCCCTTTATTCCACAATTGAGCGGTTGTTCCAGTTCTGATGGTCCTTCGCCTGCTCGGTCTGTTCGCCTCCTGCATTCTGTTGGTCAACCATGCACGCTGGCACATGAGGGCGCTCCAGTGGTGCCTCCGCAGGCAGTGGTATCAGCACAATGGAGATCTCAGGGAGTCGATCAGGATCTCCGGAGAAGCTGCAGCGGATCTATCTTGGTGGAGGGCAATCTGTCCCAAGGAAAGCCCTTCCATCTTCCTCCATCGGTGGCCACAGTGATAACGGATGCATCCACCCTAGGGTGGGGTGCTCATATGGGGGATCTGGAGATCAAGGGTCTTTGGTCTCCAGAGGAGAGGTTGCTTCACATCAACCTTCTGGAATTGCTGGCGATTCGTTTGGCGCTCAAGGCTTTCCTCCCTTCCCTTCGCGGTAAGTCGGTTCAAGTCCTGACGGACAACACTACCGCGATGTGGTATGTCAACAAGCAGGGAGGAGTGGGGTCGCGTTGTCTCTGCAGAGAGGCTCTGCGTCGCTGGTCCTGGGCTCAGGACCATCAGATTTGTCTGATGGCAAATCATCTGGCCGGGGTGCTGAACGTACATGCGGACAGTCTCAGTCGGCAGTTCTCCGCCGACCACGTGTATAGGCTCCATCGGGAGGTGGTTCGTTACGTCTTTCGGACGTGGGGAACCCCTTGGGTGGACCTGTTCGCCACCTGTGAGAACGCGCACTGCCCGTCATTTTGCAGTCTCCAGTATCCGATGCAGGGGGCGTTGGGGGACGCGTTTCAGTTGAGTTGGGGCTCACAACTCCTTTACGCGTTTCCTCCCATACCCTTGATTCCTCGGGTTCTGAGGAAGATTCGCCAAGACCGGGCCCAAGTTATTTTGGTCGCCCCGGATTGGCCAAGAAGGGTGTGGTATACAGATCTTCTCCACCTCTCCTCGTGCCCTCCGCTCCGTCTCCCTCTGAGGGCAGACCTCCTCTCGCAGTCGGAGGGGCAGGTTCTACACCCCCACCTCCAGAGCTTACACCTTTATGCCTGGAGATTGAACGGGGCAACCCGAGTTCATTCTCTCTTCCGCCTGATGTGGTGGACGTTATTTTATCGGCCAGGCGACACTCCACCAAGTCCATTTACTCCTACAGGTGGTCCAAGTTTGGTAAATGGTGTGGAGAGAGATCCATTGACCCTTTAAAAGCCCATCTTTCTGATGTGCTCCAGTTTGCTTTTTCCTTGGCTCAGCAGGGCTGTGCTGTGGCCACGGTCAAGGGCTATCTTTCGGCCTTATCAGCTTTTCTATGCCTTCCTGATCAACCGTCACTATTTAAATCTCCGGTTGTTCTGAGGTTTGTCAAGGGCCTTACAAACATGTTTCCTCCCACTCCTTTTGTAATGCCTCAGTGGGACCTTAATCTTCTTTTAACCTTTCTGATGTGGTCCCCTTTTGAGCCTCTACATAGCTGTCCGTTGAGGCTGTTGTCCTTTAAGGTGGTTTTTCTTGTAGCCATAACTTCGGCAAGGAGGGTGAGTGAGCTCCAAGCTCTTAGTTCTAGACCCCCTTTTCTCACATTACATGCTGAAAGGATGGTACTTAGGACCAGGGCTGCTTTCCTGCTTAAAGTAGTTACTCCGTTTCATTTGGGGCAGTCCATTACTCTCCCTGTTTTTTATCCACCTCCTCATCCTTCCAAAGAGGAGGAAAGACTCCATCGCCTGGACCCGAAGAGGGCTGTGAGTTTTTATCTGGACAGGACTAAAGACTTTCGTCTAGATGATCAACTCTTCATTGGCTACGTTGGTCATTCGAAGGGTAAAGCGGTGCACAAGCACACGCTATCGAGATGGATCATCCTTGCCATCAAGATCTGCTACGCCCTGGCTGGTAAGACTCCTCCTGAGGGCATTAGAGCTCATTCGACTAGAGCAAAATCATCTACATCTGCTTTGGCCCGGGGTGTTCCTGTGGCAGATATTTGTAAAGCCGTGACTTGGGCCTCCCTCCATACATTCGCGAAGCATTACTGCTTGGACTCTGAGATGAGGAGGGAGGGCCACTTCGCGCGCTCTGTGTTGCAAGACTTTCTGGTATAGGAAGGTGGACACCCTCCTCCGGGAGTGGGGACTCCTGTGGGAATCTATTCACAAGGTGAGGAATCCACTGGCAGATGTATCCATCAGAAGAACCAAGTTACTTACCTTCGGTAACGCTTTTTCTGGTGGATACAGTATCTGCCTGTGGATTCCTCACTGGCCCACCCGCCTCCCCGTTGTCCACCTTTGTATACCATGAAATAGGTCTTGTTTGAAATGCTTGTACATTTGTTGGAAATGCTTGTTTATTTAGCATCCTTTTCCTTTGTATACTGTGTATATTTGTTGGTATACTGTATACTGTGTATACTTTGAGTTTGTCGTTGGTTCACCTGTTCGCCTCGAAGGCTCGGAAAAAAAGGGTGAAACTGACGTCATCACGCCGACGTGGGCTTCTTATGGCTCCGGTGACGTCGTACGGAGTCGCGAGCGTAGCCGATGCATTATGACGTCGTCGACGTGGAGTGCTGGGAAAGAAAAGTTCAGTGGAATGCTGGCGCAGGGTATATTCACAAGGTGAGGAATCCACAGGCAGATACTGTATCCACCAGAAAAAGCGTTACCTAAGGTAAGTAACTTGTTCTTCTGCTCCCACCACTATTCCTCCCACACAATAGTGGATTTCCAATGAGCAGGAGGTGAGCTGTTGCTCCCCAAAGGTGCCATCAAGAGCGTTCTAGACTCTGAAAGAGTAGAAGATTGTTATACTCGCTATTTCCTTATTTTGGAAAATGAAAGGGGCCTCAGGCCTGTTCTGGGTTTGCAGCCTCTGAATGCCTGCTGAAGGACAAATTCAGAGTGCTCATTTATTTATTCATTTATAAAGTTTTATATAGCGCGAACTTGATCCCGAAGGATATGGGAGCGCTTTAAAATTTGAGGGAAAGGAAGGTAACAGTTCAGAACATGAGTCAAATGGGGAATCTACATAGGCATTAAATCAAATAGTGCTCACATAACAGATCATTTATAAACCTGGGGTAAACTAAGAATGGGCTAGTCGATAAAACATAATGGCATAAGGGGAGCAAATACAATAATAATATACAACAGGATTAACAAACAATACTGTAGTATGTCCGATGCGATTAGAGCTGACAGTCGCCCCTCTTGTTAAGGTAAGAACTTATTCATGAGGTGCTGTCCCAGATCTTGTCTGTTCTAAACCCAGCAACTGGGTGATGTCTTTGAATGGTGGTGACTGACGTGTGTCTGCTGGCTTGGGAGGTCATGTGGGGGAGTAGGGATCAAGGGACACTCGCCTAAGTTGGAGGGCCTGCTTCACATTAGTCTGCTGGAGCTGCGGGCGGTTTTTCTGCCTGCAAAAGTATTCCTGCATTCATCAAGGGGAGGCTGATGCAGGTTCTCATGGACAACTCCACTGCCATGTGCAACAAACAAGGGGGAGTAGGGTCCTGTGTGTGGAGATTGCCCATTGGGAAGTGATTGGAACGTAAGGATATGTTCTTGATCGCAAACTACTTGGCAGGGTCCCTGGAAGCCAGGCGGACAAACTGAGTAGGTGATGCCTGGCAGGTCACGAGTGGCACCTAAATCCTGAGCTAGTTTAGGCTGTCTTATAGTAGTGAGTAGAACCCTCACTATAGCTTTTCACCACCATTAAGAACAAATGTTTTAATGCATTTGAGTTTAACTAGTTAGGAGAAACATTACAGCTGGAATAGCACACAGACCTTCTGTATACTTTCCCACCCCTGCCTCAATCAAGTACGACAGAGTGCAAATCATCCTAGTTTCCCCCGATTGGGCTAGGAGTGTGTGGTATGGGTATGAGCATCTCACCGCCACTTTTTGAGGACCTCCTGTCTCAGTAACAGGGTATGGTCCTCCAGCTGAATCTACACCTGCAGTCTACACCAACGATGTATGAAGATTGAGCAGCAGCAATTGAATGTGTTTTATGAAGCTTATCTGCCGTCTGAAATGGTGGATGTCATCCTTACCACCAAGACCCTTCCAAAAAGTTATTTTGTGTTGGGCACTGGGTCAAATTAGCGGCCTCGAACGGCGTTTGCATGAGTAACCACTTATATGCAAAGGAATCAGATGTTTTATTTTAACTTTGGGCCAGCAAGACCTGGTAGTGGGCACTATTAAGTTATTTGCTTTCTCTTTTGACCTATCTGTGTTTGACGGATCAACCGTCCTTGTCTAAATAACCTTTTGTGATAAGATTTATAAAAGGTTTGGCACATATTTGCTGCCAAACAGTTTGTTATGCTGCGCTGGGACCTTGGTCTTGAAGTTTCTCATGCTTTTTGAGCCATAGCTACACATTTTGTTTCATGACTTAAGAAATGTTTTCCTCGTTGCGATTGCATCAGCTTGTCGTCACGTGAGTGAACTTCAGGATTTTTTCACTGCAATTGCCCTATACCACATTTTTCCCAGACAAGTTGGTGCAATGGACTCTGGCAACATTCTTGCCTGAAGTGATGACTCCCTTTTACGCGGGACGTTCTTTACATCCTCTCGCCATTCGAAAGAGGAGGAGAGGTTTCATCCGCTGGACCTCGAAAGTACTTTAAGCCTTTACATTGATCCTACAAAGGACCATCGAGTGGATGATCAACTTTTTGTGGGATTTTCCAAAGCCTAGATGGGGAAGACTGTGCAAAAGTGAACCTTTTCTAGGTGCATAGTCCTCTGCATTCAGATCTGCTACGAACTTGCCAATACTTTACAATTACAAAATAGTCTCTGATAGAGGAGATTCACACAGAAAACAATGAATAAAGGTCTAATGATGTGAGTACTCCTGAGCCGGTACAATGACCTGTGTATCCTTCGGTATACCGAAGGATACACAGGTCATTGTACCGGCTCAGGAGTACTCACATCACTGTTTATTGACTCAGCGCACCTTTCATATAATTCCAAATTGGATTGGTTGCCGCTATTCGTGTAATTAGGTTACTGCGCCTCTCCATACCAGTATCCTACCTCCTTTGCTTTGCGCCAAAACGCTTGAGTGATCTAACGTACCTTTGTGCGACCGCATTAATCCCTTCCTGCGACCGCAGTAATCCCTTCCTGACATTATCGCAATTGCCACATTGTTTGCCCCCTGCTATTACGCTTGGCTAAAATCCCTCAGGTATGTAATTTTCACATCCTGATGATGATTCCAATATTGTTTCTACGGGATTGAAACGTCGTCGACCTTGTATGCACCGTTAATGCAATTGAATTATTTACTGATGTGTAACGTAGCCTCTACATACTGTTTGCTTTTTGCATTTCTTTATACAAATTACAAGGATTTTTGTCCTGCCTGAAACTTTTTCTGAATTTGTGAATTTCTGTTAATTTGTGTCTTTGTTATATATGTTAGGTTGGATGCAGGATTGTGTCCCACTTTATTCTTGTTTTTTATGTGATTTGATACATTATTACATTTTCTGTCCGGCTGGACAGCTTTAATATAGCACCTACCAGTGTATTTGTATTTCTCTTCCAGGGGATCCTCATCAATAGTCATAAGCACTAGAATATTCCAGCCCATGTGCGGGACCCCGGAAACATAATCATATATGTGATAAACATATATGCATCTCCACATATATATACATATATATAAATAATAAAAAATCAAATGCAGCCTTTCATAACCAGAGCTGAATAATGCTGTAAGGACTCCCCTGTATATTATAAATAATATATCTGATTTAAACAATATATCATAAAAACAGGGAAGAGAACAGCAAAGCATGTTTGAAAACTGTTTTAATGCTTAGCATTTAGCCCCAAAACCTCAGATAGGACTGAAAGCATTGACAGCTCACAGGCTGCATTGTAGAAAACTACAGCCTAGAAAGGCTAGAAAGCTAACTCATAGCAACATAGAAAAACTGGCACCGTGCCTTTAAGGCAGCCATGACCCCTAGCTTCCCATCATGCCTCAGGGGTGACAGTTAGGTCAGTTGTTCTTTGCGGTGACACAAGGCCATGACACAAAGAGTTGACAATTCCTTAAGAATAAGGATCCTTTGCCCGGGGAGGCGGGAGGGTTGCTTATGACTTTGATGAAGATACCCCTGGAAGAGAACTAGGATTACAGGTAAGTAACTAATCCTTCTCTTCCAGGGGATCCTCATCAATAGTCATAAGCACTAGAATAGAATAGCGAGCCTCACCTCATCCACTTTTGGGCAAAGGAAAATAATAATTAAGAATCAAGCTCAGACAACTAAACTTGACAATTCAGACATTTCTCTTATCTGAACAGATTTCTCGAGGAGGCCTGGCCTACTTGAGTATCCGCCCTGGAGTCGGATTCAAGACAATAATGCCTTGTGAAAGTATGCACAGATCTCCAGGTTGCTGCCTTGCAAATTTCTGCCATCGGAACGTCATGCAAGAAAGCTACTGTAGCTGCTTTCACCCTAGTGGAGTGTGCTTTAGGCGACAACAGTTGGGGTTTATTTGCCAGCTGGTAGGCCAATTTTATACAGGACACTATCCATCTAGAAATGGATCTTTTGGTAGCTGGAAAACCTGTCCTCATGGAATCATAATTTAAAAACAATTACTCCGATTTTCTTATGACCTTAGTTCCCTCTAGATAGAATTTAAGCACTCTTAAGGTCTAAGGAATGGAGTGACCTATCCGCAGGAGTTGCGGGATTGGGAAAAAAGGACGTTAAAGAAATTGACTGATTAACATGAAAATCAGATACAACTTTCAGGAGAAAAGCAGGGTGAGTCCTTAATACTACTGTTGTGGTGAAAGATAGTATATGGCTCTTTGGAAGACAGCGCTTGGATTTTGCTTACTCTACGCGCTGATGTAATCACGACTAAGAAAGCGGTCTTCCATGTCAAATGCTGCAGCGTGGCTTTATGAATGGGCTCAAAAGAAGGACCCATCAATCTAGAGAGGACTAGATTCAACTCCCAAGGAGGAGAAGGAGGCCGAACAGGGGGATACACTATTTTCAACCCCTGTAGGAAATCCTTGACCACCTGTAGTTGAAAAAAGGAAAGCTGGTTTGGAGACTTTTTGTAGGCCGTAATGGCCGCTAAATGTACTCTGATCGATTAATACTTCAACCCTGATTTAGCCAAGTACAGGAGGTAAGGAAGAATAACCTCCTCCTGCCCTGTGGTTGGATTAAAATAATTACGAGTGCACCACTTGTGGAAGGTCTCTTTGCCTCCTTTAGTATATGCATACAGTCCTGTGGTAAGTTCAAATGTCCATATTGCAGGACCTCAGGTGCCATGCTGCCAAGTTCAGTGAGGGAAGGTTGGGATGTAGGATCTTCCCGTCCATCTTGGTCAGTAGGTCCGATCTGCAAGGAAGCCTCCTGTGGGGGTGCACCGACAGCTGTAATAGGTCAGAGTACCACCACTGCCGAGGCCGCATGGGCGGGAATATTCTAGTGCTTATGACTTTGATGAGGATACCCCTGGAAGAGAACTAGGATTACAGGTAAGTAACTAATCCTTATTGTTTGATTTGTTAAATCATTACAATCCACATGTAAACAGACACAGCGTAGAAAAACATTAAAATAATTATTTTTTTCCCTGCTAGGATCCACCCATCATTCTCAGTTAAAATAGGGCAATAAAGACGTTGATATAAAATTTCTAAAACCGCTTGGCAGCATAATATCATTAAAAACAGTTAATAATAATAAAAAAAAGGTTGCTGCTAAAAACTACAGATAAGACACCAAGTTGTAAAAAGTGTCCCAAAGGTTATGTACACTTCGGTGTGGCAGCCGTCAATTATCGGTAGTCGATGTCAGGTCATCAGGGGGCCGTTCCGTATTGTTGCAGGGACAGAGTGCACGGATTTTGCTGGACTGGTGCTTCGTGGATATGCCGTTATTTTAGTCACCTGTGCACGTTCCTTGAGTTTGATACTGGGCCTGGAGTTTGCTGGTTAAGTTTTCGACTTGCACGGTGGATAAAGATTGTGAAGCTTGTGTTTAAAGCAGTGTTCTCTGGGTTCAATGCTGCGATGATTGCCTGCCTACAGGACCAGACTCCCAATCTATTCCACTCTGGCCTCAGTTTTAGTCTGCGCAGGGCCAGCAATGCTGGGCAGAGGCACTGATTTCAGGCCTATTTTCATTGATTTCTTTGTGAATCTCCCCTGTCGGGGACTATTTTGTAACTTTAACGTATTACTGCCCAAGGTCCCTGACCATTACAATTGGGTTCCCTTGTTAATTACACACGAACTTGCCAATAAGCAGCTCCTAGATGGGTTGAGAGCCTAAGGCTTCTACCACTGTGTTGGCTTGTGGAGTGCCTGCCCTTGATATTTGCCAGGCTCTGACATGGATGTTGGTGGGTACATTCATGAAGCTCTACTTTTACAGCCATGTCTGGAGGGAAGGCAGTTTCACCTGCTGGATCTTGCTGAACGTTTTAGTCTGAGTCCACTGCAAAAACCATCAGCCTGGGGTGGTACTGCTTTAGTATCTATTCCAGGTTGCGGAATCTAGAGTTAGAAGTATCAATCAGAATAACAAGTTACTTACCTTCACTAACGCTCTTTCTGGTAGATAATTCAGCTAACCACAGGTTCCTTACTGGGCAGCCACATCCCCATTCAGTGGCGTAACCAAATCTCTTACAGTCCTGCCAAGTACCATGCATCAGGCGTTAGACTAACGCATTACAGTGTGGTGCTTTGCATCACCACACTGAAATGCATTGTCTCGCATAATGAATAGCGCTCCTCAAGCCGTTAGCGCTGCCTAAATTAAGCTGTTACTGAAGTGGCAGCTGGCAGCATGCCATGGCGTGAGCGCGCTGTACCTGCTGTGACTCGGCTGGCTGCTGAGCTAGTACGCTGCTCGCAGGGCTGCTACAATGTTTCGAACTCCTATTGATTTTCACAGCGCGGCTCTCAGTCTGAAGCCACTTCAAGGTAGTGCCCACTGCTACTACCGAGACAATGACGCAACCTAGTCACCCAGTTGTGTGATGCAACACAGTCTCTGCCGCCTCTGGGACGTCACGTTGGGATGCCTCGGTAAGTTTGGGCAGCTGGCTACTTGCGACAATCATGGCATGTGCAGCACTGCCTGAGTGCTCGCACCAGCCACCACCTGGCTCAGCTGCCAGCGCGGCTACTCAGCTGCAGTATATGACCTGTCACCCACAGCGAATTCAATTTCTGGGGGAGACCGTCGGAGCGACCAGGACGACTGTCACTGGACTGTGGAGGACTTAGTCTACTCCGGAGGCTGTGGAAAACTGTCAATTGCTACGGCCGGAGCCTCGCAGAGTCTGAGTCGCTGCAAAGTTGAAGAAAGTAATAACACTGTTCACTGGCTAAGCCACCCGCCGAGTGTGCGTCAATAAATAACAAATTCCTAGGCAGCCTGCCGGGATCAGGCATCTGCGTGTAGTCAGTGGGTACCAGTCGTCAGTTAGCATAGTTACTTTCTTCCCTGTGGCTACTCATTCGTTCGAGGGGAGGCGGGCAACCCTGTCGCTAATGGCTAAACCCCTCCCAAGAAGAATCACCCCCCCTCCCTCAACTTTAACTGCGTCCATTTTACCCTTTAAATTACACCACTGACAACGTGCTTTGGTGCCTTAAAAGGTCGCAGTTTATTTAAACATAAAATGGTTGTACATTTCGCAGTTTTAATGATCATTAGTAAACATCCATGTTATCACAAACTTTGATTGTCTCTACAATTTTCTCAGTACATTCCTTGTCATTATGCGCTCTCAGTTTAATTTTGGGGGTGGGGGGGGGAGACAGGCAATCATCCGGGCCTCTGTTTCAGCAGTTCCAGGCTGCAACTTGCAACCAAATTTGTTGGGTGTCCGTGAGGACTTGCTCGGGCTGCAAGTTCCGTTCCGCTTGCCCTGGACCCTTTCTTGGCCCCTCCCTGCTCCTCCGGGGCCCTATTGTGTGGCATCCCACGGACTCAGTGAGCGCATCACATCTACTCTGTCTGCGGCTGCGTGCCGTCCTTCGCTCCCTCAGTGCCCCTGCCGTGAGGCATCCCAAGCACACTGTGTAAGCCTTCCATCTAACTCTAGTAATTTATCTCTTTTGTCTATCGTTCTTGGGTTTCTTCCGCTTCCTCTACTCTTGCGGCTGCGAGGCCCGTCAGCTTTATCTAGATCAACATTAGGATCAAAGCATTTCATTAGAAAAAAATTTGGCAGTTCCTTAAAACGTCAAACATGGCATTGGCTCCAAGCGCTGCACCTGGCGATTCCTGAGAGCGTCAATCACAGCATTTACGCAAAGCGCTGCACAGGGCAATTCATTAGCGCTTCAAACATGGCATTTAAGCATAGCGCTGCACATAGCAATTCATTAGCGCTTCAAACAAGGCATCTAGGCATAGCGCTGCACATAGCAATTCATTAGCGCTTCAAATATGGCATTTACGCACAGCCCCAAACTGGGTAATTCCTTAGAGCGGTAAACATATAATTTCATGAAAGCGCTAAACATAGCATTGGCCAGCGCATTGAATTAGAGCCTTAAATCAGAGCGTTGGACTAGAGCATTCACTCAGCGCATTGAATTAGAGCAGTCTGGGGCAGGGGTTCGATTGTTGAGTCGGCACGAGGCCTCCTGCCCAGCGGGGGTATGCAGTCTCCCCTATCGCCCCAAAGCACTTCTCTGGCGGGTACTCGCTCAGCCTTTCATTAGGCGAGCGGCGGCTGGGCCACGGGCCGGTTCACGCCCCCTCTCGGGGCATGGGGGGCCCCCGGGGCCCAGCAAATGACTTCCCCGGGGGAGGGGAGAGTCCAGGGCCTCTCCTCGGCCTTCCGCCCGCCTCCCCCAGGGGTTACCTTGATCTTCGACCCTCGCGGGTCACTCTCGACGGTCCTCGGCGGGGCAGGGCTCGGCTCGCTTGCTTCAGAGACTCTCCCGCCAGCCGCGCGCGCGCCGCCCGGCGGTGTCCGGGCCGAAGGGCTGCTCGTGGCTCCGTGAATTCCTCCGCCGGAGGTCCGGGCCAGGCGCGCCCGCAGCCGCCAATGACCGCGCGGCCTGCGGGGGCACGGCCCACTCGGCGAATGGCGAAGCGGCGGGGGCGGCGTTTAGGAGTCCGCCCCCGTCAGGTGACGCAGGGCCCAGCTTCAGGGCCTAGCGAGGCCTTCCCCGAGTGACTTCAGGCCTACCGAGGCCTTCCTCAGATTCCCACGGTGAGCAATTCCTGTATGGCATCCCCGGCGGGGGTGGTGGAAATTAAGGGCTGGCCTGCAGCTTGGGGGGTGGCGATTTGTTCAGCACCCCCTTTTTCCCCCAGAGACGCCCCAGCTTGGGTCAGGTAGGCTTGGAGGTGGCAGGCCACACGCCAGTTGCAGAACAAGCTAGGAAGGGGGCCCAGGTTAAGTCAGGGTGCGCAGGAGTGGCACAGCGCAGGTACCTGGCCGATCCCCCAGCAGTTCTGTGGAAAGTTTCTGTGGTAAGTTTCTGTGGTAAGTGGGAAGGTCCTCTTGGCGCTTGTGGGTTCTGGTGCCCTTAATAGTTTTGTTCCTTGGGTGGGTGAGGGGTGGGGTGTGGGGGGTGGCGAGTAGATTGAGTTTGTGACTAGGTAGTTCTTAGTCCGGCTTGGTAGGTTGTCCCCTTTGTAGGCTTACCCCCGCCCACCAGATCCCTGTCCAATCTGGCACTTGCTGGCCTTGATAGTTAGTCCAGCACGTTGCAGAGCCTGCAGTACCTCCTGGAGGTGCTGCAGATGGTCCTCCCAGGTGCTACTGAAGACAGCTATGTCATCCAGATATGCCGCTGAGAAGGACTCCAGGCCAGATAGCACCTGGTTCACCAACCGCTGGAAGGTGGCCGGAGCATTCTTGAGCCCGAAGGGCATCACTCTGAATTGGAAGTGACCCTCGGGGGTGGAGAACGCTGTTTTCTCCCTCGCTCCATCGGCCATGGCAATTTGCCAGTACCCAGACGTCAAATCGATGGTGCTGAGGTACCGGGCTGCTCCCAGCCGGTCCACCAGCTCGTCTGCCCGTGGGATCGGGTGAGCGTCTGTCTTCGTGACAGAGTTCAATCCCCTGTAGTCCACACAGAACCGAAGTTCTGGTGTGGTGCCCGGTGGGGCCGCTTTCGGCACCAACACCACCGGACTAGCCCACGGGCTGCTGGAAGGTTCGATCACCCCCAGCATTTTCGCCACCTCACTCTGGATGCTGTTCTTCACTCGGTCAGATAGCCGGTAAGACTTGTTCTTTACCGGTGGGCTGTCTCCTGTGTCCACATCATGGGTACACAAATGAGTGATTCCAGGCGTGAGGGAGAACAATGAGGCGTACTGCCCCAACACCTGGCGGCAGTCCCTCTGTTGCTCTGGGGTCAAGGATGGGGAGAGGATCACACCCTCCACCGATCCATCCTTCTCCTGGGCCGCCAGAAGGTCAGGAAGAGCCTCACTCTCTTCCTCCTCGCTCCCATCCGTCACCATGAGGAGAGCAAGCTCAGATCGCTCATGGTGCGGCTTCAGGCGGTTGACGTGGAGCACACGATGGGGCTGACGGGGGGGTCTTCAAGTCAACGACATAGGTGGTCTGGCCTCGTCGCTCCACAATTTCGTACGGACCAGTCCACCGGTCCTGGAGGGCACTAAGCTCCCCAGGCTCCATGACCCACACCTTCTGTCCAGCGTCCAACTCTACCGTCCGAGCGTTGCGGTCATACCACTCCTTCATGACGGCTTGGCTAGCCTCCAGATGCTCTGAGGCTGCCTTCCACAGCTTGGCCATCTGGCTGCGGAATGCCAGCATGTAGCTGACAACATCACGGGGAAGCTTTTGCGAAGTCTTCTCCCACCCCTCCTTTACTAGGCTGAGGGGCCCCCTAACGGGATGGCCATAGAGCAGTTCAAAAGGGCTGAACCCGACTCCCTTCTGCGGCACCTCACGGTATGAGAACAGCAGGCAAGGGAGGAGGACGTCCCACTTACGCCTCAAGTCCTCTGGTAGGCTCCGGATCATCCCTTTTAGAGTCTTATTAAAACGCTCCACGAGCCCGTTAGTCTGGGGGTGGTAAGGAGTGGAGAACCGATAGGTCACCCCACACTCCTTCCACATGGCCTGCATGTAGGCCGACATGAAATTCGTGCCCCTGTCTGACACCACGACCTTGGGGAATCCCACTCGGGTAAAAATCCCCAACAGGGCCCGCGCCACCACCAGTGCAGTGATGGTCCTCAGAGGAATAGCCTCCGGGTACCGAGTGGCGTGGTCCACTAATACCAAAATGAACCGGTGTCCCGCTGAGGTCAGAGGTTCCAACGGCCCAACAATGTCGATTCCGACCCGCTCAAAAGGGGTCCCGACCACCGGGAGCGGTTCCAAAGGGTCCTTCAGTTTAGTCCCAGTCTTGCCACTCGCCTGGCAAGACTTACAGGTCTTACAATAGGTGTCAGAGGCAACTCTCATCCTGGGCCAATAAAAATGTGGGACCAACCGCGCAAAGGTTTTGTCCTGGCGCAGGTGTCCGGCTAAGGGTATCTCATGCGCCAACTCCAACTGGAAGGCCCGGTAGCATTGGGGGGCCACTAGGGCCCTCGAAGATCCATGCAACGGAACCTTAGGCTCACTGTAAAGGAGGCCATCCTCCCAATACACGTGATAACCGCCAGTCTCCTGATTGGCCGCTTGGGCTTCGGCCTGCCGCCGCATGCCATCAAGCATGGGGCACTCACTCTGCGCCTGACAAAATTCCTCCCGGGTAGGCCCTCCTTCCCCATGCCAGTTGGCAAGGGTCGGCAAGTTCCCCACGGGAACGACATCCACCTCCGCGGACTCCGGGGGTACCTCCGCGGGCTCCCCATCCATCACACGGGGCGTGTCCTCCACCACATTCTCCTCTCCAAAATTGGCGTTGGGTTGGGCCATTATCCCAGGCTCCAACCCGGGTTACATGGCATTTACGCACAGCCCCAAACTGGGTAATTCCTTAGAGCGGTAAACATATCATTTCATGAAAGCGCTAAACATAGCATTGGCCAGCTCATTGAATTAGAGCCTTAAATCAGAGCGTTGGACTAGAGCATTCACTCAGAGCATTGAATTAGAGCAGTCTGGGGCAGGGGTTCGATTGTTGAGTCGGCACGAGGCCTCCTGCCCGGCGGGGGTACGCAGTCTCCCCTATCGCCCCAAAGCACTTCTCTGGCGGGTACTCGCTCAGCCTTTCATTAGGCGAGCGGCGGCTGGGCCACGGGCCGGTTCACTCCCCCTCTCGGCCACGGGGCCCAGCAAAGGACTTACCCGGGGGAGGGGCGAGTCCAGGGCCTCTCCTCGGCCTTCCGCCCGCTTCCCCCAGGGGTTACCTTGATCTTCGACCCTCGCGGGTCACTCTCGACGATCCTTGGCGGGGCGGGGATCGCTTGTTTCAGAGCCTCTCCCACCAGCCGCGCGCACCGCCTGGTTGTGTCTGGGCCGAAGGGCTGCTCGTGGCTCTTTGATTCCTCCGCCGGAGGTCCGGGCCAGGCGCGCCCGCAGCCACCAATGACAGCATGGCCTGCGGGGGCGGGGGCGCGTTTAGGAGTCCGCCCCCGTCAGGTGACGCAGGGCCCGGCTTCAGGGCCTAGCGAGGCCTTCCCCGAGTGACTTCAGGCCTACCGAGGCCTCCTTCTGATTCCCGCGGCCTTCTCTTCCCTGAGGGCCGCGTTGCATGGGCAGCGGCGGGGCCCAGGTCTTCCCCGTGGGCCCCGAGGATGGCAGGGGACAGTCTACACGGCCCAGGGCCGCAGCGGTGAGCAATTCCTGTATGGCATCCCTGGCGGGGTGGTGGAAATTAAGGGCTGGCCTGCAGCTTGGGGGGTGGCGATTTGTTCGGCACCCAGCACCCCCTTTTTCCCCCCAGAGACTCCCCAGCTCGGGGCAGTTAGGCTGGGAGGTGGCAGGCCACACGCCAGTGGCAGAACGAGCTAGGGAGGGTGCCCAGGTTAAGTCAGGGAGCGCAGGAGTGGCACAGCGCAGGTACCTGCCTGGTCGATCCCCCAGCAGTTCTGTGGTAAGTTTCTGTGGTAAGTGGGAAGGTCCTCTTGGCGCTTGTGGGTTCTGGCGCCCTTAATAGTTTTTTTCCTGGCGGGGGGGGGGGGGTAGATTGAGTTGGTGACTAGATAGTTCTTAGTCCGGCTTGGTAGGTTGTCCCTGAGTTCGCCTCCCGCTGGGCCAGATCAGTGGGCTATTTCAGGATCCCTCACTCAACTTAAAAGGCAGCACCTAAGCCCTGTCACTTTCAGTGGCATAGGTCCCTGACTAGGCCCTACCGCCTAAAACTCCTGCGTAGGTTCCCCCAGGTCTGCGTCGCCCCAACTGACTAAAAAAAATGTTCCCTCCTTTCCTTAAGTAGCCCTAGGTCAGGTGACCACCCTCTAAGGCAGCAAAAGTAAACCCCACCCTTCTTCTAGAAGGTTCCAGCAAGTTCCAGGAGCTTCCCCACTCTAGCTATAGGACAAAAAGGCGGGCTGGTGTCGCAACAATGTTGTAGGGTCCCAGCCAGCTCCTGGCAACTAGGGTGCTATTAAAAAGGCCTCTCTGCAGTAGCAGGGGCCTGTGGCAGCCATCTTGGGGGAAGAGAGCACCTGCACCTTAACGCTGATTAGCAGTGAAAAGGCGCTCGGAGACCTAAGGCCAACGAAAAAGAGGGTGGAAAAAATGAGGCAAGGGCAAAAATACAGGGAAAGACCGCCCTAGGGCTGACAGGTCTAACAGTTTGCCTTGTCTTCATTGCGTGATTTTGCTCGCGCGAAAGTGTCGTTAAAATGTCCCACATAATTACACTGAAATTATGAAATTGTCACACATAAGCGATCTAAAACCTTGACAGCTATACTCTTATTCAGCACACTGGTACCGTAGTTGTTAGTGCTCTGCATCCGAGGGCATGGAAAGGGTGTAAGACACACACTCGTATGTGTGTGTACCTAGCACTGTGTGGGATCACGGGTGAGGAATCTGCAGTCGCTCCAGACGTCTGAGCTTCTCATAGGCCCACAAGATGTGTTACCTCCCTTTCTTTGCACTGCCCCTCCTCCAGCATGTTTGACGTAGTTTTATCTAGTGCATGTAAGTGAGTGAGAGGGTGCGAGATGTCTCCTATAATAATTGATTTTGATGCAAGACTCCAAGCCTTGAGCACACGAAATAGCTTTTTTTCGGCGCTCACTGTTATATTCCATTGGTCATCTGTGACATTCGCACCCGTTTCTTCCTCCCACTTAGCTAGTACTGCATGCTTTTTGTGCCCTTCTCCTTGAGCAATTTATAGTTCCTGTAAATGAGATACATTTTTGTTAAACTTTTTCAGAAGGATTTTTTCATAGGGAGTTAAAGTTCGTGTAGCAGAGCAGGTTTTATGTCTGGCTTAAGGACCCAGTGGTGTACCTGGAAATCTCTAGAACATTCTTGTTCTTGGAACCCAGCTCACGTGTGGTGAAGAAAGTATCGGTGTCTCTCCAGCTCTGCTTTAGGCCACTCCAATAAGCATCGGAGGTGCGCAGCTTTATAAAAGCACACTATATTTGGTAGATTTGACTCTTTGAAGTTAAAGGGTACCTGACTCGACCGCTTTACTTTTTTTAATTAGTTCTTTTAATATAAGCTTTTTTTTTATTGGTTTCGTTTTCAAGTTTATTTCTGGTTTGGATTTCGGAGTAAACATGTCAACGAGGGAGTTGCCTGCTCGTGGCCGTTTGTTTTATAGTTGCCCTCACGTGGTTTGTATTTTTTTCCTATCGACATAGCTACAGGGCTAAACCACGACTGCCCTCGCTCACAGACGACTTAATCCGATCGATGGCGCAGACCTCTCCGCCTGTGAAAGGATGATTCATTCTGGCAGCTATCAGGTGCTGCGGTTTACTGCTAACACGGAATTCTTTTTAAAAGCATTTACTTTTCTTGCAGTTATGAGGTGGTTAGCCCGACCACTTTATCTGTTTCAGTTTTATCACAATTACGTTCCATCTGGTTCTGAGTTTCGAGTAGTCTCGCCAAGGAAAGGAGTCTCTGTTCATGACTGGCACAGCTGGGGCCTAGTTTGTCATTGTAGTTGCCCTTCCACGGTTTGCATTTATTTATGTGAACATAGCTTCAGGGCACACCCACCCTATATCACGGGACATACCAAACCCCACTGGTGACAACCACTGTTTCTCTGCAGCTGCCCTTTTTCTGTCTCGATTCCAATTTCGGGCTCTCAATCCACCTTCACGCCTTGTTCTGTCGGCTTCCGATTTACTATTGCACCGTGCAGTGCCACCTCCCTTGGCCCCTTACCCTCATCGCTGGTTTTACCTTAACTCAAGCTATCCTGGGTGTTAAACTGCTGGACTTCCAACGCCTGGTCAGAAACGCTCAGTCTTATTGAAGCGCACCAGTGAGATGTAGTCTTCATAATGGAATTCTGGCTTCTGGAACCCCATCAGGAGATCGAAGCCACAATCCCTTCTGATCATCGCATCTTATGCTGTGTCCTTCCTCATAAAACAGGTGACAAACTGTCAATTAGCTTGAGACACGTACTAACAGTTACCCTTCTAAAGGTGACTTCTTTCCTGAATGCTGAATTTGTTAAATTTTTTTATTTATTTTTTTATACTTAACTCAGATTGTCCTAATGAGAGTAAACTAGTCTCTGAAGACTCCACGTATCTAAGCCGGTTCTTGAATAATTTACTCTCCACCGGATGCTGCAAATGTTTCTTCTGAGTTAAAATCGATTACCTCAAGGCAGCCACTGGACACATGTCCAGCAAATATGTGGGTATAATAGCACCGGCGATCACCAAAGTAGTCTATCTTTCCTTATTTACAGGACAGCTGCCTCGAGTAGAAACAGTGCTGACCTATGGGATTTCCCTAACCACAGGCCTAAATTTATTTTGTCAGGCTTTGTAAAAACATACTGCTGCCAGTTAAATAAGCTGTCCTCTAGTAGTAGTAGTAGTAGTAGTAAATCCTCATTCGATTTTTCTTGAAAATCATAAAAGTGTACATATAAAACAAGCATTTGCAATGCAATAGGTCTCGCATTAGGAAAGTTTGAGCTTTTTGTATTGTGAATTGACTAATTTTTTATTTATGTGTTGGTATTGAAAATATTGAAATTACTAGCTTTCTCATGTACAATGTCAATAGTTTTAACTGTTGCAAATGTGACACCTATAGCATTTGTAATGCAATATGTGTTGCATTTACGTGACTTAGATGTATTGATATTACAAATAACAATGGCTTTTAATTTTTGCAAGTAATTAATACTTAAATAAAAGTTAATGTCAATTATAATGGCAATCGTTTAAACTTTTGTTAATAACTCTTGTGAAGATTATGTTTAGTGTATTTAAATGCGCCTAAAATCCAAGAACAGAAGTTAAATATGTAATAAAGCCTAAATATTGAGAGAACATATTAGAGCCAGTTGTTGTTGAATGGTTGTACAGATTGATACTGTGGTGGCGGTGAGTGATGCTGTGGCGTTAATTGATGCTGTGGAAGCGCATAGTGATGTAGTGGTGCCCTTGAGTGATGCTGTGGTGGTGCTAAGTGATGCTGTGGTGATGAGATGGATAGATAGAGTGCAATAGTCCGATAGATAGATAGATAGATAGATAGATAGATAGATAAGATAGATAGATAGAGAGTGAGGGCGATAGTGTAATTATGTAGAATATAATTATGTGGCACTGAGTGGTTTTGTGTGGAGTGTATGTTGATTTTAGTGGCGTGTAATTATGTGGCATTGAGTGTTATTTTGAGTGTATCTTGCATTGTTTGCATTGTAATTAATTGGCACTGAGTGTTATTTGGAGTGCATGTGGCATTGAGCGCTGTGTAATTATGTGGTGTGTAACTATGTGGCACTGATTGGTTTTTGGAGTGTCTGTTGTATTGAGTGCATTGTAGTTATGTGGCATGTAATTATGTGGCTCTGAGTGGCATTCGGAGTGTATGTTGTCTTGCCTTGTATTTCTATGGTTCCTTAAACCCTTGAAGGCAATTCTTTTATTTTAACTAAAAGGATGGTAGTTAAATGGTGTTTACGGCAGGATGGTCGTTAAATGATGGCTACGGAGAAGCTGTGTGCTGAAAGGCAAAGAACACGGGCATGAAAGTGAAAGCGAGGATGAAAATGGAATGAGTGTGGCAGAATGTTAGTTAAATGGTGGTTACGGGGAAGCTGAGTGCTGAAAGGCAAAGAGAACACAGGCCAAAGCTGGAAGAAAACATGAGATGCGAGAGGCATGTGTGTGTGGCAAACACTGGTGGGGCTCAGAGCATTCTGTTGCTGCCTTGATGCCTGTGTGTGTGAGCAGTGGGGCTGGGTGTGTGAAGTGCCTGAAGTTGCAAGAAAACATATGGTTATTTAAATCCATAGACGCAGAATTAATGGAGCTAATGTTATCGACCTTAAAAGGATGAAAAGGGAATGAGCGCGGCATATGTTAACTTTGTAAGCGCAGAAAGCGTGCAGGGCAAACTTATTTGGTTGTTTGAGACTCAGATCTGGGCAAAGCTGCAAGAAAACACAGAGGGGGGAGGGCGGGCTGTGTGCTGAAAGGCAAAGAGAACACGGGCATGAAAGTGAAATCGATGGATGGCAATGCGTCCGTGAGACTAGCCCTGTGGTGGGGGAGGGACAGTTGTGAGAGGCGCCATGAGGAAACAATCTCTCGGCATGCTGTGGCGGGGGGAGCGCATTCCAGGCGGGGGAGCGGACCCTTTGAAGTATGATGCCGAGGCTGTGGCTACACGTTCACGCGCCAGTGGGCTGAAGCGCTTTCCCAAACGGATTGCATGGCGGCACGATGCACGTGATTGTGCGCGTGCTCTCCATGCAATCCACTTTTGGGAGCACTTTGAAATGCCCCTCTTACTAGAGTCTCGCATAGCGATTGTGTAAACGCAATAGCTAGGCGAGACCTAAAAATGTAATAAATACATAACATAGAAATCCTTAACACTGCCAAATCTCCATAGTAGATAATGAAATAAATACAGGAGACAGTGATGCGTCAAAAGACAGTCTAAAAAAGGTCACAGCATTAAAATCAGATAAAAGGAAAAAAAAACGTACAAATTAAAAAAAAGAACAGAGACAAGTTATAACCTCCCTTGGATAACCCCAGATAAAAAACGAATCAAATAACCAATGGTGGGTGATTTTAACATTTTCAAAAAAGAAAGGGCGCCTAACTTGATTAAAATTCATAGGCAGAAGGGAGTGACTGATACATTTAAAATGCACTCCTCTAACTTGGCCATTAGACGCATCCGCGTACCTTACTTTGATGGCAATTTTGTGAGCAGGAAATTTGCTAAAGCTCTGAAAAGGATCCTCACACCCTTTGTCTTTGTCTCAGCTGACAATAGAAATTTATGAGGAAAGAAACCCGTTTTTGCAGAACATATACATCTGCTTTCAAGTATTGCAGATTATTCAGTGTAGCTATTCTCTTGCTAGGGTTGTTACGGCCACTCACATTAAATGATCAAAGCATGAAATTTGTATCCCTGTTTTTTTTTGCCTTCAAGTCTAGCTGGCCATTAGCCCTTAGAATATCTTTACATTCAAGCAAGCTCCCCCCTTTTACTGGTAATGCAAATCGAGGCTCTCTTCAAGATTCTGTTCCAAACCGACCTGTCCTACTTCTTCCCTCCCAAAATGGGCCATGCCCCCTCCCGTCTTTCCAAAATATTTGCCCCTTACCCCTTTTCCACCAATAGAGCAGGGAAGTACCCGGGTATTCCAATTCCAGAACAATGTGCCTTATCTGTGTGGAATGCTGTTGTGTATATCCAACAGTAGTCCAACTTCTCCTTTCATGTAGTGCCTCTCCTCTGGTCTTCCTTTTCAAGAGAATTCTTAGGGTGTGTCACGTAATATGTCCTCTTCATTTGGTGTTTATAATAAGTTTTCGAAAAGTATGTGGGCACATGCCAAAATGACCCTTCCAGTCTCCGTGCCCCCTTCTTGGCATACGTGGTGACAGCCACTGGCAATGACCTTAAGAGGCTCAGTTACAATGGGCGATTGCTCCATCAATCTCAGTGGCACCCTCCTGGCATATGAGGGACACAGACACTGCGAAATCCAAGACACCAGACGACTGCCCGTAACTTCATAGTATCCCAGATGGGGGTAACCAACTTTCACTAGGGAGTGGATGGCTCTTGCAACACTGGCTTGTACTTTACCAGGTGCCTCAAACTCTGCTCACCAGGATCTACTTTCCAGGATCCTCGCTCCTTCAAAGCTGTCTTCTCTTCCTCGCATGGCACACTGGTCTTGGCAGGCAGACAGAAGGCTCTTGCTTCAGGTATAGGTGCAAGTGTTCTTTGCTTCCTGGCTGAAGACTCCAATCCCAGCTGGGAGACAGGCAGATCTTGGTCTCGTACCTTGTTTGCAGCAGTTGCAGCAGCCCTAAGTCTTGATGACCATCTTTCTCCTGATAAACAGTGCACTTGAACAAAGTGAGAGACTCAGGCTCTCATCTTTATTGTCCAAATCCAGACATACATGTGATTCAGCGTCTGAACATTTGAAATCCGGGGTTTTGGTGTCCACTACTGTGAATGGCTTTTTCCTCTGTACTGTGCTTTGTCAAAAGGACAGGCTGCCAATGCAGGAGTGACTCCAGTCTGATTGACCCTCAACACAGGCCAAGGGAGTAACTGAGGATCACCCTTGGCTGTCATTCTCTAGTGAAATATGCCCCATAAAAGTTCAAAGGCCTTCCTGTCTATCAAGATTCCCTGGTCCACAGTGCCAACCTTCTCAGTCCCACCATCTTCCTGACAAGATTGCCCAGGCCCTTCTGACCAGTAACTCTTCATGGAATCAGAGACCTTTGATGTGCACAGAGGATGCTCTGCTTCCCTCTCCTCCGGTGTATGTGACCCTACCCCAGGCATTGGGAATGTCATCAATCCTCCTTTCCTGCCTGAGTTTTGCAGTCCTCACCTCCACAAGCCTCTTTAATCCCTGGGCTTCCAAAATGGAAGCCACGTGCCTCCATGTTACCTACCATACGTAGGTGCACACATGCATTCTAGTATGCACAATCAAGTATAATGCACTGTCTGGTGCTACAAATAATCATGTAGTCCAAGGGTGAGTTAGGTACACAGCCTCTGAAGGTTATATGAGTGGGCGCGTAAGCCCCATTCCACTAACTCTGGTAAAAAGGGCCTATTCACAATTCTTATTAATACTGAAAGCTAAATGGGTATGCCGCCTCCATTGTGCTCTTCGTACTTAACTCCAGGTAGGGCAGTAGTTCTCTACCATCACCAACGATAGAGCTTTGTATGCCCCTCCTACTCTAACCATACTGCATTACCATGAGACAGCCTGTGTGATGGCAAACACATACCAGGAGTCCAGAGATCTATGCAGCTGGGGCACTATCTCGATGAAGAGGACTTTTCCATCCCAGCAGAGGTTTGCTGTCAGACCCCGCTTATGTAGCACTCAGTGGCTATTGGGCCTCCGACTAGGGGCAGGGGTCGTTTGCCTCCGATATCCCGGGATATGTTCTACTGTGGCTGAGCAGAACATGGCTAAGTACAACCACTTCCACACTCTTGGTGGTAGCAATAGCAAAGTCCTAGGCTTCTCAGGGAGGTAGTGTGGGGGTGCTCAAGCTTAGCAACCATCATTCAATCACCCAGCTTGGCAATATGCGATTGCCCCAACCCCACTGCTTTACTTCGATAAAGAAAAATCCTTTAATACACAAAGAAAACAAAATAATTCACAGAAAAGCTACAGATACAAATACTTCACTGATGCTGGGACAACTACATCTGGAGTCCTTGCTCCCCTATCTCCTTTTTCTCTTTCTTGCTCTCAGATTTCCATCTTGATAGACTGGCCAGACCCACACCCCCTGTCGCCGTTACGGGTTTAAAATCGTCCTGGGCAGGTATCAAGCCAAATGCAGATTACCTTCACTTTTTTACTAGTTTGTGTGCAAATTCGCTCAGCTGTCCCTATGTTTTCTTTCTCACCACAGCAGTCACTTAGTATTTTCTTGGGTGGCCCGTGAGGACCTGTAGCGGCTTTGTTCCTCCTCCAGAAAGAGAAAGGACGACTGGAGGTTATTTTCCACAAGGGCCACACCAGCATTAGGCAGCAGTGGAGGCCAAGGACCGGAGTTTGTGTAAGCGTGCACAGCTCCAACTTTGATGCGAGCCTCTGGGTGATGATGAGCCCAATACTGGGTAGATTTGGGCTGCAGGGTCAAAGGTCACGATCTCCCTCAGTAAGGTCTCTTGGGCGTTGCAACCCCACCACAGGCACAGTTCTTTGATGCAGCAGCTCAGTTCCTTGGTCACACTTCAATGTTACAGCAGTGCAGTCTGTTTGGGCACGGTTCATTGTTGACATGGTTTGACTGGATCCGCTTCTCGAGATAGACTGCACTTCTTTTTCTTCAAGCATGCAGATTGCTCTCCTTAACCTTCCTGTTGGGATGGAGCCTCACACCACCTGTGTCAAGCTGCTTCTGGCTCTTCCTTTGACAGTTACACATCCAGCAGAATTGGCAAGCTCCTTCCTTCTCTCAGCATGTAGGTTGGCTTCCAGGTGTTTCAGGTCAGCCGAACGGCTTCTTCCTTGTAGACAAGACTCCTAATTGACGTCCCCTCCCTTCTGGTAAGCTGGCTGTTAGGTAGACACCTGCTCTGGTTGCACATCAGTCCTTGGAGTACTCTGCAAAGCACTCCATTCCATGATCAAAGAGCTTGGACTAGAACAAGTGAGTCAAGGGCTCTCACTTTTATACAGTTAAAGTAGACCGGGGATGTGGATTCTTTGCACTCTCAGAAAAGGTTTTGGATGTCTCTTTCCAGTCTTAGTGCAGACTGAAACTCCCCACAGCAAGGTAGTCTGGAGTACCCATGATTGAGGCGCAAAACAGTTGTGAATTCTCTGCACCTGCCCACACTAAACAATGGTCAGGAAAGAGGCAAAAGGTAGGCCACTCACCCTGAACAGACTGCAGTTCCACTCTTCATCCCGACCATCTACTGCTATCTACCAAATTGCAATGCTTAGGACGACTAATCAGAAGCCTCACTCAACAAAATAATTTACACGAATTTCTAAAGGATCCTGGTCTCCTCTTTCCCTCACTTCACTGTTCATGCCTGCTTCCTCCAGCTTAAGGAATATCAAAATACACTTCCACTGTCTGGGAAAACAATTTCACCTCAGTCTTGAGCAAAGGAACCGACCGGGGGTTGGCCTCCATTACTCTGGATCACTCATAGACGCAGTGCATGACCATACATGCCACGTACACATACATGCATAGCCTGGGATGTTTGCCGAAGGATCTGAATTACCATATAAAAGAAGAACTTTTCATGAGTGAGACAGTATGCCTCCACTCCAGTGACGCAGATAAAAAGGTCTGGTCACAACCAATGTTCCCTCTAATTTCTTTCCTCTGTGTGCGGCAGTGGAGGGTCTCTGTGCGCTGCAACCATGGCTATGTGCGCCAGGAACCAGACCGCGCGTGTGCGCGGCGCCAAATGTCACTCAGAACGTTTACTTCAATAAGTGAAAAGATGGTGCATTTTCACACATACAGGGCCACAATAAGTGTCTTAAGGGCAGTTTCCAAATTGGATAAACACGCCATGACATGAATTGGTCACACAGGCAAGTACACTTCAAGTTTAGAAAAGCACAAGACTTAAACGGTGGTACATCATAAGATTTTAATAAATATTCTTAACTTGAGCACTGTTAATTGTCAATATCACATATAAACAATAAGGGAGACATGTCAAGTGGCATCACTAGAGGGGTGACAGGGTTGCTTCTCACGGCAATCTTTGGCATTTTTCCAGTGGTGATAAACTCGATCTAGGTCAACTTGGCCGTTCAGGAGGTAGGCCTTTGTCCTCATCAGCATATCCAAATGCTTCTGCTCTAGTCTATTCCTCAATTTACTCTTTATAGTATTCATGAGGCTGAATCCTCGTTCACAATCTGCACTAGATGCTTGAAACGTTGCGCAGACATCTACAAGCTGAGAGACCACACTATACTGAGCAGCCTTGCGTACAGTGAAATTCACCATGTCTTGAAAGGTGGTAAATAACCCACCCTTTACATGTTCTGCCACCACATATTTATAGTCTCTGTACTGTCGAACAACATCTTCTGGTGTTTCGCAATCGCCCAGGACCAAGACATTTTTATACTTTTCTACAAGTCTTTGTATATTCTCAGTCCCAAAATCAAAATGTGATTGTGCGGCCATAGCCTGGATTTCAAAACTTGCCCATTCTTTTAGCTCATCTTCAGGGAACCTTTTTTGCATGTGCTCCCAAAGAAGGGAAACAAAAGACAAAATAGGCCCACTGTCAAACTCTTGCCTTTCCTTGTACAACACCATCAGATCTCTTACATTACTGCTCCAAAAGACAGTGTCCCCCAAATACTGTTGCTTAACTTGGCCAATCTTTGCTCTTGCATACTGTACAGCTTCAACAGTAGTCAGAGAACTTTTTTGGAACAGTTTGCACAAAGATGCAAATTCACCCAGAACGTCATTAAGTACTGCAAGTGAAATATGGTAGTTGGAGTTTGATAGCTTTTTATAACAATACTTAGCAACTGGATCATTCTCCTCAACTTTCTCATGCTCAAAGTACTTAAGAACAGCCTCGTAATTACGAATTAGTGCCCCAACAGCAAAATGCCTTGAAAGCCACCGGACTTCATTCAGTGGTCGAAAAGAGACCACTTCACATTCAGTGACCGATGCAATTTCATCCAGCTTGGACTTCCTTGCTGGAGATCTGGAGAACACAGTGTAGACAGTCCTCAATAATGTCTCCATCTCTTTAACCATTGGAACCCTTTTCCAGGCATCATCAACTCCCAAATCTTCTCGATGGGCGACACAATGCTGCTCAACTAGATGAGGTATGGATTGTTTAAGGCGAGTAGCAACACCATTATTCTTACCCAACATCACGGACGCACCATCAGATGTGAACATGACCATTTTCATAAGGTCCAGTTCATTGGCAGTGTAGAAATCTTTCACAGCACTAGTGATAGCCTCAGCATTGCAACTAGTCAGCTTCACTATGCCCCCAAACTGTGTTTTGTGCTCTGTTGATGTTACTGGTCGGAACTTGAAGTACAGGATGAGCATTTTTGAAACAGAAATATCAGTGCTCTCATCAATTATCAATGTGTGATACAAAGCGTTACGAAGTTCTGCCATTGCTTCACAGTGTATCACGCTATTGATGGCCTCAAGGAACTCAAAGGCATAGTTCTTGCTCCTCCAGCTGTCTGGTATCTTGACATACAAAGCTAGGTGGTCATGGATGTCTTGTACAGATAACATTGAAGTATTCATTTTGACTGCCAGCAGCACGTTGTTGATGAGAATCTTTATCTCTTCAGGCACAGATCTTTGGCGTTCACCTACTTCCATTCTATTTGCTTTGTCAGTGGCTGTTTCTGTCAGCATTGCCCGCACTCCGAAACCAAACCTGACAGCAGCACTTCTGTTTCTCAAGATCACCATGGCAGACTCGTGTACTTTGCTAAGTAGATGGCGTTTCATGTAATCCAGTTTCCAGCCATCACTCCATTTCTTCCCTGTGGAAAAGTCCCCAACAATCTTGGCTTCGGCACATGCTTTGCAAATCAAGCCCACGTCTGGACTGTATTGGAAAAGTTCCCCGAGTTGCACGCGGACCTTGCTTCGCGATTTCTGCGTCTCAGCCTCCACAATTTCCTTCATCCACTCTTCCTTGAATACAAGGCAACATTTCTTCCTTTGTGGTGACGCACTGCACTCTCCCATAGTGACAGCTTTGCGCTTGAACATTTCCGTGCCAGCCGGTTTTAACCTGCTGTGCCACAAAGCCTGCAAGATAAGGGAACATGGCTTACGTTGACGCCTAGCTCATGCATGCAATCCTTTAAACTACAATAATCAAGATGCACCACGGTTTAACTCTACCAAACAATTACCTCTCCTGCTTGAACTCACGTATGCCTGTGTGAAAGTATGGGGGTCTGCCTGCGAAGCCTGCAACAGAAGAAAACATGGGTAAGTATATTATACTACAATGATCAAGATGCACCACAGTTTAACTCTACCAAACAATTACCTCTCCTGCTTGAACTCACGTATGCCTGTGTCAAAGTATGGGGGTCTGCCTGCGAAGCCTGCAACAGAAGAAAACATGTGTAAGTATATTATACTACAATGATCAAGATGCACCACAGTTTAACTCTACCAAACAATTACCTCTCCTGCTTGAACTCACGTATGCCTGTGTGAAAGTATGGGGGTCTGCCTGCGAAGCCTGCAACAGAAGAAAACATGGGTAAGTATATTATACTACAATGATCAAGATGCACCACAGTTTAACTCTACCAAACAATTACCTCTCCTGCTTGAACTCACGTATGCCTGTGTGAAAGTATGGGGGTCTGTCTGCGAAGCCTGCAACAGAAGAAAACATGGGTAAGTACTACATACTACATACTACAATGATCAAGATGCACCACAGTCTGGCAGCAAAACCTGCAACAGAAAATGCACTCCTTTAACTCTAGCAAACAATCACCTCTTTGTTCTGCCTGTACTCCCGTCTGCCTGTGCAATTGTCTTCGTAGTACGGTCTCCCAAACCTGCAAAAGAAAAGGGGTGCAGATTGTGATTCTATTTACCCAGCAACCCCCAACCCAACGAGGAACGTACACAGAATTACCTTGTCTTTGTGGGTACTTGCACCTGACCACTCCTATCCAAATACCTTACAGACTGGAAACCTGCAACTGAAGACAAGATAGTCAGCAACCCCCTACAGCACAAACACGTTGGCTGCCAGTTTACAGTACCACATTATGGATTAGGAAAGGCCATTGTCTACAGTTAAGGTAATATGTGGGTTCATGTGTTAATGCTGTTCAAACTTGTATTTATGGTTCATTAATGAAAAGCATCCATTATTAGGGTGAGCATTAAAAGTAAATGCCGCAAGCTCGGCCTTCACTACTGAAGGCGGCTCCAGTATAAATGTGTACACACGATTTCAAAGTTTAGTAATATGAGGCTATGTATAATGCTCCCAGAACGCTCTCTGTTTATATGCAAATATTTGCAGAAGCTTGAAACCAAGAGTGATGGTTCTTTGCTTCCAAAATAAAATGTTTTAGAAAAAATGCTAGTAGGAAAAAAGACAGCATCATTTAGTAAAATGTTGTTGTACGCTTGTATCTCCCAAAAAATTCCTAATGGAAAACCAGTGTAACCAGTTGCAATATGATTTTTGGGTCATAAAAATAACACAAGCGTTGGCAAAGGTCGGAAATGTGTGGTCAGCCGTTTGGCCACAATCAGTCCCGCGCTCTGCAGCCACACACCCCCGAGCACCCCCCCCCAAAGCCGCCACAAGAGAAATGTCTATTTTAGATACCACATATATTATGGACCTGACATGATCTTTGAAAGTGATGGGAAACAATCCGTGCCCTGAATTGTAATGAGTCCTTCACTATTGCAGAAATTGACAGAGTAAGCTAATCATGTCATGTGAAGGCACCGCCACCGCCTTACCGCAAAGACAGAGTAAATGCATTCATTATACACCCCACGAAATGCTTTAAATGGACAGATATATTCCAGGACCAGCAATACCCCTGCTAGATCTCTGTTAGTGTACAAAGGTAAACATTTTATTTTAGCTAACAGTTCCTATAATCTATTCAAACATTATCCAAGGCATATACTCCATAAGAAAAAAAATAGCAGTCTTGCTTCCAATATAAAGGTCTACATTTCGCCCCAAACAAAAAGGTCTATGAAATGTACATGCACAGCATGCTCGTATTTGCTTTGTCTGTCCGCACAAGCTCAACATCCTGCTACTTAAGGAAGCATGTCATTCAGATTACAATTATATTCAAATAAAAAAAACCAGCCTTTACAACAAGGTTTTAACCATGTTGTGCCTTACTGACACATTTTTTAGCACACATGTTGTTACCATGTGTATGTTTTTACAGCACATGCCTTTGCCACGCATTTAAGGTAAGTTGAGGGGCGTGTTGGCGTCCCCCCGAAAAATACTTTGTATATATATATATATATCTCTATCTATCTACAATGCATGGTAATGGCATACGCTGTAAAAACACATGCATTGTAAAAAAACGCAGGGTAAACAGTGCGTGCTTAAGGCATGACTGCAGTCCTATTAATTCAGCATTTTACGATTTGTATCCCACTTACAAATCATTATTAATTTTATTTTGTCACACAAAAATATGAACTTTCCAGAAACTGATACAAAAAGCAGAAATATCACAAACAGGAAAAGCGCCTGCACTGATGGAAGAGAGAGAGATGGTAATAGTTTTTGATGTTGAAATCAAGGCACAGCGTTATTTCTGTTTTGTGAGAGTTAAATCGCAGCCCTCTTTATCATAACATAAAGCATGTTCGTGCCAACCACCAAATATCCTTCCAGACAGCATCCGTGCATGACTCTCTAAATAGGACACTGCACTATTGCGTTAACCTTCACAAACGCAGCGCTGCTGATTTTCAATCAGAACAGTTTGAATCTGCCACTGACTCTGCACCAGCAATGTTGTTTCCCTGTCCCCGAAGAACACATATAGTCTGGTGTAACATACACTGTGGAGGAAAATGAATATTCCTTGTCTATGGATGCAGCCCCCTCCACTCGTCTAAAACATCCATTACTGCAATCAGTCGGAGAACATAGCGACGAGCAATAAAGCTGTGGGGCCCTCGAAGTGAAGGGTGGTACCTGTCCTTTTCACAGTCATATATCATTTTAAAATTCCCCCTCCCCACAATCATGTAATTGTTGCATATCGAAGGCATAAAGGACCCAACTCATCAAGGAATTTTAATTGCTGTACAGTTGGTGCAGAAATAATTATCAGCAGCAGTGCCATACCATCCAGCGTGCCGTTCGACGGCATGTAACAGCCCTCAGAGTCAATATGAGTGTTTATCAATGCATAAGGGACACACAATGCTACTCACATCCATGTTCCCCTAGAGAATACATAGCATGCCATGCCATAGATTTACCCCTATCAATTCCCCTCTAACTTTGGGTAGCTCTGAGGAGGTCATGTTGGTCTCCTGTAGGCAGGAGACCAGTACATTATGTCTGCTCATAAATGAAAAGACCCGCTGTCTGTCAGCCAAGGACCCAAACACACAAACTTTCCAGGCAATGCACCTTTTTTTATCCATCTGTACTAGGGGTACCAACACCCGATCCCCGCAAGCCGCCACAAGCCGCCACAAGCCGCCACAAGCCCCCGCACGCCCCCGCACGCCCCCACAAGCCCCCACAAGCCCCCTTACCTGCACTCTCCTACGACACCTCACCTCGCCGGCAGCACTGGAACAAGTGCCTGGTTTTCGCGCCGCTCGCTTCTTAAAGCGGCGGCGCGGCCGGCTCCTCTCCGCCGAACGTCCTGAGATCGTTTGTGCGCGCTCCACATCCGGGAGTGCGCGGTGACGTCGGCGAAGGTGCGCGCGCGCGCGCGCCTTAAAGGGAACGTAGGTCACAACTACTGATTCTCCAGCCTCACCTCCACCACTCTACATGCTAAACACATGATCGGACAGTAGTCCACTATCAAATAAATGAGGGAATGCATAGTGCACCCCTCCACAGTACAGGTCCAGGACCTCACACACCTCATGGGACATTCCCAGGCATTTGTCGACACACAAGATTAGTGTGGGGCTAGGGCCTAATTAAAAAACTAGAATCCCAGAAACTCAGTCGAGCATCAGGGCAGGGTAAAATGACTACACCATGCAGAGGACATTCCCATCCCAGCAGCTGTTCTACTGGCTTTTGGAAAATGACTTTTGCTAATTGTTCCTTCCTTATCCTTGTGACGGCCGTTATGCTGGAATGGGGTTAAGTGTTGCTCCACTGCTGCGTTGCTAGTATGATGTTGCTTGTGTGCCTCAAACTATCTCCTTGTCCAGAGCTCCTTCACCATAGCGGTCTTTCTCAGTGATCTAGAAAGACTTCTGTTACTCATCTGAAGTGTAATGGAACGATCCTGATGAGGTCTAGTGCTCAGAGTATAGCGTCCCTCCAAGAGTCACTTTAATAGCCTTTTGGTCTGTTTTTCACTGTCGATGTCTGTGCCTGTTTCTGGGCTTTTAGTGGCGCTTCTACATGTGGGACACCCCGCCCCTCGGAGTGCCCAAAGATAATCCCACCCTTATCGGCTCAGTGCTCTTCCTCTGCCGTCTTTGGTCTAACATTCAGGTATGTTAGCCCTGATCATGCAGGGGCGATTGCTGGTTATCCCCCAACCTTCAATGCCCAGGGAGAGACAGATCTTTTTTTGCTCTCTTTTGGGGATCTCCTGTGGATGCTGGACTGCATGGCTTGTCTCCTTCGTTCCGGCACTCTGCAGTGATGGTGTTATCGGCTTGTAGAATTGTGTATTCCTTCCAGAGGGACATGTCAGTTCTATCATCTAGGTTTAGCCTGTCCCTAGGACTCACTCTAGCTCACCTCTGTCTCCACATAGCCAGCAAATGTCAGTAGCTCTCTAGTATCTGCACTGGGCCTTATGGGACAGAGTCCTTCAGTGTTTAACTTTTGTAGGGCTGGGCTCCGGTCAGGTCACTCATTTGGCATGGCGTGATGTATGGCATCTACTAATCTTGCTCATTGGGACTACCTTCTGGCTTCCATACTTAAGAATTTACCAGTGCCAGTAGTGTAGTGGTATCATGCATACTTCAGTATTCAGGTGTGGTGTGTTGTCTGCATCTTCATGGTATTGATCTGCTCCCGGGATCTTGGGGGAACCTATTTCTTGCTCCGTGGTGCGGATGGCAGTGATTTTATTTTTTTGTGGTAAACTGGTAGGTTGGAGGTGGCAGGTGCTAAATCTACCTCTTCACGCCTGCCATCTCGTTCACGCCCACTCTAGCCATTTTTAACCCCTTCCATGCTGCGCAAATTCCGCCGCTGTGCTGACTGTTTCTTGCGCGGGCGTGGTCATGACGGAACGGTTCCGTCATGAGCACAGCTCAACCGTGGCTCATGACGGAACCGTTCCGTCATGAGCACCGAAGGGGTTAATATGTTTGATCGAAAACAAAGCCATCAACCAGTAGAGTACTTGTGGTCTCATAGGTATCATGTCATTTGTGAACTCCCTCCCTGTGAAATAACAGTAATATTTCACACATGTATTGACTTTGCCTGACATTGAAGGCTCCGATTTATTCAATTTAGCGGGCGATTTCAAAAGTCTTGACCAGAAGTGTGACAAAATCTAATGTCCCAAAGGCTACAGTTCCCACTAAAATACATCCTTTGTTAAAGGATTTATTTACTTCATGTTGTCACTGGTGCTTCAGAATGATTGGTGAAAGAAAACACTCTTTTATCAAAAGGGTGGATCTGCAGGAGCAGTGGCTTCAGAAGTGGCAAAAATAGTATACTAACAGGCTCTGACTTGTCTTTTAATCATTACATTTATTCAGTGAATATAATTAAAACTATAGCAGTAATGTAGTCAACAAAACTGGTACAATACCATGAAGCCAGCGCATGAAGTGTCTAAAGAAGCGATAGACCAACCAGAACCAAAAAACCTTATCAAATAGCCGAGTGATTCAGAAAAAGTAGCAAAATGTTATGTATGAGAAAAACAAATCACGTAAAATGTTGTGCACCCATCAAGTAATCCTAACAATAATTAAAAGTAAGCCAGCAGTGCAACTGGCCAAGAAAGGTACAGTGAGTCTGCAAGCAAGAGAAGTTGAAAATAATAGTATGATTTAAAATAACTAATGACAATAAAGGAGCAAATGTGCAAAATTATTAGAAAACAGTCCAAATAAAATACCCTACCAAAACGTTCTGAAAAGTAAAGGTGTGGGTGGTTGGGGTGTCAGTTACTCAAATCCATTTATACTGTTTTAAACTACTCATTATGCAGAACACATTTTGACATTATAAAACACAACATTCTGTCAACGCTGATTTAGGAAACGAGATATTACACAAAATAAACGCATTACTTTGGCTTTCCATTCGGACAATTGTATTGTTAAAATACTGTAATATTCTGCAAGCATTCGGTGTTAATGTAAACTGTGAACCAGATGCAAACCGACATCTTTAAAATACATTACATAAATTCACGTCTTTGCACTTTCTTCCTGCACGCAGCATGAGGAAGGAGCCTCACATAATAGACAATGAAAGCATTCATGTCTGCCAGCAGGCTACAGCGTTCACCCTTGAAAAGTTACATCCTGTTATCGAAGGAAAGATGCAAAGATTAGTAACGGCCAGCAGTTGAAAATGCATTCACAATATTTACTATTTGCAGGGAAATACACTTTGTATTAAACAGATTTTATGGAGACTTATTGGTTAAACATGTATTTGCTTCATACATACAATAGTTCTTTCCATTAGCATTCTTGTTAGACTAGAGATTAGCACTTTCGTATGCAGCCCACCGAAGAAACTCCCCTTTCCACCGGATTGTGGTGTTTTTGGTGACTTCCAGTTCATTTTGATATTTTATTATTATATCATGAATATGTTGCTAAGATCAATGTGAGATCAATAAATTTCGAATTGACTTGAAACTTGACAGGTTATGGGAATTGGCCCAGTATGCTTGTCAGTGTATTTTTGGGGACATTGCTGTCGGTAATGTGGTTTATAATCTTGTTGATACCGGTCCAGTATTCAGTCAGGTGTGCACAATTCCACACCAGGTGAATCTTGTCCACCCTGCCATCCCGGACCTGGGGCACCCTGCGAGTCCCTGTGGAACCCATGTGTTAATTTTGCGAGGCGTAAGAAATGACCTGTGCAGGTAATAGAAAGTAAGTAATGTAAATCTGGCGTTCCTAGAGACCCTTGGGATACTGTGTAATATTTTCATCCATTCCACATAATCAGTTGGTGGTATTGATATCCTCTGCCCTCTTGTCTCTTAGAGTAGATAAGGGTGCAGTTATATTTGTCCTTATATCTCTGTATTGCCCCGTAGTGGCCTTATGTTAGTCTGTGAATGAGCATGTACATGGCATCCCTGATGAGCTTTGGGTACGTCCAGGCTTTTTTTCAATTTTTTACTAATATAGTCGCTACCAACGCTCCTTAGAAGAGGAAGTTTCCCATTGACAAGTCATATTGTGGCTGGAGTTCCTAAAATGTTCGTATTTTCCCTCCGTAAAATGTCTCCCAGTTTATCAGTCCCTGCATTGGTCCATTCTGCCAGATAACCCTGATTGTTTGCCTGCATAAGAAGTTTTAGTGAATGCAGTGGGAGATCTGGGGAGTAAGGGGTTTCTGTTCTAGTTTTTTATAGTCCGCACGTCCAGCAGTGCTTGGCAACTGTCTAGAGGGAATTTTGTCCCTTTTGTGCTCAATTTAGTTCTGTTATTGTCTGTAGTATTTCCGCCACCTAAGGTGTGCCCACTTCCACCTGGTCTACCCTATTGAGTCTAGTGTTTACCCATCTTACAAGCCACTGTGTTTGCGCTGCTATATAATATAATTGAAAATCTTGGGGTGCTAGTCCGCCATCCGTTACTTGTTGCTGCATTTTCGACAGCTACTTTTTTCCTTCCTTTTCCCCCATATAAGATAAATGAGCAATGAATCCAGTCCTCAAAACGTGCCTGTGAATTATCACTGGGAGGCTATTGTATTGCATTGTATTGTAATTGCATTTATATAGCACTTACTACCCCTGACGAGGCGTCAAAGCGCTTTTTTACTCCGGAACCCATAAAGGATTAGTGATGAACTAGTATAGTGAAAATATGAAAGTAATTTGAGTGGTGGATAGGTTAGTTCTTTGGATTGTGTGAAGAAATATGATAAGCGGGTTAATGCTATAATTTTAGCAATTGCAGCTGTCCAGTCACTTACAATTTAAGTATTCTCTCTAAACATTATTCCTGTCCATAGTGATGTGATAGTTTTTCCCACGTTTCCTTCTAGTATACTTTGGTCATCTCTCTATAGTCGATCCCCCGGGTATGTTAGTGCTGGTTGTTCCCATCTGATTCCCATTGTGGGCAAGTGGTCACCTGGTAGTGGTGGTCTGCGAGGGGAAGGGGGGGGGGGGAATTTTGCCAGTTCATGTCTAAACCGGAAATTTCACCAAAGTCATTCAATAATTTGATGGCTTTTGCGGGGTCTGATGTCTTTAAGAAAAATCATCATGTCCTTTGAGTATAGTGCTGCATGATGTTTTATCACCTGGACTTGTATCCCGTTAAAATGAAGTCCCAGTCCCTCTTTGCAGCCCAATCGCTCTTTCACGATAGCGGGCATTCTTGCCTAGTGCCACGTTTATCTTAATAGTCTTCCGATATCACCCTTTCCATCCTGACCCTTTAACTAGGATCCAGGTATAAGAGGCGGGTCCATCCTATAAATTCCTTACCCAGTCCCAACTTAGCTATCACGGTATGCAGTCATGGCTATCAAAAGCCTTTGTTATGTCCACTGACATCATACCTGTGTCCATAACATTATAGTAACTATTGTCTGAATGTTTATTGCTGTATTGCATTCTGATATGAAGCCTGTCTGGTCAGGGTGAATAGGTTGTTGCATGTGTGGCAGCAGGCTCGATACAAGTACACTGCTTAATATTGTATGGTCAACATTTAACATGGACAGGGTCTGTAGGCCTTGACCTCGTGTGGGGCCCTGCTGGGTTTAAGCAGGGGATTGATCACAAGTACCTCTCTTGTGAACTTCGTAAATGTAAGGTCCTCCCTTAGCAGCTGTATACATGTGCAGTACTTGCGGGGCTAGTTGTTCTAGCTATGTAGCATATAACTTCTCTGGGAGACAGTCTGATCCCAGCATTTTCTTTCTGGCCATATTTTTCACAGCTCCACGAATCTCTTCACTAGTGACAGTTGATCTCGGTGTCTCCATTGGGTTAGGTGGGAGTATGGGTAGTGGTAGTTGTAGGAAATCTGATTGCATTTTCTCTCTGGTGGGGTCTTCTCGTATAGAGCATGATGTAATAGCATTGAACCTCTTGTTTATATCAGTTTGTCTATGTATTCTTACCTCTAGTTCATTTTGAAGTTCTAAAATTTGTGATCCGCCCTTCCGTGGGTTAGCTATACAGGCCATTAGAGTTCGTGCTTTGTCCATTTCAGCATGCGTCCTAACCATGTACCATAACCATACACTGTAGTTTTTCCACACATTCCGCTAGGTTTTCTTTCTCTTCTAGTAGAGATGTATGCAGATTAGCATTTTCAAGAGTAGTCGTTTCTATGTCTGAGTGTTTTGCGCTTGGGCATCTATTTTCCATAGTAGTGTATGGTGTATTCTGCTAGTTTCCGCAATGCACTGCCCCCTGATTACAGTCTTGTATCTATCCTACTCTATAAGCGTAAATGACGCTGTGCGTTCATTTTCTAAAAAATATATATATATATATTTTCTCTACCCCTCCCCTATATTGGAAAAGTGGATATTCTAATGGTTCAATCTTAAGGCGTCAACTAGGGATACTGGCATGAGCCTTCATCTAATTCAGTTTAATTCTAACAGGGTTGTGGAGATTTCATTTAGGATTCGTCCCTGGTCCACATTGGGGGTGTATATATTTGTTATTGTAATGTCTCTGACTTCCAATCACCTCATACTGTCCGTTCTTATCTATTTTATCCTATTTCATAGGGGTTCCTCTTACGAATGCAGAAAAGGTTGTGAAATATGTGTGACCTCTCCATCTCTTTTGTAGAGTCAACCCTTTGTTAGCAATGAGATGGGCTTCCTGTAGGAGGGCAATATGGACGTTTCTTCTTTTTAAATAGGGCTGTACTTTATATTTTTCAGAAGTATTGTTCAACCCTTGAAAGTTCTACTATATTATTTTGTAACTTTTATCCTGTCCAGCCATGTTTCAATGTGCCTGTTCTGTGCTGCCATATGACCATGCATTGGTGTGGGCACTTGAGAGGTGGGAGAGGTACTGATCTTCCAATATGCTTAAGTGACCCCTTGGACCAAAGCAACAATCGCTTTAACCCACTCCCCAGGATAGCAAGACAGCACCCCCTCTCCCCCATCCAGACCAATAATAACAGACCTAAACTTATGTGCTAGTCTTGCAGTCCCAGTATGTGGAGTAGTGTGTACTGATGCAGCCCAGCCCTGAGGGATGACCAATGCAAGTTGGCAGAAAGAACAACCACCAATGAGAAAAAAACCCGGGAAGTGTAACCTGAAGTAAGTGATACAAGAGGAAAAGTTACTGCAGTTGAAGTGAGACAGAGAGCTAGAACACAGAGCTAAAGATGCAGAGGGCAGAGCACGTCAAAATAACGTACGGTTCTTGTTGCTGGGGAGGAGGTGACCTGTGGGTATTTAAAAGCATCCTGGGTTGGTGGGGTGAGAGTTTCCCTTTTTATAAGCAGAACCACTGGAGGCAATGGGGGCGGATGCAGACCCAGGTCTATTTCTATTGTGTTGTGCTCTGGTCTGTTGTCTTAACTTGATGGCTGGGTTATCACCATCGGGCTGTCTTTGATCCTCAAACTACTGTTATGGTCAGGGCACTTTACATAGTCGCCATTTAGAGATATGAAAAAGTCAGGACCTTTGAGGGTTCTCCGCCCTGAGGCTCATGGGGTGTCCTCCTCCACATTGCTCCCTTCACTCCTGCAGTTTTCTTCGGTTTATGGGAGCTTAGTGTTTTTGCCATTTAGTGCTTTGCTTTGTTTTCTCTTTAATGAGACGGGTCAGAATGGGCAGGCTCATGCTTTGTTTTTTGGGGCCAACTTGTGCACAAATCCTGGTTTTCCCTGATCTCATCATATGGTTCAACCTATGAAGACGTTCTACAAATGAGGGAGAGAGGGCACGGCTATTGATACTTTGTTGCCCCATAAACATCACTTGGCTGTCACTTGGAGTGTTTATTTTCTAATCCTCTGGGTGCTTGGTTTTGCCAGATAGTCTTTTGCCTCTCCAGCCTCCTAGTTCACAATATCATTGAGTACCTTCCCTGTGGTGCTTTGCTCCAGCCGCAACCTGGTTGAACCAAATTAGGAGCTGGAGTACTGCAATGCGAAATGTAGACTGGATGTGTGCCCAGGGGACTGGGGGGGGAGAATGGACAAATGTTCACCTTAGCTGCACTGCAACACGTGGCTGACGTATCGTGGCATCTGGAATCACCCTGGAATCGACCGGCCGGTGAAAGGGAGAGAAAGATGGGATGGGAGCACACCCCTCACCCCACTCGCCGCGTGCTGTCACTAGCACTTAACAGAAAGCCCGATTCCAGGTGTCCCGGCCAGCCCGCCGCTGCCTGCTGTGCTGTTTTTTTACTGTTTTGGCTTGGCTGACTTGGCACTTGCCGATTTTGCAGCACGAGGGCCGGGACCAACGTATGTTGAAGGCTGACTCTGGAAGCTTGGCACGCTCTGCCCTATGCACACTCACGCGGCTCGTCAGATAGTGAGTACAAGCGATGGGCGAGTGGGCCCACACCGCCACTGCCTCAAATCGCAGCATTCTCTAACCTCTCTTGACTCACCATAGTTTTCCACTGCAGATTTCGGGGCAAAACAGATGGGAAACACAAGACCGCGGAGCACCAGCACCTTGCTCCACAAGACGGCTCGCGTTCTCTACCACCCCTCTCTGTGCCACTCCTTGTGAGTACAAATGGTTTCCAGCTCTCCCTTTTATGCTTCCTCCCTTCCCACCATGTATGTGCTCCATGTTGCTATCTCCATCGTGCTGTAAGGTCTCTCTTGTGTGCATCTGCCCCCTGTCAAACTAACCCCCTCCCACCCCCACACTCCTTCTGTTGCTCCCCCCACCACAACCCACCCACAGGCTCTTTATTTTTAAAAATCTTCCTGTTTTGTTAGGTGATCTGTGTAGCAGATGGCTGCAGGTCGCTGCCGGACCCACTACCTTAAAGGTGCTTTTGCACATCCGTTTTTAGGCACATGCATACCTAATAAAACATGTGCACATGTCGGCATTACATACACACACACACACACGACCACATCATGCATGTACTTACCAAATGATGTGCTTGTGTTATCGCACCTTAACACCTCCTCACCCCTTTTTGGCCATACTATACAGCATCTTGCTGATGGCATTAGCCAAGCCAATAGCTCTCACAGGCTTAGACCTATTTACTTTGGCAATGTTTTATTTGTCTAAGCTCTTGTCTGTCTCCTTTTTGTGTGGTGAAACACCCCCAAACTTTGTCATTTTGTTAATGGTGGCCTCTTTGTATTTGGGAGGAGAAGGGTAAACCCAGCACCCCATTTTTGTTTTTCTTTATTTGTTGTGTTCCCCTAATGATATAATACTAATACTGGAGTTTGTATAGCGCAAACAGCTACTTCAATGACGGAGGTGTCCCGGCGCTCTAGTAATAAGTAACGCATGCAGGGAATTTTGGGTACTGGGACCAGACCTAGTCCTTGCTAAAAAGCCATGTCTTCAATGCTTTTCTAAAACAGGTCTCTCTGTTAGCTTGGCGGAGGTACCCAGGCAGGGCATTCCACATTTTGGCTGTTCTTGCTGGGAATGCCCTACCACCCAGACGAGCTTTCGCAAAGCTGGGTATATAAACCTGTATATATATGTGTGTGTGTGTGTGTGTGTGTGTGTGTGTGTGTGTGTGTGTGTGTGTGTGTGTGTATGTATGTATGTATGTATGTATGTGTATATATATATATATATATATATATATATATATATATATATATATATATATATATATATATATATATATATATATATATATATATATATATATAATATTCGTGGCATAAGAGCTGCAGATTAAACACTTTTGCATAGATCGCCATCTGGTGTTGGGCCCGGATGTTTGCGGTTTGTTTTTCCTCTTGGAAAGTCTTTGGAAGTCACGAGGTCGGTTACTCCTCCTTTGGATCGTATTGCGCATGGGCTTCGGCTCCATCCTCAGATTGTTTTTTTCCGCCATCTGGCTCGGATGTGATCTTCGCGCTCCGGTTCCGAACAGCTTCCAGTTCGACGATAGACGCGCAATCCTCACCCTAATCGCTGTATTGTTTCGATCACGATCTCTTCAATTAACGCGCTTTCTCATCGACACAAACCTTCGGTTCCAGTCGTCGACGGCGGCCTTCGGGCCTACCCAGGCTCCGGTCCCGGCTCATGGAAAGAACTCCATTCAAAAAGTGCCCTCAATGTGGGTCCAAATTTCCCCACACCGATCTTCATGAGGTATGCAACCTTTGCCTCTCCCCGGAACACGAGGCTCGAGACTGTCCGGCCTGTAAGTCTTTCCGATCCAAAAAGACTAATCTGGACCGAAGAGCCAGAAGGAACATGGCACACTCCTCGACGTCCATTCCAGTCGACATCTTCGGAGACGACATCGACGATCTGGAACATCATCGTACCGAAGAGGACCTCGTCCGCGCTTCCGAGGCCGACGAGTCAGATGTGGAGGACATCACCCCGGCGCAGAGGGTCGTGAGTACCAATCTACCCCCTCCCAAACTCGCGCCGACACCCAAAAAGGCTTCGGTCACGCCTTCGCCTCCGGGCCTAGGCAAGACCAGAGACACTGCTTCACACACCCCACCTTCGGGCCCGGTGAAGAAGCCAAGTAAGCCTTCCGGTGGCTCGGGCTCGAGCCAACCTGCCAGCGGTGCCGAAAAAGAAGATGGCCTCCACCTCGACACCGAGCTCAGCACCTAAGCCCTTGGTGTCGAAACCCAGCTCTTCGGCACCGACGCCACTTTCGGTGCCGACCAAACCACACAAGGCCACCGGCACCGACACTTCCAAGCCGAAGCACATCTCGGCGCCGACCAAGAGACCGGAGGGTCCCAAGCCGGGTTCTAAACAAACCGGCACGGAAAAACCTAAAAAATCATCAGCCTGACGCCTTCGACGCCGACGGACCAAATTACCCCACCAGAGTTATTTATTTACACCGGATCCCTTGCAAAGGACTCTTACCAAGGATCCAAAAACTGGACATTTGACGCTCTCTACTAAAAAGAGACATTTGGAGAAGCCTGCTCCGCCTCCACCTCCAAAGAGGAACGACTCTGCTACCTCTCCATTCAGAATACCTTCCCCCTCCTCCACCTCCTCCTCCTTCCCCACCTCCACCCCCACCTCATCGTTCTCCTACTCCATTTTCAGACGATGATGATCATGGGGACCCATATTATGATACAGGGGATGTGCCACAAGACCCCACCCCTAAAGGATCTCCAGACCCATGGGACGATTACCATGTGCCAGATATTCCCAACGTCCCACAAGACTATATTTATCCCTCTAGACCATCTCCACCTGAAGATTCACTAGGGATTAACCATCTTCTGCAACGAGCAGCACATTATCATGGGGTGGACATGCATAATGATCCTGTGGAGGAAGATTTCCTCCAAGACACATTTGATACTACACAGAGGTCCATCTCCATACTGCCCATGCTCAAAGGGGTGGTAAAGCATGCGGCAGAAGTTTTTAAAGACCCAGTGAGAGCCAGCGTCCTTAACCCATGTATCGAGAAGAAGTACAAACCTGCTCCCTCAGATCTCTTACATCAGAGGACCAGCGCCACTAGATTCCTTAGTGGTCTCTACGGCATGTAAAAGGGCAAACTCACAAGCGTCAGGTAATGCACCACCACCTGACAAGGAATCAAAATTATTAGATGCTTCAGGCAAACGCACAGCATCCCAGGCCGCCAATATATGGCGTATAGCAAACACTCAGGCACTGCTGGCCAGATATGACAGGGCGCATTATGACGAATTACAGAGCATAATGCAACATCTCCCTGAAAAATATAAAAGTACAGCTAACGAGTTGATTCAAGAGGGTAAGACAATCACAAACACCTCTATACGTTGTGCCCTAGACGCAGCAGACACAGCCTCCAGGGCCATTAACACCAGCGTCCTTCTCCGTCGTCATGCTTGGTTAAGAGTGTCTGGGTTTAAACCAGAAGTACAAGCCTCTATCCTTAACCATCCCTTTGACCAGGAACATCTATTCGGACCAAAGATGGATGAGACCTTAGAAAAGATGAAAAAGGACACGGATACAGCAAAATCCTTGGGGGCCTTACAGTCTCACAAACCCAGACGCTCCTTTCACCGCTCATCCTTTCGGAGTGCATCCAGAGGCTACTTCTCAGACACAGCGTTCACATCGTACAAGTCCCCTACTCAGACCACCTTTACAAAAGGTTACCAAAGAGGCGGCTACAGGGTTAACAACAACAAGGGCAGAGGCAAAACAAACCACGCCCGTTCTGCCACACCTACTACCCAATGACGACCCCCCCCACCCCCCCCCACCCCCACTCCCTCCAGACCATTCCACTCCAGTCGGGGGCAGACTCACAAATTTACTTCATATCTGGAATACCATCACCTCAGACAAATGGGTGACCCAAATAATTCAGTCAGGATACTGCCTGGAATTAACATCTACCCCCCAAACATTCCACCCAGGCAACGCCCAATGTCACAAGAACATTCCACATTGCTAAAGCAGGAGGTAATCTCCCGCCTACAAAAACAGGCAATAGAACACGTTCCTGTCAATCAACAAAATTTGGGGGTTTACTCCCTAGATTTTCTAATACCAAAAAGGGATGAGACTCTACGACCTATTCTAGATCTCCGGCCCCTAAACACATACATACACTCAGACCATTTTCACATGGTAACGTTTCAGCAGGTACTTCCGCTCCTCTTCCAGAACGACTTTCTCACCACACTGAACTTGAAAGACGCATACTTCCACATTCCAGTGCACCATGCTCACAGAAAATACCTCTGAATTGGTAGTGTTGTCCGTCCACAACAAATCTAAGTGCTCCCATTCGGAGTCACAACAGCACCACGGATATTCACCAAGTGCCTAGCAGTGGTGGCGGCACACCTCAGGAGATGGCACATTAACGTCTTCCCATACTTAGACGATTGGCTGATAAAAGCCACTTCATACAACCAATGTGTACACCACACCGCCACCACAATCCAACTACTTCACCAACTAGGCTTCACGGTGAACCACCAAAAGTCCCAGCTAACACCATCCCACATAAAACAATACCTCGGTGCCACCGTAGACACCTCAAAAGCAATAGCCTACCCCAATCCGGCCAGGATTGCAAGCATTCAGGCTTTACGACAAAAATTCGTACTTCAACACTCCCTTCCAGCACAAGTGTTTATGCAACTGATAGGGATGATGGCCTCTTGCATTTTTATAGTGCCTCACGCAAGACTCCAGATGCGTCCACTCCAAGAGTGCTTAGCTCGCCAATGGAACCAGGCCCAGGGTCAACTGACAGATCTGGTGTTGGTAGACGGTCGCACCCATCGCTCTCTGCAGTGGTGGAACACCACAAACCTTTCCAAAGGTCGACCGTTCCTGGACCCGGTTACCCAAATAATACTAACAACGGACGCATCGCTCTCCGGCTGGGGAGCTCATCTATTACACCTCACAGTGCAGGGCACATGGACGCCGCAACACAAGTTACTCCATATCAACCATCTGGAGTTACTCGCTATCTTTCTAGCCCTGAAATCCTTTCAACCACGGATTTCAGGCAAGGCAGTCCTCATTCGCACAGACAACATGACGGCCATGTATTATATTCATAAACAAAACGGCACACACTCTCCACAGCTCTCTCAATTAGCACAGAGCATATGGAGATGGGCAATTCCCCACAAAATCTTTCTCCTAGCTCAACATGCCCCAGGAGTCCAAAACACCGTGGCGGATTTGCTCAGCAGACAGACACAACAGATCCACGAGTGGGAACTTCACCCACAGGATCTTCATCCGTTCTTTCAAATGTGGGGGCATCCACAGATAGACTTCTTCGCCACCCACGAAAACACAAAATGCCCAAGCTTCGCCGCCAGATACCTACACCCATTGTCCAAAGGAAATGCGATATGGATGAACTGGTCAGGCAAATTTTCTTACGCTTTTCCGCCTCTCCCACTCATTCCATGAGTGGTGCGAAAGCTACGACAGCACTCCCTCACACTGATCCTAGTAGCTCCAACGTGGGCCAGACAACCGTGGTACACCACGCTGCTGGAACTCTCGGTAGTACCACACCAAAAGCTACACCTCTCACCATGCCTCCTAACACAGAACCATGGAGAGATCAGGCACCCGGACCCAGCGCAGCTCAACCTTGCGATCTGGCTCCTGAAATCCTAGAATTCGGGTACCTAAACCTTCCCCTTGATTGTATGAACATCATCAAAGAAGCTAGACGCCCTACCGCTAGAGCCTGCTACGCTGCCAAGTGGAAAAGATTTGTTATTTATTGCCATAACAACACAATCAATCCTCTAGACGTGTCTATACAACACATCATATGCTACTTCACCTACAAAGGTGAAATCTAGCCTATACCTCCATTCGGCTACACCTTGCAGCAATTGCAGCTTACTTACAAAACAGGCAGCACCTATCACTTTTCAGAGTACCTGCCATTAAAGCCTTTATGGAAGGCCTCAAAAAAATAATTCCCCCCCTCCCCCAGAGTACCACCCTCACCTTTGTGGAACTTAAATATCCTGCTCACAAGGCTGATGGGGCCTCCCTTCGAACCTTTGCATAAATGCGAACTTCAATTCCTCACATGGAAAACAGCTTTCCTTGTAGCCATCACTTCCCTTAGAAGGGTCAGTGAGATACAAGCACTTACCATACAAGAACCTTTTCTCCAAATGCACCAGAACAAGGTTGTTCTCCGTACCAACCCAAAATTCCTACCTAAAGTCATTTCCCCTTTTCACTTAAACCAATCTGTAGAATTACCAGTATTTTTCTCGCAACCTCAGACCGTTGCAGAGGGGGCTCTGCACACGCTAGATGTCAAACGAGCCTTACTTTACTATATCCAAAGAACACAACCTTTCAGAAAGACCAAACAAAATCAGGGATAGCTAGGTGGATTATAAAATAAATCCAGATTTGCTACCACAAAGCAAAACGAACGCTTTCCGTTCCCCCTAAAGCCCATTCTACACAGAAGATAGGGGCTTCCATGGCTTTTCTAGGCAACATCCCACTAGATGATATCTGCAAAGCAGCTACATGGTCAACACCGCACACTTTCACTAAACACTATTATGTAGATGTGCAAATCAAGCAACAAGCTAGTGTGGGCCAGGCTGTACTAAAAACACTATTGCAAATCACAGCAACAGATACCGGTGGTTGCCGCTAAGGTTGGGAACTGCTATATAGTCTAAGCAAAAGTGTGTAATCTGCAGCTCATATGCCTCGAACGGAATATGCTACTTACCAGTATGCATCTGTTCTTGGCATGTAGAGCTGCAGATCTACACACGCCCACCCGCCTCCCCGGCTACCTGTATCTGTTCCAGTTTATCTTATTTAGATACAACACACATGGGTTTCTTCACTGTTGTTACTACGCTCCATCTTTCCCTGTTGGCGAAAAACAATCTGAGGATGGAGCCGAAGCCCATGCGCAATACGATCCAAAGGAGGAGTCACCGACCTCGTGACTTCCAAAGACTTTCCAAGAGGAGAAACAAACTGCAAACATCCGGGCCCAACACCAGATGGCGATCTATGCAAAAGTGTGTAGATCTGCAGCTCTACATGCAAAGAACAGATGCATACTGGTAAGTAGCATATTCCTTTCTTTGCAGTCGAAACACATTGGTGGTTGCCTTGTGCCAATGGATGGCCACTAAATGAACACTGCTGTGATACTTAACCCCTGGAGTGCGGCATACAACGTTTTGGTGAGATAATTGCAGGGCATGGTTCCGCCCTGAACGCCTGCACCAAGCATGGAAGCATGCTGTATTTGGAGCCAACTTACAGGAATATATATATATTAAAGTGGCAATATAGTTAGGTGTTGAAATAAGACCTAAACTACCTTTAAGTGGAACACCCTTACATTCTACTTTATTAACAATCTGCAGTGCCTCAAAATCTGAAGCAAGTAATATCCACACTTTATGAATGTTCTCAATATATAGAATTTGTGTATAGCCAACTCTTAACATGGTCATATGCCCAGATGTCCACTGGTGGATAATCTATTGTCATTAGAAGCTTTGTCCTTTCTCACAGTTTTGTGTAACAGGCTGTGACTTAAACCTCAACCTACTTTCAACTATACCTCTGCAAACCCACATCAGGCACACTCAGCCTTTACCTTGTTTAACATGGAGTAATATTAGCACACTCAGCAAACGATGTACCATATAACTTACAACATGCACCATCACACCTAACTCCAGGGCTTATGCTTTTCCCATGCTATGGACCCACATGTGTATGTATATACAACAGCCTTGCTGTAGATGCCTGGGTTATGCTTGTGTCATTAGCGACGTAACCAATTTGTGATGTCATCAATATGTCATGAGGGATGTAATATGTGAGGCCCTAAGCAGTGCATAGTGGGAGCACAAGTTATAGTTAGCCCAATAAACTAGAACTGATGCATTTCAACAATTTGTTGTTTTAAACTTTAGTTTTTATCTTATTTCAACACCTCACGATAATATCACTTTAACTTTTGTTTTTTTGTGTGAATTTCTGGGGGTTCATTCTAAACATAAGTTTAGGTCTTATCACCATACCCAACTATAATGTCACTTTAACTTTTAGGTCAACATTATGTAGTTCTAGTTTGAACCTAGTTACCATTGCAAGAGCATTTTTTTCTTGTTTGCTAATGACTTTGGCACCTTCCAATGAATCTTCATGGAACTTTCCAAAAAAAGTCATCACCTCCACTCCTTTCTTGAAAGTTTCTGGGTGATCCGTCAAGTGGGGACCAAGGGAAAAAAGAAAGGGGGCGGTGTCCCAAAACAGTTTTCTTAGGGATTTTTCACCAGTGCTGCAGCCCAAACTGCTGTACGGAACTACACCAAATGTGGTAGAAACCTAGATCTTTACCTAGAAAGTATGCGTTTCATAATTTGGTGCAAATCAGTTCAGTAGTTTTTGGGAAGGTAGGGTTAAACTTTATGTATATCTGTAGGTTTGGTTTCGTGAGACTGTTGCGGGAGTCTTGCGGGCATGCAACTTCAAATAATAGATTAATCTGATTGGCTGAGGGGGCTTTTTTCCCCCCTGTCGGCCATCATATTCTCGCAGGAGCAAAAGGTTCCTGCAAGCCCCATGGGAGCTCGTACTGTGATTGGCTGGCTGCAACATGAGGAGAAATGTGACCGCCGCCATTTCAGTGCACATGGACTGGCTAACGTCAATCTAACCTCTGTTTTTTTCGCAAATATATATATTTGTGTGTGTGTATATATATATATGTGAGACTGGGGAGGGAGAAAGGTGGAGAGAGAGTTGGAGATGGAAAGAGAAATGTGCAAAGATAATTTTTTATATATATATATATATATATATATATATATTTAGGTGGGTAGATATGTATATAGATAAATATATTTTTATACACATGTATATATTAGTATGGAATTACATATATGTGCATTTTAAATATTTTTGTAAACTGTTACATACAGTTTTCACAGACCTACCAGCACTTGAATGACTCAGCGTAAATATAGCAAAACTTACCTGTGAATCCTGTTCTGCCTGTGATGTAATGGTAGATCCCTGGCTATACAAATTCCATAAGAAGGTTGATTGTTGGGTACCAAATTACATATAGGGATTCTAAGTCCTAGCCACTGGGTGGTGTCCTATTTGTTACCTAAGAAATTCATGTAGCCGTCCTGCACTCCAGGTGCCTCGGTCTTTTGATGGCTTGACTGGCTTATAAAAGCGAAACCCTAGTGTGGATAACCCACATCCTGTTTTGATCTGAGCCTGGTTCCACCTAACCTCACCAGGAAGTGGTTTTAGGAAACAGTATTGTTTGCATCAAAAAACGTTTAGCCTCTTAACAGTTTCTCATTTACATTCTCTGCCCCTCCCCAACTGTAAAATTTCTGTTTTTCTATCTAGAAATGTCCGTTTACTGCGGTTCAGCGCCTGCAATCCTTCAACCCTTTGCTTAATCACTAAATCCCGTAATTATACATTGACTTCAGTGTTCAGCGCTTGTCATCAAATGGCACCTAAACTTGCCAAGTCTTTTTCTATTGCTCACCTCTTTCAGAAAAGTTTGATGTTTGTCTCTGAGACTTGCTACTCTCCACCGTGCCCACCACCGAATAGTCTTCATGTGCTTAAAGTCATCTAAAATACGAATCGATTAATTGGAGTTAGACGTTCGAGACCAGCTGCGCAAGAGCATGTTTGTGCAAATTACCCTTATGTTATTGTAAGCATGTAGGCCTGAAAGCACACAAATTAACTTAATCTTTCAGTAGATACATCAAAGAGCCTATTTATCTGGCTAGTGGGATTCCTCATGGCACCCATTCCTGAAGGTGCACTTGTCTCTTGGTTCAATTTCCACAATTGATTGGCGCATGACTGATGTTCGGGAAAGGAAACTGAGAATTCAGGGAAGGGAACTGAGGAGGCAGGTGGCCGAATCCCAGTGCCTGGAAAGTATATTAGAGGTCTTACTGCTCACAGTCTTCCAACTCTGTTTACAGCATGTGGTTTTCAAGGGCTGATATCTAGATCTGACTCTTGGAAACATAAGTTCACTGTAAATGGTTTTCAGTTTCCACTCTTTAAAGGTCATGGTTCACCCTTTAAGGGTCGTGGTTTTACCCCTCTTGATTCATTTCTTCCAAAGCCTTCGTGTTACATCACACTAGGCACACCTATGTAGGGGAAGGATTCCTACAAAATATTAATTATGAATAAAGTGAAATGCACCTGTAATCGAGGGACATCTGTGAGAGATGCCTGACTGACGGCTGCCTTTACAATATTGTAATACAACAATTATAAAGCCCTTACAACTCCTATTTGGGGTGCTGAATCGCTTGCCTACATGGGTAGCAAGCTACATCGTGTAGGGTATGTGGTTGAAAGGATGTAGTCTTTGGTTTGTTCTTATGTGGGATGCGTTTCCATGTTGTGCGTGATCACTACCAAGGTGGTGATATTGTATAATTGTTTACAGTGTATAGCAGTGTGGTGGATGATGAGGTGTGCGACACAGATGGGCAGAATTATGGTGTTCTGTATGGTGGTAGCTTTGAATCGCTCTGCAGGTCCTTTTATGGTATTTCTTATGAAAGTGTGCTGATCTGGTTATTGCACTGACAACAGAACTCAAGCGGTAGGGCTTCAAGCACTAGCGCACTAGGCTTTTACATACATCAAAAAAATTCAGTAATAAAGAAAAATGTGTAGTTTTTGCTCACTTCTCGTGGTTTTACCGCTAAACAACCACACTAACTAATACTCAATCAAGGAGAAGGAACATCACAATTAAATGACAATAATATCAATATTAGAATTGAATCCTCAAAACGAAAAGAAGTCATTAGGCAGATAGTTCATGATTCAGATCCAATCTTCTTTATTGTAATTCAAGTCAAGTTTTCTTCATAAATTCATTTGATTTTTTTTAAATTAAAGACTTGCAGCTTTCTTGCATAAATCAGATCACTCTTTGTTGCAATATTTAATTCAGCCAACGCGTTTCGTCTTAAAAAGACGTCATCAGGGCTCAAGTAATTTTAAGGTGAATCTCCTCATTAAAACGTTCGAAGGCACCGCATGAATCAAAATATTAAGTGTACTAGTATTCTTAGAGGAGTTTCATCTATTTAATATCCATTAATTTTGCACGTGTATTTTTCAAACAAGTAATCTTATTCAAATCTTGTTACGGTATGAAGTTCAGTGGTAGTAATTGACCATCGTCGACAGCGTGGCCCGATAAATCCCGCTGTTATTGCACTGGGTTTTCCAATCTGAGATTTTTTGTATAGTTGTGGTCCTGAGCTGGTATGGTTTGAGAGAAAGTGAAGTGCAGATATATGTTGGGAATGGGCATTTTAATATGATCCATTTCCAAGTGTCTCTGTGAGATGTAAAGCAGCAGTCAGATTGTATAGATATTTAGGACCTGCAGTGGTGGACTACATTAAAGTCCTCCGAATGACCTGCAACGTTTGACAGATCTTGTGAGTTATTCCATGTCTGTTGATTTGTTGAAGTTTTTTTTTTTGGCTGTAGAGTATTAGTGATATACATTTCTCATAATCAATGTGCCTTATATGAATTTAAGAGGTATAAGTTACAATTTGCTGCTGACTGCTACATATTATGGTCTTCGTAAAGAACAGATTAGAGTTAGTCCCTGGTGGGGACCTGTTTTGGGCTTCTCCTTTCTCTAAATTATTTTGCCATTTTCATCTCTTACCTGCCTGGAAAACGGTGGTTCAGGCCTTAATGATTTCTAGATTTGATTACGCCAATGCTCTCTACCTAGGCCTGCCAGCCTACCTGATTATTAAAAGGCTTCAGGTAGTCCGAAACGCTGTTGCACACCTTCTCAAGCTCCCTTTTAAAACTGCAGTCTCTCCTTATTTACATTCTCTTCATTGGCTCCCTGTCAAGAAACTGATCCTGTTTAAGGTGCTCGCCTTGACCCATAGGGCCTTATGTCACGTAGGCCCTATATATCTCGAATCTGGAGTACAGATTTACTCTCCTATGAGGGAGCTTTGCTCCTTTCTGTTTGCCGTGGTGGTGGTGCCAAGGATTGATTGCTGAAGGAAAGGCAGTTGCTCTCTATTCTGGCGCCTAATGCCTGTAACGGACTACTTCTTGAGCTGTGTCTTGAAGTGTCTGAATTGGCATTTAAGACAGAGTTGAAGACTTGACTCTTTGACCTGGTTTCAGTCACTGCCCCATAGTCTCAGCGCCGGGACACTCTTCGGGGAGGGTCTGTTGTGCTTTATAAATCCTTTTTGTTTGTTGCAGTGCTGGTGTTCTGACAGTAATGCTATTTGCTCTCTTGCTATTCACCACTATACTCTACCTCATTCCGTCTCATCTATCTTCTATACCAATGCTGGTATTTTCCTTTGCATTTCTTAAATTAGTTTGATGTGTTGGAAATAAAGAGTCATTAATGGATGTGTTATGGTAGTAACTTTTGTACAACATCCACCAGCATTGGCATTGTAGTACTTGATCAGTATGGCTGTGGGAAGAATTGACTAACTAGGACATTTACCAATTGTAAGGAAGTAGAGGGATTGTCATTGACTCTTTATGTGCAGCGTGCACTTCTGATTAGTCTGTCCTGGTGGCCGGCTGCTCCTTCAAAACATAGAGGTTTTGGTACCATGGGCAGTATAAAAGGGAGAACATTAATTAAGCTGCTTTTTTCCTTTTTAGCAAACACAAGGAGATGATGGACGGAGTGCTGAAACTTTTCAGACACTCACCCCCAGTCACAGATCTGGGTTGAATCCATCATTGTTCTTTAGCTCACTTCGCCACCCCAGTTTAGACCCATCTATATGCAAATCAGTCTTGACCCTGTGCCTTATGGAAACAGTCCAGCCTGAACTGCCAGGCCAGGTCCTCCCTGGACCGGAAACAAGCATCCTGGGACTGGTTTCAGGGTAACACCCCTCATCAGCCAGGCTAGCTTGAATCCAGTGACAAAGTGAGCAAGGGACCCATGTCTGGGCATACCATGCCCTTTTAGGGCGAACAAAGCAAACTCAAGGAGATGATGGACGGAGCGCTGAAACTTTTCACACACTCGCTCCCAGTCACTTTTTAGAGCACCTTGATCAATATAATTCAATTTCTTATTTATTAAACTTGTGCTGTAAGAACTGTTCTTCGCATGTGTACTTATGTACATTGTGCTACCAGCTGAAAGTGTAAAACACACAAGGTAAATGGTGAGATAGTGCAGATATGTTTACTAAAAGTTCTTTTGATCTTGTAATGTACAGATGGAATGCACTGTATTTGCAAAGTATTGCTTCATATTCGTCATAACCGCTGATGATCGGAGAGAATAAACAGCAACATGAGATTACATATAGGAGGGAGAAAGCGAGAGCAATGAGCATTCCACAAATGACAATTAAAAGAGGTCATTTGTGGAATGCGAATAGGTATACTGTGCATTTGTGTGCCTATCTGCTATCTTTACTTCCTTTCTTATAAAAGTGTTTTTGGCAGGCATCCTAGTGCCCAATCTTTCTTAGTTTTGCAACTCTCTCGGAAGAGCTCCAATTTCCAGGGGATGGACCATGAAGGGAGTTATTGTCCCCACAAGTTCTATTTGTTAGGGTTTGAGGAGACGTGTTCCTTGTTTCTGACAAGGGGCAGATCTATGATTCTCTTACCTTTCACCCAGTAGAGTCATTAGTTCGGGGCAGGGCTGGTTGGAATCTCTCAAGGTCCAGGACAGATATTTACTTTGGTTGAGCCAGAGTGCAGTACCTGGTAGTCAAATATGTCACAAATACTGAATTAACATAGACTGTTAGGCATTGTTTGTGACTTGGTGTCTAGTCGAGGTGAGAGGCTGTGTTTTTATGGCTTTGCCTGCTATCGCTAGTGTTTCCTTATTCAGTCTCTGGAGCTGCTCATATTCCTTCCTCCTCAGGAATATGTGATGGGCAAGGGTTCATGAAGAGCAGTGTCTGCTATCGTCTCAGCGTCTTGATTAAATGTTTATATATATATATATATATAATAGGAGCATGTGCAGTCCACAAAGGTACACCATGTCTCGAAAGGACACGCAGGAGTGGTGTGTAGGGTTGGGTATGGTTGCTGAGGTCGAGGTAACCTGTTCCCTTTCAGAGATCAGTGTTTTACTTTTGGTATTTAAGGGGTGCTGGCTACTCGTAGTAGTTTATAGGGAGTATCTATGGACATGCTGGGATAGTACAATTTGGGGTCCTTCATGGGCAGTCATTAGTGTCATGGCATATTGAAAGGTAATATCATGGAAAGTGGAAGAAATCTAGAAAATGAGGTTAGCTAGCCTCTCCCAATGTATAAACCGGTATGTGAGCTTGATGACTCTTAGGGCCATGCCATGGCAGAGACCCAGCTCTAGCTCTTGATTTTGTCCTTGTGTGGTGTTCTAGACAGGTGGACGAGTAAGGGGGTGTCCTCTGTTTTTCACGACCTCCTCCTAGCACGACATTTGATTCCAATACGTTATGTGACGAGACCCTTGATCCAGGTAAAATATATCCAAAGAGCAGATAAGCAGTACTGTTAGCATGCTGATGTATAATGTGAACCTCCACTAAGCACTTAAGTCCAGGGGATTCCTTTGTCTTCAGTATTACCGCAAAAATAATTCTTTCTATGAGTACTGGAATGTGTAGGGTCATCTGAGGCAATGGAATGTTCCTGAGAGGACCTCTCTGCCTTGCATGATACGTCCTCTGTACCTGTGGGCAAAGGGGAAACTTAGAGTCTCCTGTTCTTATTTTACATTCTGTGCTGGCACACTTATGTAGCGGAGGGATTCCTACAAATAATTATTTAGAATTGATATTAAATGGACTCAAATTAAGTTACAATAACCGATAAACAAGGTCTTCATCTTAAGGCAATATGTATTGATCGTGATTACTTTATTTCTGACTAAATACGTTAATTTGACTAGCCTCGGTTTTCCAACTTATTTGACTGCTAAATATTATTTGCTCTGCTGTATGATTGCATAATTGGTTGTCAAGTAAATTCCTGTAGGAATCTGGATTCAACCCCTATCCCAAGAGGGGCATCGGGCAGCAGCCTTCCTGCCTTGAAGAATAACAAGGAAATGTAGAAGGACATAGGTCAGGTATCTGTTAAGTATCTGCCTCTGACCTGGGAGACTGTGGTGGTTGTTTGTACATTTGACTGTAAATTTACTTGTGTGGTGTCACTGGACGGGTCTTGTTGAATTTAGCATGTGCTCTCTGTCTGAAAGGATCCAGAGTAGGGCTCTTGAGTGCAAAACTGTGGCAGCTAATGTAGAATAATGTCTCGTTATTTAGGTTCAAGAAATATAAGCAAGCTGGGAGCCACTCCAATTCCTTCCGATTGTCCAACGGCCGAGCTGATGACACGGGTAGGTCCACCTTTTCTTTCTAAAATGACAGTGTTGTTGGCAGTTGCCATGGTCACTATGGGATCAGTGGAAAGTTGGATGTTGATGTCCCTCCCGTCATCATGATGGATTGAAACTCGTGGTGCCATGTGGTTTGATTTTTCTAGGTTGAAAGTTTATTCGACATAAGCTGCTGGTAACTTGCCTAACTTGGCCTTATCTTAGAACAACTGAATCTCTTCAGCACATAGCACCTGATTTACCCTCCAACATTCTAATTTCAGATTATGAAAACAAATGCCCTAGAAGTTTTCCTGTGATTCTTTTTCTAACTGAGCTCAAGTGTAATATTTGTGTTACAGTTGAGTTCATTTAATTATCCTCCGCTTGGCGAAATTGTGGAAACGTGACTTGGATTGGGTAATAGACATAGACAGGTGCATGTTCGTATTTCTGGCAGAACATAAATATGGAAACTAAACCACGTACCCCAAAACGTTGACTTTACCTTGGATTACTAGTAAAATGTTTTTTCTTTTTCTATTTCTCGATTTGTGAATAGTATTTCCAAAATGAGTAGTTTTGGTGTGAGCTGAACAAAAATGTTTTTGGGTGGTTCCTCAAAGCCCATTCTTTAAGTGGATCGGATTCAAAACCTTGTTCACTGATATGCAGTATCTTTGATCAGAGAAAAGCATGCTTTGTAACCATGTGCACATTCTCAAAACGAGTTTAATCTTAATTCAAATCTGATGTGTCAAACTAAATTGCACTGTGAGCACACAACTGACACCCTTGCATCTAGTAAATAACTGTTTTTTAAGTTCAAAATGTAACGTTTTAACTGTCATTTTGACCCAACTATAGAATCACTTTAACCTTCGTTTTTTTGGACTGAATTTCTAGGGTTTATTAATGGAAAGTAATATTTTATTATCATACTTTACTAGGCCTGGCGTCTGGTTGGTTGCTGGTGCTCAAACTAACCCCCCTGATGCGTAAAGCCAGGACCTGCACCACTGGCAACTAACCTCCCTGATGCTTAAAGCCAGGCCCTGCACCCACTCCTTGCTGACTGCCAAACCCCCCCCCCCCCCCCCCCCCCCCCCCCTCCTGACGCTCACGCCCTTTTTCTATGCAAAGTGCAGGTTTGGCTGCAGGCCTGTGGTCAGGCCCTGCGGCCAAGACACATTGCAGGCCAACCTCCATGGTTATGTAGTGCCCCACAGCACCTCCTTTTCCTCTATCCTCACCTCCACCAACCCCCACAAACACACAAAAGGGCCAGGTGGTCAGCGTTTCCCTACCCTGCCCCTTTATTCCTTATTTTTATTAATTTTTTATGACACCAGGACCAAGTCCTTGAGTCATAAAATGACAGCCGCAAATGTTGCCTCATGTTGCAGTCAGCCAATCAGATTACTTGTTTTGACCTCGCTGTACTGTGGGAGTACCGAAGTAGAACACGTGTTTTCAGCTTGCTGCGAAGGTACAGCATCACAAACAGTGCAAACGTTATTAGCAAACTATTAAAAGCCAGTACTCAAATTAAGATCCATAGATAGGCTTTATTATCGCAACCACCAACGTAAGCCAACTCCTCTTCACAGCATCTCTCAGCCGTCTTTAATCTGGTGTCGAAATGACCCAGCGTTGGCATCTTCCCAATCTCAGACTTAATCAGATTAAAAGCCTTCTCACAATCTGTTGTCCAAACAAACCGTGAACCTTTTTTTAAGAGCACTCTGATCGGCTCTACCACTCCAGCAAACCCTTTTACAAATTTGGAATAAAATTCAGCCATTCCTAGAAAAGACCTAACCTGTTCCTTGTCCTGAGGTGCAGGAGCACCAATTATACTCTCAGCAAGCTGCACCTTGGGCTGTATACCCTTCCCTGAAATGACATGTCCTAGATAGGTTACAGACTCCAGACCAATACGGCACTTATCCTTCCTAAGAGTGAGACCTCGCACCCTCAATTTACCCAACACAGATCTTAACACAGTTTCATGCTCACCCTCATCCTTCCCATAAACCAATATATCATCTTGAAAAAACAAGACATTGGGAAGATCCCCAAGTACCATTTTCATGATCCTTTGAAAACAAGCTGCGGCCGAAGCCAAACCAAACGGCATCCTCAAAAATCGATACGCCCCCAAAGGAGTGACAAAGGACGTCAGATGTCTGGAATCTTTGTGAAGTCTCACCTGATGATAAGCGGACGATAAATCCAGAACACTAAATATTTTAGCCCCCTTCAATAAACTTAAACATTCCGAAATATTAGGAAGAGGTTGACGATCCACCCAAATCCACTCATTCAACCCACGCAAGTCAACACACATCCTCACCGCCAATCCTCCATCCTTGGGTGCTAAAACAACCGGAGACAACCACTCCGAAGCCTCTATCTCTTCAATCACACCTAGTTCGAGCAACCTCTCAAGTTCCTGCTTTAACGGTTCAACCATTAAATTTGGCACCCTCCGTACCTTATGCACACATGGCTTGGCTGAATCCTTCAGGATTATTCGATGCTCAAACCCTTTCAGACAACCCAGAGAATCAGTGAATACTTCCGGATAATCTTCAATATACCTTTCCACACTCACACCATCCACAGCTAATATCTTACCAACTGAGCCTATACCTAACTCTTCCATCAACATAACCTGGTCTTTTGGATTGGTAGCACTAGGATTAAGAATTATGCCTAAATCACGCTGATGTCTCCAACCCAACAAATTATCACCTCTCACAGCCACATAAACCTTTCCTATGATTTCTTTTCGTTTGAACACAATTTTTGCAGTTATGTATCCAAGAATATCCACCCTTGCACCTCCATAACTGAAAGGTGAAATGTCTGGAGATTGAAGCTTTACATTCTCCAATCCAACTACCTCATCCCATATCTTATTCCCAATCAGCGTGAAAGGAGACCCCGAGTCAGCCAAGACAGTAAATTCATCACTATTCACCATGATGTTACAAAATGGCATAATAATCTTGTCCGAATCCACCTTATTCTCATCTTCCGAAATGCTTGAAATGACCACTGTATGAATGTTGTCCGAGGAATTTCCCATGTTACGATCCTTTTTGGCCGACTTGCAAACTCTAGCATAATGCCCCTTTACCCCACAATTCATACACACACATTCCCTTGCATAACAATTCGGAAAGTTTGATGAATGAGAGAAACTTCCACATCTGTAACATCTCATCTTCTGTTTGTCACTGTTACTTTTCTCACGATCAAAGGAACGCTGTAGACGAGGATCTCGTTCACTAGATTGTTGAGTATCTTTAAAAACCACACGAGGTTGAGTGCTTTTTGCAACCGCTTTAACTTTTGACCCTGGAGACACTTTGGCAATACTTTCAAATGACTCATCCTCAACATCACGCTCCAACATGGAATGGACACCTTCTTGGTTTTTCTTTACACCTTCAGTACCCCCATGGTCATTATCATCACGATTCTTCCTTATCTCCTTCACCCAAGAGGAAGTATTTTCAACCCCTTCAACAATCGCAATAGCCTCAGTTAACGATGGATTTTTAGACAACAGTTTACCTTGTACCCTTGAACTGTTCGTGCATCTGACTAATTGGTCCCTCACCAGGGAATCAGACAACTCCCCAAACTCGCACGTGCGTGCCAACGTTTTTAGTGCAGCAATATAAGTTCCCACACGTTCTGTTTGACCTTGAACCCTGGTGAAAAACCTGTGGCGTTCTAAAACAACATTAATCCGTGGACCAAAATAGCGCTCAAGCATAGTCATAGACATTTCATAAACATCAGAAGGTTCACCATCGCCACCTCCAATGATGATGGGGTCCATGCTATCGTAGGTGTTCCTGCCTTCAACTCCTAAATTGTGTAATAATATAGCTTGTTTCCTTGTGGCAGAAAATTTCTCCCCCCCAATAGCCACTAAATATGAATCAAACAAATTCCTCCACCTTTTCCAAGGAAGAATGGGTTCTCCTTTCTCTGACAGAAAAGCAGGAGGTTGTGACATACTAGAAGCCGTTGCCATGACGCTAATAATCGTCGATGTCTCCAAACAAACCAAAATGCAATGTCAAAAATGACTTTGTTGCCTTCTTCCTTTTTTTTGTTTTAAAAAAAAATAAATAAATCAAGTCAAAAGAATTCCTCACCCTGAACGAGTAGCTATAGTCTTCAAAGTCCAAAAACACGCGTCGCTATCGTCGAGAGATCAACAGCAAGGCTAAAAACTGAATTGCGAGCAATCTTCGTAATATCCCAATTCAAAATGGCCGCCACATAAGACCATACTCATATCCCAAGGCAAAATGGCCGCCGCGTAGGATAACGTGATGCGTGTGACGCGCTGCGTGTGATGTCATTCAGCTTCGGTTCTTCGCAAGCAGAGCAGCGCGTGCAGGATTCCGTTTAAAAGTAAGCTTAACGGTTACCTTTATCTTGCTTTAGCCTTGAGCACGACGGAAAAGTCTTTTTTTTTCCAAAAGTCCATGAATCTCAATATCCAAGATCCGGGTGAGCAAGAGTCACCAATCCAAGTCCAAATTTCGTGAGATTTCCACAATCTCAGAGCGATAGGCTCATCGTTAAAATCCAATCCATCCAGTCATGCGGGTTCGCAGGGGAATTGGTGGTTGCCGCTTGTCCCCAATCAAGCACAACTCGTCGCCAGTATTAAAAGCCAGTACTCAAATTAAGATCCATAGATAGGCTTTATTATCGCAACCACCAACGTAAGCCAACTCCTCTTCACAGCATCTCTCAGCCTGAATGCCTGTCACCAGAACATTCACATTCCATCACCCAGACAACAGGGATTCCACAATCCAACCACAAGTAGATTACAACACAAACCCAAAAAGTCACGTGGTCCTGTCTGTTTGTGTGTCGGTCTGTGTGTAAGCGCGTGCGCCAAACATATACATTAAAAGTAATCTCAAATAAGGTAGGGAAAAGTTACTGGGTGACTGATAGTTACTTTGCTAGTGTGACGATTCAGTTTTGCTATACTTCAAAGAGACGTTGATTTTTCACTACTTGTGGTGTAATGCAATTTTTTTGCCCATATGACAGAACCACAGAGTATGCCACTGCTTGCCAGATCTCCAAGCACCAACAGGAAATACCCACCGCTGCCAGTTGATAAATTGGAAGAGGAGATTAATAGGCGAATGGCTGATGACAATAAAATGTTCCGAGAAGAGTTCAATGTAAGATTCAGCATTTGGAAACTCTATTTTATGAGCAATAACATTTTGTGCAACTGTTGACCATACAGAACTTTTTTTTTCAAAATGATGTTGCTGCTTACTGCCATAAGCCTAGAGCCAAAACTAGGGGCTTCTAATAGTGCTGCAGGGACACTAAAGAGTGTGATTGGATTCTACAGTTGGATGTAAACTAGGATGTCATCACTCTCCTCTCTGAAAGTTGTTCTAGCACCACTGAAGGGACAAAGTCTACAAATTGTATGTTTGTGCATTGTGTTGTAGCGATTTTTGAGCTCCTGATGCCTAATGCCCTTTCCAAGTTTGCTAAGTTTTGTGGCTTGGCTTTTTTGTGTTTTAGTGATTTAAGGATTTCCACAAGGGCACACGCCTCCCCCCCCCCCCCCCCCCCCCCCCCAAAAAGAAAATGTGTGGTGTGGGTGCGGGGGGGGGGGGGCCTAAGTTAGGCAGTATGCATGCTACTTCATGCATAGAAAGAAATTGGCAACAAGGAGAAACATGGCAGTAAATCTGTTCTGCTTAATTGGCGCAAAGTCTGCATTTTAAAATGTCTTGTGAAGTTAAGGCACCTGCTGCAGAGATCTTTCTGTAGCCAATAAATCCCAGGGAACAGTAATAGGGTAAGATAACTTTGGAGGGTAACACTTTTGCTGGAGAGATCTGTGCTTTCTGTAGTCTGAGTTTTAAATCAATCAATCAGCATTTCTAGAGCGCGCTACTCACCCGTGAGGGTCTCAAGGTGCTGAGGGGTTGGGGGGGAGGGGGCAGCAACTACTGGTCGAACAGCCAGGTCTTGAGGAGTTTCCTGAAGGTGAGCAGGTCCTGTGTTCTGCGCAGGTGGGCGGGGAGGGTTTTCCATGTCTTCGCGGCGAGGTGGGAGAAAGATCTGCTGCCTGAGGTCGTTCGGCAGATGCGTGCTAAGGTGGCGAGGGCGAGGTCTGCAGAGCGTAGCTGGCGGTTTGGGGTGTAGGACAGTTCGTTAAGGTATGCTGGACTGGCGTTGTGGAGTGCTTTGTGAGCGTGGGTAAGGAGTTTGAAGATGATTCTTTTGTAGACCAGGAGCCAATGCAGATCTCTTAGGTGGGTGGTGATGTGGCTGTGGAGTACGAGAATGAGGCGAGCGGATGCGTTTTGTATGCGTTCGAGTCTTTTCTGGAGTGTAGCCGAAGTTCCTGCGTAGAGGGCGTTGCCGTAGTCCAGCCTGCTGCTGATGAGTTCTTGGGTGACCGTTCTCCTGGTTTCAGTGGGGATCCATCTATAGATCTTACGGAGCATGCGGAGGGTGTTGAAGCAGGGCGATGAGACAGTGTTGACTTGCTGGTTCATAGAGAGCGTTGAGTCCAGGATGAACCCCAGATTGCGTGTGTGGTTAGTGGGTGTCGGGGCGGCTCCCAGCGTGGTCGGCCACCAGGAGTCGTCCCATGCGGAGGGGGAGGAGCCGAAGATGAGGACCTCCGTCTTGTCTGAGTTCAGTTTCAGTCTGCTGATCTTCATCCAGTCTGCTACAGCCTTCATTCCCTCGTGGAGGTTGGATTTGGCGGTGGCCGTGTCCTTGGTGAGGGAGAGGATTAGCTGGGTGTCGTCGGCATACAAGATGATGTTGAGGTGGTGTGCTCGGACGATGTTGGTGAGCGGTGCCATGTAGATGTTAGAGGGTCGGGCTGAGGGATGATCCTTTGGTTACGCTGCAGGTGATCGTGGTGGCTTCGGATTGGAACGGGGGGAGGCGGACTCTCTGGGTTCTGCGGGTGAGGAAGGAGGTGATCCAGTCCAGGGTTTTGTCTCGGATCCCTGCGTCGTGAAGGCGTGTGCGCAGGGAGTGGTGGCAGACTGTGTCAAAAGCGGCCGAGAAGTCCAGGAGGATGAGGGCTGCTGTTTCGCCCTTGTTCAGTATGGTCCTGATGTCCGTGGCGGCGATGAGGGCGGTTTCGGGGCTGTTATTGCTGCGGAAGCCGGATTGGGAGGAGTCCAGGACTTTGTTCTTCTCCAGGAAGTAGGTCAGTTGTCTGTTTGCGGTCTTCTCGATGACTTTCGCAGGGAGATGGGTCGGAAGTTCTTGAGGTCCTTTGAGTCCGCCTTGGGTTTCTTGAGGAGGGCTTGATCTCGGCGTGTTTCCAGCTCTCTGGGAAGGTGGCGGTCTCGAAGGATCTGTTGATCTTTTGGAGTTGGGGTGCGATGATGGAACTTGCCTTGTTGAAGATGTGGTGGGGCAGGGGTCGAACGGTAGGCCGGAGTGGATGGTGTTCATGATTTTGATGGTGTCTTCGTCGTTGACGTTGTTCCAGGAGAGCAGGGGGTCGGTCAGTTTGGTGGGTGTTGAGTCGGAGGAGACGGCGTCTGTCGTCTGTGCCTGGGTGTTGAAGATGTTGTGGATGTCTGCGATCTTGCGGTGGAAGAAGGTAGCCAGGGAGTCGCAGAGTTCTTGTGACGGCGGTATGTCATTGGAGCTGGAGCTGGGGGCGGCTAGTTTTCTTACAACGTTGAAGGGCTCTTTGCTGTTGTGTGCGTTGTTGCCGATGCGTTCTTAGTAGTGTAGTTCCTATATCCCTGATAGGCTCTGCGCATTGGAATAATATACACTATAGATTTGACATAGGACTGTGGTCAGTATGTCTCTATCGAGTACATTGAACTTAATTACTTGTGTGTGCCAGCTAACTCAGAGGTCACTAGAAACTTCTTGAATATACAAGAAGGGATTAGTTTCTGACAACCGCATAAACATGACAACTTTGTTTCCCTTAGGGTCGGAACAATCTCAGAACCGTGGAAACAATAGATAAGTTTCACTCAGTCAATCGTGCATGCTTAGTTTCTACAGAGTTGCATAGAAATAGAGACGGGCATTTCAATAAAATGGGTTTATTGAACAGTCTTATTTCTCATGCAAGAGATATGAACTGCTACAATCTTAAGACAGGCTACGAAGTACAATATGTACAAAGTTAGCAGTAAGATAAAATAATACTGCAATGTCATGGTTCGTAGCTATGACATAAATTAATTAAAATACATACAAAAATAAAACAGGCTAAAATGTGGATACTCATCTGAGTCTTCTAAATAGTTATACCTCAGTGTCCTTAACCCAGGTGTAGTACGAGGTAAGAAGTAAGTGCTGTTTTCTAAAGTATAGCTAGCTATAGCTATAGTTTTAGTTTTACCAAGAGATGCCAAAAGTTTCTCTAAGTTCTAGTCTGCTCCATACCTTAGACTGTGCGAGATTGGAATCTCTTTCCGGGACTCGATATCTATCACCCCGCAAGGGGAGTCAGAAACACTGGAGCTGGATTCTTTGCGAGGAGGATGACCGCGTTTGCTCAGTGCGTCAGGCTGGAACTCTATTTCCTTCCGAACTTGCCGTGGCGAACCGCAAGTAGGCAGTCGAGCTAGATCGTACCGGAAACGTGGTTTGCCAGGGCAAGTTCAGGTATATTTATACCTTGAAGGTGTTTAGGAATGCCTGTATTGACGTAAAAGTCGTGCATCGGAACGTCATGAATGAACCCCTAAGGAATAGATGTTCATGCATACTAAATGAGTTCCTGGAGAAATCAATATCCAAGCAAGGGAAATTCCTGAAGGCTTAATAGTCTGGTTTTCCAAGAACTCGTTTTGATGTGGATGGACGGATGTAGGAGACCATGCCTGTATTTGGTTAGCATGGACAATGCCTAAATAAGGGCTGGATTTTCTATGCCTAAATAAGGGCAATATGAATTCTACCTACATAAGGGCATAAATCAGGAAACCTATATACGGAATCTAAATCTACACACAACAGTTCTTTTGGCAGATTGGATGAGTTGGTGGTGTTTGCGGCTGGCGATTATGAGGGCTGCGTTGTTGTCTGGTCACTGCGCCATTGCTTTTTGAGTCTTCTGCAGGTGTGCTTGGAGTTCTGGAGGTCGGTGTTGAATCAGATGGCTCTTGTGTCTGTGCGCCTGTTGAAGGGTTTTCAGATCGGGGCGAGAGTGTTGGCGCAGTCGTCGAGCCATTGTGTGAAGTTGCGGGCTGCTGCGTCTGTCTCGGAAGGCTCTGTGGAGGGTCTCGGGCTAGTGTGGTGATGAGCTAGTCCTCGGTTACTTTTTTCCTGTTGCGGTGAGGGATGCGTTGAGGTTGGTTGTGTGCGGTGTGTTTCTCGAAGGAGAAGTGGATGCAGTGGTGGTCGGTCCAGTGGAGTTCGGTGGTGTGGCTGAAGGTGACGTGGTCGCTGGCAGAGAAGATGGGGTCGAGCGTGTGTCCGGCAGAGTGGGTGGGTGTCGTGACGAGCTGTTAAAGTCCGAGGTTGTCAATCAGTGTTGTGGAGTTGTTGTTGTTGGCGTTCTCAAGGTGGAAATTCAGGTCTCCGAGGAGGATGTAGTCTGTGGAGGCGAGGGCGTGTGTGCTGATGAGGTCTGCGATGGATTCGCTGGACTGTGGTTGGGATCCCGGGGCTCTGTAGACGAGGGTTCCTCTGAGGGTGGTGTTGTGGTAGACGTGGATCTGGAAGTGGAGGTGTTCAGCCATGCTGAGGGCTTCTTTGGTTTTGGTTGAGATTTTGATGGTGTTCCTGTGCTTGATGGCGATTCCTCCTCCTGGTTTGTTGTTGTTTCGGTCCCTGCGTCTGAGATTGTAGCCATCTGGGATGGCTACGGCTATGTCCGGTGCCGAGGAGGTGTTCATCCAGGACTCCGTCGGGAAGGCGGTGTCTGGGGCGGAGGAGTCAAGCAGGTCCCAGAGTTCGACGGTGTGCTTGTGGACTGAGCGGGTGTTGAGTAGTATGCAGCTGAGATGGGTGTGGCCTGCGGTGTTGGGGTGGACGTGCTGGTGTGCACCGGCTGGTGTAGCTGCAGTTTCGGCAGGTGAAGGGTCCGTGGGTGAGTTTCGGGGTGGCCTGGAAGCAGGTGGTGTTTCAGCCGGGGTTGAGTGCATGGAGGGTGTTGGCGTCGCGTGTTGTGGGGGTTGCGGGGGTCTGGCGCTGGGCGCGGTCCAGGCGCGGAAGGTCTTGCCTTAGGCGCGCACGCTGCGCGACTTTGCAGTGGTCGGCATTTGTAGGGGACAGGGGAGGGACGAGCAGTTGGGAGGCGGGAGTGGGTTGGAGGGGCGGGGTCAGCGGACAGCGACGGCGAGGGCAGGAAAAACAGAGGAGAACAGTGAACAACAGAGGGCACAGCTGCTCTAAACTACAAACTACAAGCTAAAAATAACGGGCAGAGTACAGTACAAAGGGTGACAAAAGCAAACACTACTAGTCACACTGCGGCAGGGCAAATACAGTTCAGTGAAGGAAACATCACACACTACCAGTCACACTGCGGCAGGACAATACAGACCAGCGAGCTCAGGGAGGGCTCGAACCCTGCAGTAACAAAAGGATTGTAATCTGTAAATTGTAATCCGTCTAATATGGCACAGTGAGGTATGAAGGACATGTGACTCCTACTAACTCTCTCCTATGTAACATATCCTGTACATTGATATACACATGTATATGATTAATTGTCATATAATTTGTACGTGTGATACAAAGTGCTTTAACACTGCATTGGGATAAGTAGCGCTATAAAAGAAATAAAACAAACTGGTGGTATTTAAATTATTTGTGTAAATACTGAGACAGACCAACACGTTTGACATTCTTACCGTACATGCTTACCTCTTCTGTGCAGGGACTAAAAGCCAAAAGCATGCCTCTCAAATGTTGGTAAAGTGATAAGCTATTTGCCTTTGTTTCCCCCAATGCAATTAATTAGGTGTGAAGCACCAGATAGCTCCCATCCATTATACAAAAGAGGTCTCCTCATAGCCCTTAAATTCTTCTTATGGGCACAGCTGGAGCCTGAAATACGAAAGCCCCCTCCACGCCTGCACTTTCCTGCCCGGAAGGGAACCAGACAACGTGGATGTGACACTGAATGTGTCCTGGTGTTTGAAAATGACCAGCCGCGTTCGGTAGTAGGAGTAACTGCAGGGCGGTGACGTGGGGAGGGGCAGGGTGGGGGGTAGTAAACTGTGGATTACAGGTAAGTTAACATATACATTAATAAAACGAATTTCGTTGCGTGCACTGCATCCCCAAATGCGATGCAGTGCACGCAACGAAATTCGTTTTATTAATTTATATGTTAATTTACCTATAAACCTCTGTAATCCATAGTTTACTACCCCCCACCCTGCCCCTCCCCCTCCCCACGTCACCGCCCTGCAGTTACTCCTACTACCGACCGCGGCTGAAAATGACACCCGGACACGTTAAGCATATTTCAGATGGAACAGTCCTTGCAGGGTGGACAGCGTCCACTCTGTGATAATAATGGGTGGACGCCGTGTACTCGCGGGTACGTACCCCCGACTTGGGCCCAGATTTCCTCCGATCGTGTGTTGACGATGTTTGCCGTGATGCTGCGATGAAATGGTTTTTCATGGACAACTAAGCCCTGTGGATGTGGTAAGATTTAGTTCACTACTATCGTTGAACATAAATTTGCGTCGAGAATCGAGCGAGGCCAGGCTCAGACACTCGTGTATGCGAAGAAAGGAAAGAATAGAGATGATGTAACGGGGATGCTGTCACTGCTTAAGGGCGAAGACAAGATGCCGGAAGTATTCATAGTATGGTGCTGGTTACTGGGGAGGCGAGCCCCTGAAGCCGGAGATTCGTTTATTTCTTCTTCTATGGACTGTGTTCTGTGAAGCTTGGGCCTTACCGGAGGGCTGTGTGCAAGCGCGCGCGGTGGGATCTTGGCTAACTTAGTGATGCCTTGCTGAGACAGGTAGGGGAGAGGAAACGCAGTTATTTAATCTAGCTTTTGAGTAAGTCTCAGGCTGGTTGATTGAAGTGCACAGTCCTAAACTACAAGGCCACCCAACCACTCGAAGAGCCGTACAGAACACCTGCATCTGTATCATAGTCGGAGTGGGGGGAGGTGAGGTGCCTAGAGGGTGGGCTAAGGTGGGCCTCGGGTTCATGGGGACGGTGTAGTTCAATAGCTGTTTTAGTAAACCTTTGATATGGCCTTGGAGTCTGTTTTTAGGTCTCGGCTAGCGATGGCTGCGCTTGCGCAGTCTCGCTCGCGAGAGATAATGACTTGGGAGAAGAGGGGCTTGAACCTGCCCCTCTTCTCCCCTGTTCTCCATTGGCTGGCCTAGTAAATGCTGGCCAGCCATTGGAGAAGAGGTCCCGTCACTCCAATCATGCCCCGTCCTTTTCGGATCGGGGGGCGTGTTTTTTGCGAAAAGTCTCAGGGAGGAGACAACAGCAAAACACGCCCCCGAATCCGAAAAGGACGCTCCCTTTCTCCGAGGCATTTCTGCTGTGCCTCGGAGAAAGGCGGTGGTGTCTTCCGGTGCCCTGTTCCTGTTTACTTGTTTGTATTTAATTGCGTGTGTTTGAATATGTGCAAAAAACGTTAATAAAGTACTGCCTCTGAAAGACATGTTTACTGTTTAATATCACAGTTACACAATTGTTTTACGGTATGATCAGTTTATAAGGGCACTAGGTTAGGGTCCTTCCATTTAGATGCTCTGCAACAGTTTCAAGATCTTACTGTTTCTCGTTAGGTCAAATGGGTGTAATTTTTGAAATGTACGTTTTTCTCGCCTTCGCTTGATTTTGCTCTCGAAAGTGCCACTGATAGTAATTGAATGACACTCATAATTACACTGAAATTATGAGAATGTCACACATAAGCGATCTGAAACTTTGGCAATGTTTGCTGTTCCTCTACTCACGCTACCCAGAAAAGCTTCTTTACTGGCCACTTCAAGATGGCTGTTACGACCAGACAAAAGTTAAGTAATTCGTCCCTTTTCCCTTTCTATCTTGGAACTGATCATGTGAAGCTCGGTCTCAATTCTATGTCTATTTCGGATTATTCTCCTGTTAAATTTAAGAGCTTTTCTTCGTCAGTAGACTTCTAATGAGTAGGAATGACATAACTCGACGTCGGACAGCTCTTGCGGTAGCAACGTTTGATGTTGGTACCACCGTAGGAAAGGCACGACTACTTACTCAAATCACACCTTAATTTCAATCGCACGGAGATTCGCACCGCCCATGCATGGCACGTGATGCGAGGAAGTAGGGTAGGAGGTGGGGGGGGTAGATTGGTCTTGAAGTCTCGCGTGGCTTCCGGAGCTGTCAGCCCGCCTGGCTTTGAAAGGACGCACCGGCGTTGAGTTTTCACGTGTGTTGATGCGGTATGCGTTTGGTGCCTGAACCTTCCCTGTGCAAGACATAAGAGCCATGGCATTTCAACATCAGGGATACTCCGAGGCCGAGCTCCGAACATTGGAGGAGGCGGTTATATGTCGCGAGGCACAGGTGTCCTCCTTGCTCAGCATCTTCGGGGAGGTATTTAACATCATCTTAAATCAAACTCAGCCGCTGTCACCCTTTTACTTTTCAGACCCTGTTCCTGAGCTCCCTACCGTGGTCCATGACATGGCCACTTTGGCCGTTTTTGCTCTGCACGGTGCAGACCTTTCCCCTTTACCTCCTCGCTCCCCAATGTCACAGTGCATGCAAAACAACAAGCGATTTTTGAACAATGAATGTGAAAAATTTTAAAGTAATCAGTGACAGCGATTTAATTCTAGTTTTCTTCACGTTTTTTACTTAATCTTAAATTTGCATTCTCTCCGCATGTTTGCTATTTCAAGTTTTGAGGTTTCTATTTTTTGGGTGTAGGATATTGCTCTTGTATAACGCAAACTTTTATTGAGTCGCCTGTATGTGTTTACAGCGGGCCACGATTGAGACTCTGGAGTTGAAGTTCAAGGGGTCAGTGCGAGGTTTTCAGTGGTTCAGAAAGGTAGTCGGAATAGATGGTCTTCCAGACCTTGGCGCTTCTGTAGAGCGCACAGCGCAGTGATTATGTTTTCTAATTGCACTTTTGATTATGTGCAAGTGTATGTGAAGGAGGCATACTGTTGTCAAAATACTGATAAAGGAAAGTAAAAGAAAATGCGGCGCTAATAGGTGAGTGGGTACGCTGTTTGTTTGGGGACGGGGGGTGAAGTCAAGGAGAAGCGCGCATCTGCTTTCAGGAGAGAGGAGAAACAAGCATTTACAATGCAACGGTCTCGGCATTGGTAAAGTTAGAGCTATTGGCATTGCTCATGACAATGCCGTTTCTTTAAATGTTTTAAAAACAAAAACATAAACAAAAATAATGTCATGAGCAATGCCAATAGCTCTAACTTTACCAATGCCGAGACCATTGCATTGTAAATGCTTATTGGTTTTAGTAGCTGAGAGAATGGTAGGCAGGCAAATAAAGCGATCTGCTCCCGGTCTTTGCCTTGCATTACCGTGTATATCCCCACCTTAAATGCCCTAACGGGGTCCCCTCGTTAGGATCAATAGTCGGCTGTCCTGGTAGCATGCATTTTAGGCTCGTTCGTGTTTTGGGCGGAAACGTGCTATTGGATTTATGTCTCGTGGCTGGTGTCAGTAATTTGAAGACAGCGTTGCTGCCATCTAGTGTTTGAGAATGGTAGGACATGCTTTTAAAAAGGAGTCATTATTTGGAGTTGTTGAACCCAGTTCTCGGTACAATTCTTTCTAGCGTTTCATAGCGGCTGTTCTGGGACGTTTTATCTCAGATGGTAGATATTCTTGGTTTTTAGCTTAAAGTTGAGAGGTATCTGTAAAATAACACTTAAAACACTCCATTAATTTGGAGCCACTTGAAATGAGAGATGCCTGGCAGCATTTACTCCGTCACTTTGTCATTTTAAGAATTCATACAGCATGTTTAATCTAGTTGTTTATTTCCAGAAGAATAATTATTGATTGAAAACAGACCTTGTAGTGCACATCCTAGAATACGCCCCCCTCCTTTTTTTAAGGTCTTAGTTACAGACTACTTTTAAGGGCTGGGTACCACATGTTCCCATTACAGTATTTAAATGCACGTGTAAACATATGAAATGTGTAAAGAGTGGCCTTCGAGTCAATCCTATTCCACTTGAAAACACTAAGAACAAACTTGCTACCAGCTTAACATTGGTGCTTTTTAAAGTCTCTTAATCCCTATGGAGAAGGAACCCTTGGGTTGTATTAAAAGAACCCTCAGGTTGTATTAAAAGAACCCTCACTCACCAACCTAGTTGGTGACGTGCCTCATCATTGGGTTCCCATCCTGGGTGCCGAGTTTTTGGAAGTGAAGGAAGAGCAAGTGATTTATAATTGTCTCAAGGTCTACCTCCTGTTATGGTACTTTATTTAATGGTGGCCTTGGGCCACTTTAAAAGTGTGGGGATATCTTCAGGACTTAAATGGTCTTCTTGTATCCCTTTGCATGTGGTCAACATGTTTCAGCTATTATCATGTGCCCCTCATGGTCAATATGGCTTTTTTTAGGGCCAAAATAAATGATGCGCATGCACCTCAAGGCACGCTCTGTAACCTTATGTTTCAAAACTTACATATCCTGAATCGCCTCTGAGTTAAAAATTCAAAAATAAAGAAAAGAGACCATTTTAGTCATGTTGGTAGTTCTCTTTTTCATTAAAGTACATGGAACCCTGGCATAAGCCCTTGCGGGGCGCTACAGTGGGCATGCACTAGGTCCATGTATGCAGAAACCTCCAGCGAGCATTCAGCCATCGCATGCCATACGCTTCTATAGCTTTTTCGCAAGCCATGCCCATATATGGTAATGGAGCGCTATCATTATACTTCTATACAGCAGCGCGAATCACTGTTTGTAGAATATCGATAATGCCTCAGTCAGACAGGAGAACCAACACACGCCTATATGAGCACTAGACACAGTACAGTTATAAACAGTATTATTCCACATAAGACCTTTGAGCCACATACTTAATTCCGCATTATTTATTTTGAGAATTTGTAAAGCGCAACTGACACCTTGCAGGCTTCCTGGCGCTGGAAATTACTCTGTTAACGGATAACCGGGAGAACAGTCAGACGGACAATTTATTTGGGGAAGAGCCAGGTCTTGATACGTTTCCTGAATGGAAGAAGCTGTGATATCTGACGTATGTCAGTGGGCAGGCTATTCCACAGCTTGCCCGCTGCAACACTGAAGGATCTGCCCCCTGTTCTGGTTCTGTTGAATCTGGGCACCTTTACCAGACAGGCAGAGGATGAACGTAGGTCTCTGGCAGGAGTGTACCACAGAAACAGGGCTTGCAGAGGTTTGGGTCCAAGTCCGTGCAGAGCTTTAAAGACAATGCAGAGGGACTTGAAGGCCACTCGTTGTTTTAAGGGTAGCCAGTGTAGCTCAGCCAGAGCCGCTGTGGCCGAGGCCCTCCTCGTCCAGCCAAGAGCCAGCTTGGCGGCGGCAGACTGAATTCGCTGTAGTCGGTCCATCATCGTGACTGGAGACTCCAGGAGCAGGGCGTTGCAATAGTCCAGGCGACTGAGTATCGTACACCTGACTATCGACGCCCTGGCTTGTGCCGGGAGAAGAGGCATGATTTTCCGCAGTGATCGAAGCAGGGCTGTGCAGATCCCCACAGTTTTCATCACCTGGGTTTCCATACTTAATTTGTTGTTCAGCATGACTCCCAGGTTGCGCACCGAGGGAACTGGCAGAGGTTTGTCTCTAAACTCCGGGGGCCAAAATTAATTCGGAAACTGACGAGGTATCTTAGTGCCTGAGCAAAACAGGACCTCCGTTTTAGCGGAGTTGAACTGGAGGGAGTTTCTGTGTAGCCATCCAGCCGTCTCTCTTAGGCAGTCGTGGAAGGTGGAAAAAGGAATGGCATCTTCACCTTCCCACGAGAGGATGAGCTGTGTGTCATCCGCGTAATTTATTGTTTTGACCCCAAAGGATTGGATCAGTTTGATTAGCGGGATGAGGTACACATTAAAAAGGATAGGGCTGATGGAGGAGCCCTGAGGAACTCCCTGGGGTACTGGTGCAAAGGCGGATTGAAAAGGGGGAAGGGAGACAGCCTGTCTTCTGTCCCGAAGGTAGGAGTGAAACCAGAGCAATGCAGTGCCTTCCACTCACACTTCACCAAGTCTCTGCAGCAGCCTACCATGGTTGACCGTGTCGAATGCGGCAGACAGGTCCAACAGTATCAATGCCACTGGCTGGCCCCTGTCTGCACGCATGCGAAGATCCTCCATGGCAGTTAAGACTGCTGTTTCGGTGCCGTGGGCAGGACGGAACCCGAACTGGTGATCGTCTAGGAGGTTGTTTTGTTCTAGGTGGGCGGACAGGCACGAACTGACCCATCGTTCGGCAACCTTCGCTGGGAAAGGCAGCAGAGAGATGGGTCGGTAGTTGGAAAGACAGTCTGGGCTCAGGGAGGGTTTCTTCAAGAGAGGGGTGATTAGTGCCTGTTTCCAAGGGGTTGGGACAAAGCCACTGTGCAAAGACTGGTTGCAAATTAGGCGCATGGTGTCAAAAAGTTCATTACCAAAAATTTTCCAGACTTTTGGAGGTAGGGGGTCGAGTGGAGAACCCGAGGTGATACCAAGCGCAAGTCTTTCAAACTCGAAGGCCGGGACTGGAGGAAATTCCCACAGTCTAGCCAAGAGGACAGAGCCTGGAGACGACAAGTTTCGCGAGCTGGTGACTGGTCTCTGCGTGTTAGAAGTTTCTGAAGAGGGAGGTGTTTTCAGGTTGTGAATAATGGTGTTTATTTTATTAATGAAAAACACTGCAAGGTTGTCGCAGAAGGCTTGGGTAGGAGGCTGTGTAGAGGTGACACAGTCCGGATTGGTTAGGTTTTTGAGTATTTGAAAAATACTTTTTGAGCTGTTCGTAGCGTTGGTGATGATGGAGCAATAATGTTTAGCCTTATTTTGGGCGATGGCAGTTTTATACTCCCGGAGGTTTTCTTTCCAGAGGGTTTTGTGAGTGTCAGAGTAACCCTGCCTCCACTTTCTCTCTGCTTGTCTGCATGCTAGTTTGAGAGCTCTTAAGGAGTCATCAAACCATGGGGCCGGCGCTCGTCTCTGAGGTTTGCCCTTTTTCAGAGGGACGAGGCGTTCCGAGGTGCTGGAAATCCTTGTACAAAGGGATAGATAATTGGCCTCAACTGGTTGAGTAATGGAGAAACTGTCTTCCACTTCAAATACTGGGCCATTCAGTCTGAGTTTATCCAGAGCCTTCCAGTCTCTGTACGGGGGTACATGGCCGTGGAATGCCGGTCTGCAAGACCTGCTACCTACTATGTGAAATTTGATGAGTGCATGGTCAGTCCAGCACATTGGCAGAATATCGCTCAGAAGTGCTAGCTGGGGGGAGGAGAAGATTAAATCGAGCTGGTGCCCTGCTGCGTGTGTGGGTTTGTTCACTAGCTGGGAAAGTCCCATTCCTTCACAGGAGAGTAGGAGATTGTTGAGTGCAAAATCTAGGCTGCCATTTGGCCAAAGGTTGAAATCGCCCAAAACAATCAGGTTGTTGTGAGAGGTAGCCATATTAGTGAGGGTGGTGAGGAGCGACTGCTGCTGAGTAGAATTAAAAGGACCCTATGAGCAACACATTGTGTGTTTTTAGGAGCCTTGTGTGCTCAGCCCCTTTCTAGATAGGGTCAGCTAGGTGTAATGCCTTTTGTTTTATATTACTTTGTTTCTCAGTTCCTTATCTAAGTCAGTGGTCGGGACTCTGCGGTGAGGTACCTCACATGCCCCATGACTGGGCCTTCCTAGCATTGGGTAGACGTTTCTTGGCTGTCTGTTACTTTCTTGTTCTGTCCCAGCCGTCTTGCTTCTCTCACATAAAATGTTCCTTGGTCTTCGCCGTCCCCGACTGCTCTAGTGCATGGTGTTTGAATCGGGGATCAGGCTGTACCACAGCTGGTCTATATGGTCGAGGTGTCCAAAAGGAGCATCCTCTTCAGTACATAACCAGGGGTGCAACTTAGGCTTAGTGTAGCAGTTTTTCCGGCTCCTCTTATATGATCGCCCACACCTTGCTTGATGCAGTGATGTCAGGCTTTCACTCTTGGAGTCCTCAGACCATGCCATGTTGCTCGTCTTTCATAGACTACTTAGACAATCCCTGGAATGCATTTTATCCCCAACCGTACAAATCAGTGTAATTGTTAGCACTTAACAATTCAAGTGCGGGTGATCCAATGAATGCACTCATTGTTATCTTGAACTACTAAACCACGGTTCCCAGGTAGTCTGGCGTTGAAATATGGACCCGTGCCTCTGCAAAGAATCAGGGAATGAGTTGGTCATGTGAAGCACTATTTCCTCTTGATAACTGGACCTCTCCCTCCATCTGTTTCATTAGCCAGAGGACTGCATGTTTCTGGAATTAAGAATGCTGACCAAATTCAGGATCAACATATGTCCTGCTTTGAGGGATTATTCAGTGACCAATCCTTCAAACATCAGTTCAGCCACTGTGCTCGCTACATATGTTTAAAATATACTTAGTCAGGGCACAAGTCCTAAGACAAGAAGTGGGGCAGACCAACACATGTCGCATTCTTACAGAGCATGCACACCTCTTGCATACAGGAACTGAAAAAAGTCAGACTCCTGCCTCTCTTAAGTACTTGTGCGGTTATAACAAGCCCTGTGCCTTTGTAACCCCTCCATTGCATTTGCATCTAGGTGTGAGGCTGCAGATAGCTTCCACTCCAACAAAAGGGGGCCTGATGACCCCTTAAACTCGACCTTTGTTTTGGGCCCAGCTGGAATTTATAATAACAAAGCTCCAACAACTGCACGTTGCTGCTTGCAATAAAAACAGACCACGTGCAGGCGCTGCTGAATGTCCCGGTGTCTGAAAATTACACCCAGGCAAGTTCAGCATATTTCTGTGGGATCCAACGTTTTGGCAGGGTAGACTGCATCCTCCCTATGAAGAGTGGGTAGACGCAGTCTACGGGCGTATATACACAACTTATGCCCTGCTTAAAGTTTCTCTTCTTCACTGCCAGCGTGGATTGTGTGGTTCCCACATTTGCACCACCAGCTCAGTTGTGATTTCATAGTAAAACAATTTCATGGAACACCATTACTGAGAAATCATTTCACCTAAACTGTTAAATGGAAATATGCAGGATGGATGGCATTTGCCATTTCATATTAATTCTTAGAATTATTTTTTTTTAGAATTGGCTTTTGCTTTCTTGTTTTTTAAGTTTTAAATGCAGTGGTTGCAGGTCCTACTTTTAGGAACATTTTTGTCCGAGCTATTTATTTCAATGCTTTACTTCCTGGGACATTTTCTCAGATATTCATCTTTTAACGTTGTCAAACAATTACTTTGGATGCTTTTAATTCAATGACTCCCCTTCACCATCCCTAAACACCGTCCAGACTTGCCGCCTAAAAACTAACCCTGGGCGTAGTTCGCGAAGTAGCACTTCGCGAAGCTACGCAAAGTGCACTTCGCGCTACGCGTGCATAGTACCTTGTTCGCACTGTGCCAGATGTCGTTTTCAATGATTGCATAGTGCGGACAAGCAACCGGCACTGTGCAATCATTGAAAATGGCATCTTGCACAGTGCGAGCTGTAGTTTTCTGCTGCTCGAGTAGATTTTTACTCGAGCGGCAGCTTTCTCAACGCGAACTGGTAGTTTCTCATCGCGAGCGGTCGCGAGCATACGCGACCACTCGCAATGAGAAACCTGACCTCCTCGCGTTGGGAATCTCGCCGGGAGGTTTATTTTCCATGCTCGCGATCGCGAACTTGATGTTGCTGATCGCGAACAAGGAAAAAGTCTCGCCAGGATGTCATTTTGCTTGCTCGCGGTCGCCAACTTGACGTTGAGAAACGCGAGCAAGCAAAAAACGACCGCAGCACTACGCAAGACTACGCTACGCGTGTTCGCACTGTGCTACGTGCAATTGGCGTAGTGCGAAGTAGCGCGAACTTCGCAAACTACACGAGCGTAGCGTAGTGCTTTGCCCAGGCTTACTAAAAACCCTCACTATGTCTAAGCTCCACCCACCCCTAGAGTCCACTTTTCTCCTGAACCCTAAAATCTTTGTACCCCCCCAACGCCACCCATCCCTGAAGCTTAAACCCCTCACTTCTCAAACTCCAAGCATTCCAGTACCCTAAAACCCCTTTTTTGCCCCGAAACCACACCTGTCGCTGAACCCTTAAGACCCTTTACCACTCCTAAATGCTACCCATCGCTGGGCCCCAAAACTTCTCACCATCACTTAACGTCACCCATTCCTGAACACTTAAAGCCTCTGGACTCTGTCCATCACTAAACCTTAAAAATATCACCAGTCGTGAACTCTTCCTACCCGTGTACCCTAAAAACCTCTAAACTCCCCTTAAAGCCTTCCATTCTCAGTCCCTTAAAAGCTCTCACCATCCTTAAACTTCATCCATTCCTGATCCCTAAAAAAGACCTCATTGCCCCTAAAAGTAACCTATTCATGATCCCAAAAAAAACCTTTATCACCCCTAAACATTACCCATCTCTGAATCCAACAATACCTCACTACTACTAAACTCCACCAAGTTGATTATAATTTTGGATTTTTACTTAAAATCATCCATCCTTTAAAATGCTTCCTTTAATTTTCGATTTATTTGTATTTTCTCAAAATTCTTTCCTTAAAATTGGTTTTCCATGACTTCTTTTCCTCCAATGTTGTTTCTCGGTTTTCATTTTTCCATTAATTCACATCCATCAGTGACATACACTTGTCACTTACAAGATCGGTACAAGTACGTTTTTACAACCCTCTCAGCCAACAGGACCCTATGGAGTGGACATTGATTCCGGGTAATCTGCCCAGGCTGTGGATTGAGGAAATGCTACATAATCATGTAGTGAGCAGTACAAAAGGTATCTTAATTTGTAAAAGGGGACAAGAATTTCACAGCTCATTACTTCCCAGCTCAACGTTAGTGTCTGTGAGGCTCGTGTTGGGTCAGCTCATAATGTTTTAGAAGTTTTTCAGAGCGGGTGGTCACGCAGTTCAGAACATTGAGTCTGTCCCTTTCAGTGGGAATTAACACTCCTGTTTTGTTTTTCGTATCTAGGCCCTCCCTGCATGCCCCATACAAGCGACTTGCGAAGCTGCCTCTAAGGAAGAGAACAAGGAGAAGAACCGATATGTCAACATTCTGCCGTGTAGGTATCCGCTCAAGACTTCTCTGAAGGGTTCACATTCTGACTGACGGCGACAACTAGATGATAGGAGACCTCATCTTTTCTTTATGTTGCTAGTCTGACATTGTGAAATGTGTCCACCTTCACTGAGATGAGATAGTGATGTTTGGACATTGCAGGCCTGGATTTAGACACACACAGGTCTGCAGTGGTGCCTTTGGAAACTCAACGGTGAGGTAAAAAGGAGTGGATAGGGCATGTTATGAAATCAAATAATTCTGTCTTGAAGGTCTGCGCGTTCACCAACACACCATCGGGCACTATTTATGAATGGAATATATGGCCTTCCAATATTTGTTGGAAAGATGTTGCTCCTTTCTCATAGTTTTAGCTCTGTTGTGAAAGGTCCAAATTAACTCCAAATCCATGGTTGGTAAATTATGTGATCTAACCCCTGCGTTCCCTACCCTTCCCGCTCCCCATTGCTTTAGTTCATTAAATGCAGTCAAACAAATAGTTACTGCTTCATAGCTAGAAATATCCAAATTGGACTCTTTCGATTTACATCTATTTATAATTTAGTTGTTTACAATTGATTTTTAGTTAATTGTTGCTAGAGGTTAGGTGACTGGTGATAGGGTAACTCATCTTGTTTGACCTTTGGAAACTGAGCTATCACTGCATATTGAAACATTTGAATTTCACTATAAGTCAAGCTGTTTGTCCTGTGTACGCTGTGTTATATGCTTTCTAAGTGTCCTTCTCTTTGCCCACAGATGATCACTCTCGACTTCACCTGTCGCCAATCGAGGGTGTCCCAGACTCCGACTACATCAATGCTTCTTTCATTAATGTAAGTCATGATTTATTTAGTATATATTTACTAGCTGTGCTAGTGTAGTTATCTTTTTTTACCCTTATACTTTACAGAAGGCTACTACCTAAAACAACTCAAAAGGTATTTTGGTGAGGTGTTGAGTGTCGCAAATCAAAAGTAACTGGAAAATATTGTTTTGCTGAAAATGAAATGATGTGTGCATTTCCAAGACAAATATTCACACTTTATTCATGAAAATTATTTGATCAGCTGTTATGTTCAGTCAGACAGCTAAGGTCAGCAGCTTTTGCATCTGTGGCTTCTTTTGCGATCAAGGAAAACAGTCTGTGTGTGTAAAATAACTCTGTGTCCACATATGAGCGAGTTCTGACCCACGCTGTAACTTTGGGAATGGTGCAGGAACCTAAATGATAGCACGTGGTGTGTTTGGACCTTGCATTTTGTATTGATTCCACTGTAGACCTGTCAGCCCTAGGGTGGTCTTTCCCTGTGTTTTTGCCCTTGCCTCATTTTTTTTCCACCCTCTTTTTCGTTGGCCTTAGGTCTCCGAGCGCCTTCCCATTGCTAATCAATGCTAAGGTGCAGGTGCTCTCTTCTCCCAACATGGCTGCCACAGGCCCCTGCTACTGCAGAGTGGTTTTTTTTAGTAGCACCCTAGTTGCCAGGAGCTGGCTGGGACCCTACTACATTGTTGCGACACCAGCCCGCCTTTTCTCCCATAGCTAGAGTAGGGAAGCTCCTGGAACCTGCTGGAACCTTCTAGAATAAGGGTGGGGTCTGCTTTTGCCACCTTAGAGAGTGGTCACCTGACCTGGGCATACTTAAGGAAAGGAGGGAAACTTTTCAGTCAGTTGGGGCGACGCTGACCTGGGGGAACATACGCAGGAGATTTAGGCGGTAGGGCCTAGTCAGGGACCTATACCACTGGAAGTGACATGGCTTAGGTGCTGCCTTCTAAGTTGCGTGAGGACCACTGAACTAGCCCGCTGATCTGGCCCAGCGGGAGGGGAACCCAGGGACGACCTGCAAAGCCTGACTAGAAACTCTCTTCCGTCACCAACTCAACCTACCCCCCACCCCCCTCAAGAAACTACGTCCTAAGGGCGTAGGAACCAACAAAGCGCCGAAGAAGACCTTGTAACTTTACCACAGAACTGCTGGGGGATCAACCAGGTCCCAGCGCTGTGACACCCCAGCGCTCCCTGGCCCCACCGGGGATCCCCCCACCCTGCCTCCAATCACCACGAGCGTGGGGCCTGCCCCTCCAGCCTGACCTGAGCTGTAGCGCTCCCCTGTGGGTGTAGGGGGCGCTGGGCATCGATCAAATTGCCCCCAAACTACAGCCAGAGACGTAATTTCCCCCACCCCTGTGGGGGTGCCTTCAAGTTACTCACCGCTGCGGCCCCGCGCCGAGAAGCCCGAACTCCGACATCCCCGGGGCCCGCTGAGGAGATCAGGGCCCCCGGTGAAGTGAGGGCCGCTGGACGCCAGAGTAGGCCGCAGCCATCATCCCCCTCACGTGACGGGGGCGGTCTGGTGAACGACGCCCCCGCCGCGTCCTGATTGGGTGGGGAGGCCGCGCCCCGCAGGCCGCACTACCGCTGGCGGCTGTGGGCACGCCCCCTGCATCTGCCACAGCCGGGTCCCGAGGAGCCCTCGTAGGGACGGCGATCGATACTCCCGGGCCGTGCGAGGCCCGGCGGAGGGCCCGCGAAGCCTTGCCACCACCGGGTCCCCCGTCAAGTCCCCCGTCAAGTCCCCCGTCAAGTCCCCCAGACATCGCTGGAGAGCCGACATCGGCAGCGGGAGGGGCTCTATGAGCAGTGAGCCCTCCCGCCAAGAAGAGACCGGCTGCAAGTACTTCAAGGAGGCCACTTCACTGACCAGGTAACCCCCGGGGAGGAGGGCGGAAGGCCGGAGAGAGGCCCAGAGTTCGCCCCTCCCCTGGGGAAATCTATTGTTGGGCCCTGTAGGCCACTTCACTACCCGGGACCCTGGACACCAGCAACTCTCGCCCTCTGAAGGGCTTCGTGATAGTTTTACCCGCAAGATACTTTGGGGGCCCAGGGACCTCGCCCAAACTGCTCCGGTTGTTCACCCCTGATGACAGAAGGTCCTATACCGTCCTAAACTGATGAATAGCGCCCCTGGAGCCAGGGGGAATGCTCTGAAGGAAATGCCCAGTTTAATGCCTTGATCTCTTGCTATGTTTAGCGCTTTGAATACTTGCTATGTGTAGCGCTTTGATTTCTTGCCCTAGTTAGCGCTTTGAATACTTGCTATGTTTAGCGCTGTGATCTCTTGCCATATTTAGCGCTTTAAGTGCCATGTGTAGCGCTTCTCTTACATGCCATATTTGGGCCCCTAATGAACTGCTATGTTGAGCGTTTCAGTGAAATGCTTTGATGAAATGCGCGGACTAGTGTTGTAATGAAATGTTCAAATGAAACGGTTTAATGCACTGCTTTGAGAACCTGACGTTGACCTAGATAAAGCTAATTGGTTTTTACTCAACCTCACTGGTGTGGTGTCAATCATTGCGTGCGCTTCCTGTCTCAGTGGATGTGTGTGCTGTATAGTCACTTTACACGTAAGCCTTTGGGTGCCTACCTGCTCGCGCCAAGCTACCCCCCTAGGGCCTGGCGACCCCAGGTCCTACATTGTTGGCGAGCGGTGGGATTAGGACCTGTGACTATACAGCACCCTCCGGTGAGACGGTGGGCGCCGCAATTGGACGTCTATTGTGTATTTTATTTCTGTATCAATTGACCCACACTGTCTGAGTGTGCGGAGGCCTGGTTATCCCTGTACTGTTACCTACATCCTAGTGTCTTTTTCCTTAGATGTCTGGGTCCCCACCTGTCAAAATGGAGTTCCAGTTAGCCAACCTTGAAGGGTATACAGTGAGGCACCTGAGAGAATTCGGGCAGGAGATGGGGGTGCCTGGGGTGCGGAGAGCCAAAGGAGAGGAGCTCCGTGCAGCCTTGAGGGCATGGGTAGAGGCCCACCCAGAGGGGAGAGGGGATGGGGGACAGGAGGGGCAGGGTGCACCTCAGGAGGCGGGCGCGCAGGAGGAGCTAGACCTACTGAAGATTGATGTCACTGAAAACTTGCCACCAGGGAGACGTTCCGGGGCAAGCAGTAGCGTAGGGTCTAGGAGGAGTGCGTCGCCAGAAGAGTATGAGGACAGGAGGGAGGAGAGGCAATTGAAGTGGGAGCTTGCCAAGCTGGACCACGAAAGGGAGAGAGAAAGGGAAGGTAGAAGATTTGCGATAGAGGAAAAGAAGCTGGCGCACGAGCTTCAATTTAAGGAGTTGGAGCTGCGAGCACTACAGTTAGGTGCGTCAGGGAATGCTAATGGCGGCAGCGTACCGAAGGCTCTACATGAGCCCAAGTTTTACCTACCCAAAGATGTGATCGCGAGTTATACTGTGGGGGATAGACATCGCCAAGTGGCTGGAGGTGTATGAGGTGGCCTTGACAGCCCATGGGGTGCCTGAAAGCAACTGGGGGGGGGGGTGGACTGTATCGTTGCATACCTCCCAATGTCAGGGACACCCTTTTGTACCTAGCAAAGGCGGACCAAGTCAAGTATGTCCCCATGAAGGAGGCGCTACTTAAAAAGTTTGGCCTCAACCCTGAACGGTACCGCCAGAAGTTCTGTGGCAGCATTAAGCTGTCCACGCAAAACTGGGTAGATTTTTTTGATTATGCCCGTAAGGCTCTGGATGGTTGGGTGCGTGGCAGCGAGGTACATGATTATGAGGGCTTCTACAATTTATTTTTGAGAGAGCACCTCATGGATAAGTGTTTTCCGGAGCTGCGCCAACGTCTGGTGGACCGCAAGCTGACTGATCCCCGTGAGCTTGCGGAGGAGGCGGACATTTGGGTCAGCACCCGGGTGTCTCACAAGGGCCCCGGGGGAGATGGCCCGAAAGGCGGACAGGGTTTTCCCCAAAAGAAAGAGGGGGGAGATAAACAGACGGAGTTCTCACGAGGCCCACAAACTAGACAGTTTGGGAAAGGAGTAGGTACCCCACCACAGTCCAGTTTCCCAAAGCCCACTTACCTTGACAGGAGTCAGCAGCTAAGAACTGTCCGGTGCTATGAATGTGGGGAGATTGGACACTACAAGGGCGACCCTAAGTGTCGCAAGAGACCCCCAGCCCCCACGGGAGGGAAGGGCCCCGGGGTGGCTAGTGTAGCGCTTGGGGTGGAGCTGCCCCTAGATAGGGAAGGGGAGTGGACAGGCCTGACCCTGGTTTCACTCGGGGATAGAGAGATGGTCCCAGTGGCGTCCCTACCCCCGAACACTGCTAAGTACCAGCAGAGGGTGAAGGTTAACGGGGAGGAGGTGGAGGTTCTGAGGGACACAGGTGCCAGCATGACCACCGTAGTGAGGAGGCTGGTGTCCCCTGAACAGGTGATCCCTGTTGAGTTCCATCCGGCCATGTTGGCTGACGGCAGTGTGAGTCACTATCCGTTGGCTCAAGTTCCCTTTGAGTGGGGAGGAGTCAAAGGCCTGTTGAGAGTTGCTGTGAGCCCTGCCTTGCCTGTGGAGTGTTTACTAGGGAATGATCTAGAACACACCGTCTGGAAAGAAGTGGAGTTTAGACTGAGACTGAGATGCTGGGGTTACCAGGATGGACTTGCGTAGTCACGAGGTCCATGGCTGCCCGGCAAGGAACTCAACCCGGGTTGGAGCCTGGGAGAATGGCCCAACCCAATGCCGGTCATGGAGAGAAGAATGTGGTGGAGAACACGCCCAGTGTGATGGATGGGGAGCCCGCGGAGGTACCTCCGGAGTCCGCGGAGGTGGATGTTCCCGTGGGGGACTTGCCGACCCTTGCCGTGTGGCATGTGGAAGGGGGCCCTACCCGGGAGGAATTCTGTTGGGCGCAGAAGGAGTGCCCCACGCTTGATGGAATGCGGCGGCAGGCCGAAGCCCAAGCAACCAATCAGGAGACTGACAGTTATCACGTGTATTGGGAGGATGGCCTCCTTTACAGTGAACCTAAGGTTCCGGTGCATGGATCCTCGAGGGCCTTAGTGGTCCCCCAATGCTACCGGGCCTTCCTATTGGAATTGGCGCATGAAATACCCTTAGCAGGACACCTGGGCCAGGACAAAACCTTTGCGCGGTTGGTCCCACATTTTTACTGGCCCAGGATGAGAGTTGCCTCTGACACCTACTGTAAGACCTGTAAGACTTGCCAGGCGAGTGGCAAGACTGGGACTAAGTTAAAGGTCCTTTTGGAACCGCTCCCGGTGGTCGGGACCCCTTTTGAGCGGGTCGGAATCGACATTGTTGGGCCGTTGGACCCTCCGACCTCTGCGGGACACCGGTTCATTTTGGTATTAGTGGACCACGCCACTCGGTACCCGGAGGCTATTCCTCTGAGGACCATCACTGCACTGGTGGTGGCGCGGGCCCTGTTGGGGATTTTTACCCGAGTAGGATTCCCCAAGGTCGTGCTGTCAGACAGGGGCACGAATTTCATGTCGGCCTACATGCAGGCCATGTGGAAGGAGTGCGGAGTGACCTAACGGTTCTCCACTCCTTACCACCCCCAGACTAACGGGCTCGTAGAGCGTTTTAATAACACTTTAAAGGGGATGACCTGGAGCCTACCAGAGGACTTGAGGCCGAAGTGGGACGTCCTCCTCCCTTGCCTGCTGTTTTCATACCGTGAGGTGCCGCAGAAGGGAGTCTGGTTCAGCCCTTTTGAGCTGCTCTATGGCCACCCCGTTAGGGGGCCCCTCAGCCTGGTGAAGGAGGGGTGGGAGAAGACTTCGCAGAAGCTTCCCCGTGATATCGTCAGCTACATGCTGGCATTCCGCAGCCAGATGGCCAAGCTGTGGAAGGAAGCCTCAGACAATCTGGAGGCTAGCCAAGCCGTCATGAAGGAGTGGTATGACCGCAATGCTCGGACGGTGGAGTTGGACGCTGGACAGAAGGTGTGGGTCATGGAGCCTAGGGAGCTTAGTGCCCTCCAGGACCGGTGGACTGGTCCGTACGAGATTGTGGAGCGACGAGGCCAGACTACCTATGTTGTTGATTTGAATTCCCCCCGACAGCCCCATCGGGTGCTCCACTTCAACCGCCTGAAGCCACACCATGAGCGATCTGAGCCTGCTTTCCTCATGGTGACGTATGGGAGCGAGGAGGAAGAGAGTGAGACTCTTCCTGACCTTCTGGCGGCCCAGGAGAAGGATGGATCGGTGGAGGGCGTGATCCTCTCCCCATCCTTGACCCCAGAGCAACAGAGGGACTGCCGCCAGGTATTGGGGCAGTACGCCTCGTTGTTCTCCCTCACGCCTGCAATCACTCATCTGTGTACCCATGATGTGGACACAGGGGACAGCCCACCGGTAAAAACCAAGTCTTACCGGCTATCGGATAGAGTGAAGAACAGCATCCAGTGAGGTGCCGAAAATGCTGGAGCTGGGGGTGATCGAACCTTCTCCACCCCCGAGGGCTACTTCCAATTTAGGGTGATGCCCTTTGGGCTCAAGAATGCTCCGGCCACGTTCCAGCGGTTGGTGATCCAGGTGCTGTCTGGCCTGGATTCCTTCTCAGCGGCATATCTGGATGACATAGCTGTCTTCAGTAGCACCTGGGAAGACCATCTGCAACACCTCCAGGAGGTGCTGCAGGCTCTGCAACGTGCTGGTGTGACTATCAAGGCTAGCAAGTGCCAGATTGGACAGGGATCTGTCGTCTACCTGGGGCACCTGGTGGGCGGGGGTAAGGTGCAACCCCTCCAGGCCAAGATTGAGACCATCATGGCCTGGGAGCCCCCCAAAACCCAAACTGAGATCCGAGCTTTCCTCGGCCTCACTGGATATTTCCGCCGGTTTGTCAAGGGGTATGGTACCATCGTAGCCCCCTTGACGGAACTGACGTCCAAAAAGCAGCCACGAAAGTGATCTGGACGGCTGCTTGCCAAGAGGCATTCGAGGCCTTGAAGCACGCGATGTGCACCGCTCCGGTGCTTGCAACACCTGACTTTACGAAAGAATACATCGTGCAGACGGACGCCTCTGAGCACGGCATAGGTGCTGTGCTCTAGCAACTCAACGACGGCGGCCAAGACCAGCCTGTGGCCTTTATTTCAAGAAGACTCCTCCCTTGGAAACAACTGTGGAGCACCATCGAGCGAGAAGCCTTCGCGGTGGTCTGGGCCCTGAAGAAGTTGAGGCCATACCTCTTTGGCTCTCACTTCCTGATTCAGACGGACCACCGACCCCTTCGCTGGCTCATGCAGATGAGAGGCGAAAATTCCAAGTTGCTAAGGTGGTCCATTTCCCTACAGGAGATGAACTTTCGGGTGGAACATCGGCCCGGAGTTGACCACGCCAATGCGGACGGTCTCTCCCGGTTTTTCCGCCTTAGTGACGAGAACTCCCTAGAGGTTGGGTAGCTCTCCCCTCTTTCGGCTGGGGGAACGCGTGTTAGACCTGTCAGCCCTAGGGTGGTCTTTCCCTGTGTTTTTGCCCTTGCCTCATTTTTTTTTCACCCTCTTTTTCGTTGGCCTTAGGTCTCCGAGCGCCTTCCCATTGCTAATCAATGCTAAGGTGCAGGTGCTCTCTTCTCCCAACATGGCTGCCACATGCCCCTGCTACTGCGGAGTGTTTTTTTTAGTAGCACCCTAGTTGCCAGGAGCTGTCTGGGACCCACAAAACATTGTTGCGACACCAGCCCACCTTTTCTCCCATAGCTAGAGTAGGGAAGCTCCTGGAACCTTCTAGAATAAGGGTGCGGTCTGCTTTTGCCGCCTTAGAGAGTGGTCACCTGACCTGGGCATGCTTAAGGAAAGGAGGGAAAGTTTTCAGTCAGTTGGGGCGACGCTGACCTGGGGGAACCTACGCAGGAGATTTAGGCGGTAGGGCCTAGTCAGGGACCTATACCACTGGAAGTGACAGGGCTTAGGTGCTGCCTTCTAAGTTGCGTGAGGAACACTAAGTTGCGTGAGGAACACTGAACTAGCCCACTGATCTGGCCCAGCGGGAGGGGAACCCAGGGACGACCTGCAAAGCCTGACTAGAAACTCTATTCAGTCACCAACTCAACCTACCCCCCACCAGAAACTACGTCCTAAGGGCGCAGGAACCAACAAAGCGCCAAAGACCTTGTAACTTTACCACAGAACTGCTGGGGGATCAACCAGGTCCCAGCGCTGTGACACCCCAGCACTCCCTGGCCCCACCGGGGATCCCCCCACCCTGCCTCCAATCACCACGAGCGTGGGGCCTGCCCCTCCAGCCTGCCCTGAGCTGTAGCGCTCCTGTGTGGGCGTAGGGGGCGCTGGGCATCGATCAAATTGCCCCCAAACTACAGCCAGAGACGTAATTTCCCCCACCCCTGCGGGGGTGCCTTCAAGGTACTCACCGCTGCGGCCCCGCGCCGAGAAGCCCGACATCCCCGGGGCCCGCTGAGGAGATCGGGGCCCTGGCTCTGTGACATGCGCGGCGGCCCCCGGTGAAGAGAGGGCCGCCGGACGCCAGAGTAGGCCGCACAAGGACGGAGCCATCATCCCCCTCACGTGACTGGGCGGTCGGGTGAACGCTGCCCCTGCCGCTTCCTGATTAGGTGGGGAGGCCGCGCCCCGCAGGCCGCGCTGCCGTTGGCAGCTGCGGGTGCGCCCCCCTGCATCTGCCACAGCCGGGTCCCCAGGAGCCCTCGTAGGGCCGGCGATCGATACTCCTGGGCCGTGCGAGGCCCCGCGGAGGCCCCGCGAAGCCTTGCTACCACCGGGTCCCCCGTCAAGTCCCCCAGACATCGCTGGAGAGCCGACATCGGCTGCGGGAGGGGCTCTATGAGCAGCGAGCCCTCCCGCCAAGAAGAGACCGGCTGCAAGCACTTCGAGGAGGCCACTTCACTGACAAGGTAACCCCCGGGGAGGAGGGCGGAAGGCCGGAGAGAGGCCCAGAGTTCGCCCCTCCCCAGGGGAAATCTATCGTTGGGCCCTGTAGGCCACTTCACTGCCCAGGACCCGGCACCCTTGACACCAGCAACTCTCGCCCTCTGAAGGGCTTCGTGATAGTTTTACCTGCAAGATACTTTGGAGGCCCAGGGACCTCGCCCAAACTGCTCCGGTTGTTCACCCCTGATGACAGAAGGTCCTAGACCGTCCTAAACTGATGTATAGCCACCCCTGGAGCCAGGGGGAATGCTCTGAAGGAAATGCCCAGTTTAATGCCTTGATCTCTTGCTATGTTTAGCGCTTTGAATACTTGCTATGTGTTGCGCTTTGATTTCTTGCCCTAGTTAGCGCTTTGAATACTTGCTATGTTTAGCGCTGTGATCTCTTGCCATATTTAGCGCTTTGATTAAGTGCCATGTGTAGCGCTTCGCTTACATGCCATATTTAGGCCCCTAATGAACTGCTTGTTGAGCGCTTCAGTGAAATGCTTTGATGAAATGCCCGGACTAGTGTTGTAATGAAATGTTCAAATGAAACGGTTTAATGCAATGCTTTGAGAACCTGACGTTGACCTAGATAAAGCGAATTGGTTTTTACTCAACCTTACTGGTGTGGTGTCAATCATTGCTTGCGTTTCCTGTCTCAGTGGATGTATGGTCACTTTACACGTAAGCCTTTGGGTGCCTACCTGCTCGCGCCAAGCTACCCCCCTAGGGCCTGGCGACCCCAGGTCCTACATCCACCTTTTAAAGAGACTAGTACTCTGTAACAATCCAAACGTAACAGCTCAATCGCACAAAAGTTTTAGTAATTCTGAGTCTTTGTTTTAGGGTAAGCAAGACTGGTAGAGCACTTAGCGAGTCCATTTTACTTGCTATAAATATCTGTTAATCTTTTTTTAATTTCATTAAAATACCTTTAGCTCTTTATTTTCTATGGAGAAAGCAGGACATACTCACTGTACTGTTTTTCTACATCACGCCACATTGGAAGTGCGTAGTACAGTAGCACAGTTCCTGCAGGTGGTAAAGCAGCACAGTGCCTGCAGTTTGTAAAGTAGAACAGTTATCCAGTATTGGGGTATCTTTCAAAGGTTCACATGCTTCAATCATTCCCTGTTGTTGAGATGAGTCCCACAGTAAAATTATTAAGTAGTATTTAACAAATATCATAGGCTATGTTACTGATAGCCTATCTATGCACCAGACGCAGCAACTGAGCCGCTGCCCTAGTTCGCAGCAACTGAGCTGCTGCACCGGCCTCAGCAAGTGTGCCGCTGCACAGTCCTCCGCGACTGTGCCGCTGCACAGGCCTCCGCGACTGTGCCGCTGCACCCGCCGCAGCGACTGTGCCGCTGCACCCGCCGCGGCCTCTGCACCGCTGCACCCACCGCGGCCTCTGCGCCGCTGCACCCACCGCGGCCTCTGCGCCGCTGCACTGCCCTGCTGCACCTCTGCGCCGCTGCACTGCCCTGCTGCACCTGTCGTGGCAACTGCGCCGCTGCACCTGTCGTGGCAACTGCGCCGCTGCACCTGTCGTGGCAACTGCGCCGCTGCACCTGTCGTGGCAACTGCGCCGCTGCACCTGTCGTGGCAACTGCGCCGCTGCACCTGTCGTGGCAACTGCGCCGCTGCACCTGTCGTGGCAACTGCGCCGCTGCACCCGTCGTGGCAACTGCGCCGCTGCACCCGTCGCGGCAACTGCGCCGCTGCACCCGCCGCGGCAACTGCGCCGCTGCACCCGCCGCGGCAACTGCGCCGCTGCACCCGCCGCGGCAACTGCGCCGCTGCACCCGCCGCGGCAACTGCGCCGCTGCACCCGCCGCGGCAGCTGCGCCGCTGCACCCGCCGCGGCAGCTGCGCCGCTGCACCCTTCCCGCGGCAGCTGCGCCGCTGCACCCTTCCCGCGGCAGCTGCGCCGCTGCACCCTCCCCGCGGCAGCTGCGCCGCTGCACCCTCCCCGCGGCAGCTGCGCCGCTGCACCCTCCCCGCGGCAACTGCGCCGCTGCACCCTCCCCGCGGCAACTGCGCCGCAGCACCCTCCCCGCGGCAACTGCGCCGCAGCACCCTCCCCGCGGCAACTGCGCCGCTGCACCCTCCCCGCGGCAACTGCGCCGCTGCACCCTCCCCGCGGCAACTGCGCCGCTGCACCCTCCCCGCGGCAACTGCGCCGCTGCACCCTCCCCGCGGCAACTGCGCCGCTGCACCCTCCCCGCGGCAACTGCGCCGCTGCACCCTCCCCGCGGCAACTGCGCCGCTGCACCCTCCCGGCGGCAACTGCGCCGCTGCACCCGCCCGGCGGCAACTGCGCCGCTGCACCCGCCCGGCGGCAACTGCGCCGCTGCACCCGCCCGGCGGCAACTGCGCCGCTGCACCCGCCCGGCGGCAACTGCGCCGCTGCACCCGCCCGGCGGCAACTGCGCCGCTGCACCCGCCCGGCGGCAACTGCGCTACTCTACCACGTGTGCTGCTGCACCACCTGCAGGAAGAAAATAAGTTACTTAGACCTGTAACTGCAGTTATACATTATTAGTATCTTTCGTAAATTCAGATGCTTGATTCATTCCCCTCGTCGAGATGGGAGTCCCACAGCAAAATTGTCAAGCAGTATTTAACAAATATCATAGGCTATAATGGGCATAGGCCATGCTATTGACAGCCTATGTTCTTCTTTAAAGGATCTAATGTTGAAACCCTAGCCAATCAGCTGTCCGTACCCTCTAGAACACTCCCCGCAGAGGCCGTTTCCCTCATATTTTCACTGCACGTCATGTGAAAGGGAGTCTCCCTGAGTGCTACTCAGTTTTTCTCAACTTCTGGAATTTCTGTACCATGTCTGACAAGAGGGGCCTTTTCCGCCCATGTAAGACCTGTGGCAGGAAAAGAGTCCATGTGGATGATGCACATAAAGAGTGCATATATTGCCTCTATCCAAAACATGAGGTAAAGGAATGTAAGATCTGTCGCACCTTTTCTTCTAAGACGTTCACGGATAGAGAGGGAAGGCTGATGCTGTGGCTTCAAACCATTAAGCACCAATCAATTTCATCTGATGAAGAGAGTGCGAAATCCTCCACATCTCACAAAAGTGCCATGTCAGGAGACAGTTCCTCTGGAAAAGGTAGGAAACTCCATAGACTTTCTCATGACTCTAAAGGCTCTAAGGAGAAAGGAGCTAAGCACTCCTCAGAGCCTACTTTCTTCCCTCTACGCTGTCCAGAAAGGACAAGGATCACCCAAGACCACCTCCTCAGACCCAGTGAGGCAGAAATCTCCCAAAAAAAACATAGTCGACGTTTTCCACACCCAACGATAAGTGTAACATCGACGGGAACCGTGACGACGACTGCAATCTTGGGTCCTGTCTCGTCTGAGAGTCCCACTCTCCAAAAGGCAGTCGACACTGAAAGCTTCATCCTCGTCGAACACAGTCGGTGCTCTCCCGTCGACGAAGATACCACCGACTAGTGAACCGTCGGTGTGCGAACATTTCGAACTATCTGCAGCAATGGCGCAGTATAACGGATCAGTGGGTGTTGGACCTTGTCACCTTTGGACACACCCTAGAATTCACTCAACGCCCGCCGAATACTCCACCCAGAGGAGCCCCCTCCTAACCCCCACTCACCCTGTCTTCACTTACTACTTATAGAGGCTCAGGTCATGCTCTCCAAAGGAGCAATAGAAAAGGTCCCTTTATCTCAAAGGGGAAAAGGTTTCCATTTATGTTTTTTCTTAATAAAAAAGAAATCGGGGGAATGGACCGCAGGGATCTTAAGTTTCTCATGAAACAAACATTCAGGATGGTTACACACTCAGATACTATTGCGTCTCAACAAAGGACACTTCATGACCTCTCTCGATATGGAAGATGCATATTTTCACATCCCTATCCATCTGAAACATCAGAAATTCTTAAGATTCACGGTAGCTGGTACCATCATCCACTACAAAATACTTCAGTTTGGCCTCAAATCAGCACCAAGAATCTTTACCAAGTGCCTGGCCTCGGTAGCAGCACCCCTGCAATTTCAAAGTCTCCAGGTATTTCCATACTTGGACGACTAGTTGCTCAACGCACCAGTGGTACAGAAGGCCACTCAAGCAACAACACACCTGCCTTCAGTTGTTCCAAATCCATCCGGCTATCACAGGAAGCGCATGAGCTATGGGACTGGATGACTCAATACGGAATCTTGCTCAGAGCTGAACATGACCAGGGTCTGTACAATACACTGGTGGATACCTTAAGCAGAGCACAGTTCAGTTGCCATGAAGGGGAGTTGGAACAGGTGTTTCAGAGGTGGGGAAAGCTAACCTTAGATCTCTTTAGCACGAGATAGAACGCCAAATGCTAGTCCTATGCCAGCAGGTTCCCTCAGCAAGGTCCGGGATCGATGCTTACACTTTTTCCCCCCCCATCCCATTTATTCTCAGGGTGCTAAGCAAGATGAAAATAGAAGGCTATCGCCTGATCGTGATGCACCATGATGGCCCAGGCAGCATTGGTTCCGGGAACGTCTGCTGCTGTTGGAGTCGAAGCCCACACGCCTACAACATCTCCATCTCTCCTGACCTGGGCCAAGTGCGTCACCCAGACCCGAAATCTCTTCATTTGCAAGCATAGCTCCTCTGTTGCTGGCATTCAAAGACTTAAATATCTCACAGGAGTACAGAGGTATCATTGCAAAATTCAGAGCCAAAAGCACTAACGTGACAAATCGGCTAAAATGGAAGCGGTTCTGCTGCTGGTGCCAAAGGAATAACTTACACCCGCTTCAAGCACCCTGGAACAGATTTTTCCATAACGCCCCTCTTTGGTAAAATCAGGTCTCACATTCTCTCTGGTGATGGTGCACCTCGCTTCGATCTCCTGATATAGAAGATCTCCTCAAGTGCCATCTCTCTGTGCTTCTAGTCTTGTGAAACTGTTCAAGAGGGGCCTCTTCCGTGCCTTTCCTCCGATGCGTGCACCCCCACTGGAATTGAAGCTCAACTTGGTCCTCACACAACTGATGTGGCAGCCCTATGAGTAGGGGTGGGCGGAATTTGCGGAATTAACCTTCGCAAATTATCGCGAGAATGTTTAAAATTATCGCAAACAAGCAGAAATATCGCGAAGATGCGGAAGTTTTTTTCCGGCATGTTCGCGAGATTTTCTGCATGGTTGCGGGTCGCCAACTTACCCATGTGGTTGCTTGCGGGCGCGGCCATCTTGTTTTGAGTTGTTCTCGCGGTGCATGATCGCGAGAAGAAAGACGTGATCGCGCGACGCATGACGTCACTGCGGGCGCGAACTGTCGCGAGACAGCGCAAATGGCTAAAAACAATACAACATCTCATGGAGAACGCGACCGGATCAAGAAAACTTGTCGGCGAACGCAGGGATTCAGGTAAGGCGATCGCGCGCGCGCGAGAATGTATCATTTTACAGCGCGAGCAAGAAACAAATTATCGCCAAGCTGCGGAAACCGGAATTTTTGACATTTTCGCGCTCTCCGCGGAACGCAAAAATGTCAAATTATCGCAATTTCCGCGAACGGAACGAAATTTTTGCCCAGGCCTACCTATGAGCCAATTCACAAAGCTGAACTGAAGTTTTTAACTTGGAAAGTAGCTCTTCTGCTCACTTCTACGAGGAGAGTTAGTGAAATCCAGGCTTTTATTTTACAGTCGGAGAACCATTTTTTCATTTCACTGAAAATTGTGGCTCTGCGAATAAACCCAACTTTTATTCCAAAAGTAACCACTCAATTACATCTTAACAAACCAGTAATACTTCAGTCCTTTTTTCCAAATCCATCTAGTTCGGCAGAGCAGGCATTGCACACGCTAGATGTTAAAAGATGTTTAAAAATGTACCTGCTTAAGACAAAAGACATAAGAAAGACTCATCAGCTGCTGGTGGCTTACGGACAGGGCCGGTAAGGAACAGCAGTGACTAAGGCCACTATCGCCAGATGGGTGTCTGCAGCAATACAATTCTTCCATGACCAGGTTAATAAGAATAACTAAAGCGCACTCCACCAGGGCTGTGTCCACATAGGCAGCTCTTTTAGTTGGAGTGACGTTGGAGAAAATGTATCGTGCTGCAACATGGAAAAGTGTCCACACTTTCACGTATCACTGCTGTGTGCAGTCTACGCAGCGCGAAGTTGCTGCTGTGGGACTTTTATACTTTAGTAAGAATACATAGCATTGCTTAATATCATCTGCTAACATTATTTCTGATAACTTAAGAATTACAATAAGTTACTTAGTTTTTCTATTGCTTTTGCGAAACATTTAATTGAATGCTTCATGGACATAGCAGGATGTAAGTGCTTCATGTTCTAGTGTAGACATATTTTAGACTTTCCAGGATTGGAAGAGTATTTGCATGCTTACAACGATCTGTTTTATTTGACTGACTTGATAAATGTATGATTTGCACGTCTCCCTCCTTCCACTATCGACAGTACAATCTTTTGGGTTCTGCTTGCTATTCTGATTCAAGCATGTGAACCTATGAAAGATACCCCAAATACTGGATAAGAAAATAAGTTACTTACCTGTGACTGCGGTTATCCAGTATTGGTATATTTTCGAGATTCACATTCAACCCACCCTCCTCCTCTTAGAAGATTCTCTCTTCAGCTTTATGGGATTCTTACTTCCCACTTGTGCTTAGAAACTGCCTCTATTGGGAGTGTTCTAGAGGGTGTTGATTAGCTGGGTTTCAACATTAGGTCTTTTAAAAAAAAAAAAAAGAACATAGGCCATCAATAGCATGGCTCATGGCCATTATAGCCCATGATATTTGTTAACTACTGCTTGATAATTTTACCGGGGACTACCATCTCGACGACTGGGAATGATTTAAGCATGCGAATCGATGAAAGATACCAATACTGGATAACTGCAGTTACAGGTAAGTTACTTATTTTATTGCTGCGAGTGATAGAGCGGCACAATTGCTGCGGCTGGTGCAGCGGCGCAGATGCTGCGGCGCAGATGCTGCGGCTGGTGCACCGACCCTGAAAGGTCCCCTTACCATATTTAGGAAGGTAATTTGCTTTTTAAATATTTGAATTGGTTCTGCCAGAACTGTCCTGCTTAGCATCCTCAGCAGCACTCAGATGATGCACAGCCCCCATGGATTGAAATAAGTGTTAAGAAAGCGCTTTTGACTGTGGATGCCCAAAAACCATCCTGTGTCTCCCAGGGTAATTTTGAGAAATTAGTGTGCTTATTTTAAACCAGTTCTCCTGGGCAGAAAAGGAGAACTGTGAGGCATGTTTGGTTTCTTTCTGGATTGGAGAAACCTTGCCAAACCTCTGTTATATTACTTACTTCCGGATGACAGTGGAAGTAAGTGAAATAGAGCTGGTACCATTTGGGACATGGTGATACCCCTCAGTTGTGCACTGAGAGCGTTTTGTATTGAAGGGTATTTTTTGCACACCTTTCCTAAATGGCTTGCCTTTGTAATATAGGAATCACACCACCTCTGTTATACACTTGTTAGAATGCACAATCACTGCTTCAGTGAGGAATTCACATAGTTAAGTTGCTTTTAAAACATGAAATTAGGCTAAATTTCAAAAACTATTTGCTACCACAAACCCTTAATAAACTAGGCTTCTAGATACTTTATAAATCAGTCACACGGCTGGGATGACTGTTTTCAGTTCACTTTGCGACCAAGGCTAACTTCTTTAAATATCACTGCTCCACAATTCAAACCAGAAAACAAGTTTCTCTTTAGATTGTTAATGTCTCTTTTCCTTAAACATATTTACATTTCTAATGACAAGATAGACACCATACCGTATCTTACTATGAGCCACACTAAAGTTACTTGTTCGAGGCTTGGTTAACACTGTTTTTCAGACTGATTACATGTGAGCTGGAATATTTTTGAATACCTGCACAGTGTGTGGGTGGACCTCTATATTGACCTGCCAGGGCTGGGTTACTTACTTACGAAAGCCACATGTACACTCCTCTCCCTGAGCTTCACATTTAAATCTTACCTGGTACATCCCAAGACACGCAGATGAATGACCTCTGCACTAGCCCGTATTGCTTTAGCACATAATCCATAAAGCTTGGGGTTGCTCAGAGCCCATCTGTTGGGAATTGTAGTGTGCCCATACCAGCTTTCTGGCGTCACTGTCTTGAGATAAAGGGAACAGTACCCTCACTGTCTTTAAAGCTCATATAGTGGGGCTATCTCCAGCCAGGACCTGAACGTTTGCTCTCCTGTGTAACACAGCACAAGAGAGGGAGATTTGACCATTGACGACTTGGTGCATGTTCGTTAACTGTAGACTATTTTAGGCGTGAACATTCCTGCGGAAGTGAGTTTAACTATTATAGTTAATGCTGACAGTGCTAGGCCTCAGTCACTTGTCTCTCAAGCTACCTGTTGGCTCTATACCATTTGCATGGCGGGGGCAGGGCTGGAGTTCACATGTCGGATCAGACTTAAACCAGTGGCATAACAAAAAATGATGCCCCCTCCCCGCTTCAGAATATGAGGGGTCTCTGAATCTACCATATCTCAGAGATATTCATTCGACTTGGGCTGAATGTGGCCCCCCTGATGGTAGGGCAACCCTGCGTCATGCCCATTGCTTGAACTTATTCTGATGACACCTATATACTGTTCCCTACCCGATAGATGGGACGGATATTCCCTGTGCTCTGTAGTTCATACCCAGAATGTGCCATAGCTGTGCAGCACAGGGCACAATATCAACATGGGATATGATTTTTTTTGGGTATAAATTGGTACATCCAGCATGCGGTCTGACTGTCTTGGCATGGATGAACTATTAATGCTCTCGTTTATCTTTCGGTACACTTTGTTTTGTCTTGCTGGCACAGTTAAATGTTTTTATATATTCCTTCTTTCAAGACATAGGTTTTATTTTATTTTTTATTAATCTTTTGCTGTTAATTCGAATGAATTTCAAACTTAATATTTAGGATACCACAGAATGAAAGAAAAGGACTATTACAATGAGTCCATTCTAAGCATTGTGCATCATACAAGAAAGAGCCCAAGCCTGGGAAAGTAGCCCAACAGCTAGTTTGTTGGACTGTGTGCTCGATTTAAGGACAGGAAAGTGAGTCAAGTGCTGACTAATCACTTGAGGCTTTTTCAGTCCTAAATGGTGACATTCACGTGGGGCATCTTGTTCCTAGGGTGCAGTTGTTTCAGCTGCTTGAGTCACACAGGCCCCCAAATGTTTTAACAGAGCAAATAGAAACAGTAGCTTTTTTCATCAAGAAAGACCTCGCACATGGACAGAATGTTTTCAGCTCGCAGTAGGCTGCTGGAGTGAAAGTCACATTGCACATTCCATGGTAGAATGCTGTGCTTGGAACCTGGGCGCTTACCGAGAGTTTGAAGAGGCAGTGTTCTCTTATTCAGTGGTATTACTGTTAATGTAGCCTCTTTACATTTTTTAATAGTTATAGTAACAAGATTGTAAATCTTGACTGCATTTCTATTGTATTCCCAAGCCTCTAGTTAAGCACAAAAATAAATAATGGGCTCCCATACACTAGATTTTCTTTGAGAGACCTGCTGGTTTAAATCTGAATCTGCTGCCTTAAGTAGGATAACCCTTACATTAATAAAAGTGTTGTAATCTGTACTAGAATCCTCTCCTGCTGGTGGTTGGCATTAGCTGTCAAACTCTTTGTTGTTTGGATCACTTACTTGTGATAAGTTCATAATCCACAGCTTTTGCAGATCTCCTTGTGTTTTCTGATTTCAAAAGTTGATTCTGTGCATTGATGACTATCCACTCCTCTCTTAATTCAAGTATTCTGATTATCAACTCTGTCTTTTCGATTAAGGCTTAACTGGCCAGTGACGATGAGTTCCCTGTGTTCTTGTGTAACCTTGCCAGAAATGGGTGTATCCTGATGAAGTATAACATCTCACTGCTCAAGTCAGTGCTGACTCGAGCAACTGCTTCTTTAAACTTGGTAATAGATTTTGTTTTAGATTCTACCTTGCCTTATTACATTCAAGCCTGTGCTGACAAATCTTTTGTCTGAGTAGAAGATAACTCATACATATGGCAGAACACATGCTGTTGTTTGCTCAAATGGTGCTTCTTCACATTAAGGCCCAATTATGTGGCACCTGGACTAATTTCCAGAGAAATGAATTTAATCGGCAACATTTTAGTAAAGCTTAGCTTTTTATCAACTAATGGCCTTGAATCCCTCAGTGGCACTCAAAACCCTGTTTGCAGCACTATTGGAACTCTGTTTGTCCAATATCCATAGGGGTTGCTACATTTGTAGAGTAACTATTGTAAATTTGTTTTAATTTAAAATATGGTCACCATTGTTCAAGCCCCTTCTCAGCCGTAATGAGGTAATTAACAATATCCTACAGTTCTGTTTGTTAAAGCAACCTGTAAGTCCGGGTACTTCTGACTGATTTCCCTTCACTTCTGCATTTCCCAAGTACCATCTGGTAACTTTTTTACAACAATAATCTGCTTGCGCTGCCAGGTGGCATTATGCGACACTAGCCACAGCTCCGTGCTGACCCTAGATATGACACAAGCCTTTCTACAGCACAACCTCACACACTGACATTGGTTACTTTTTTCTTCCACCTAACTGATATGGTTCTGGAGATCCATTCTGACTTTAATTCCCTAATTAGAGGAAAAAAGCGCCACATTAGGACACATGTTACCTACCAAGTAATGGTGGCAAGCTCTGCAAAACAAATGTCTAATTCTGATAACCCAGATTTATGTGAAATGTGCTTTGCTGCACTAATGACCATTGGACGGCAGAAGACCAAGCTCATCTAGGCCAAGATCTTTTGAGAAGCTCCACAGTGGTCACACTCTTTCCTTTAGTTAAGTCATCCATTAAGGAATGGTGCTCTAAGGGATCTTCCTACAAAACAAAAAGTGAAAAAAAGTCTTTATCTTCTAGGTAGAAAGCCGGTTCGCTAGATGGTTTGGGAAGTCAGCAGCCTCATTCTCTCCTGATAATCCAGAACCTGAGCTTTCAGCTCTGCCAAAACCTTTCAGGTTGCAGCCTTCTGACATGACTGCCACTTCTATCTCTACGTCCCAGGTTCATGACATGTCCTCTAGAGTTGGCTGCTTTTGTCTAGATACCTTTAGCGGATTCTTGTTTCTGTCTCAACTCATGCGGGTGCTTGTTTATCCACATCTAGTCACAGCTCCAACTTTTCTGGCGCAGGTTATGGAACCACTGCTCTTGAAGGAGTAGAAATGTTCCTTTAAGGCAGAAAGTTTCATTTGGCCAGGCTGAAGGTGCTGGGTTCATTGCTAGTAATGCATACCTATAGTCTAGTCTGAGTGAAGCCCAACACAAGCAACCCTTTCACAAATATCTACACCATCTTATTGAGTTTTCAAATATCTTTGTGTTTACAGAGTCTAACCACATAGGATTTCGTGCCTGCAAATCACCATGATGGGGTATCTACATGCAAGTCTTGACGAAAGCCCTGAACTCATAGTGGCCTAAAACATGTCGACTAATTATTAGGGTGTGACGAGATAAATCTTAACAGACACACATTTGGTATCTTCTTTTAACTATACCAAAGGCATCCAATTAAAGGGATACCTTGGTAACCATTAGGTAATTTTTTTATCAATACTCCAGTAGACCCCATTAAGTCAAATATCAAAAGTGCTCCCTATAACCTGGTTTAGCCCATCCTGTTTTATAGAGACTAGCGTAAGACCTGGTGATGAAGCATGATACCAATAGGGTGTGTGTGGATCGAAAGAAAACACCACAGGGTGTTGGTGTTGGTGTTGGGATTGTTACTTAGGGCCTGATTTAGATTTCAGCGGGCGGGTTACTCCGTCACAACAGTGACAGATATCCCGTCTGCTAAAATATAAATCCTTTAATATCCTATGAGATTTATATTTCAGTAATGGGATATCAGTTACCATTGTGATGTTGTAACCTGTCTGCTAAAATCTATATCTGGCCCCTAGTCAGAGAATTGACTGAACAAATATGGGTGTAAGATACCTTAAATGTAGAGGTTTCTGATAGGGAGGAAGAATCCTTTACCCAGTTAATCTCTCGTCCCCTCCTTAAGTAACCAAGGGTCTGGGTTGTCCGTTTTTGTGACACAGCTTCTTTGTGACCCATATTTTTAGTAAGTCTTTCCAACCATCAACCTATTTTTCTCTTCTGTCAACAGTATGTGTAGTCTGACTGCATGCTAAACCTTCCCCTTTGGGAGATGCTGCATCACCTGTGATAGGATCCAGGCTCTCTTTTATGCTTTCCCTCTAATTCCACTCTACCTTAATTGTCTTCAGAAGGCATACTTGGGCAAAGCTTTATTGATCCTCATTGTGCCAGATTGGGAAAGGGAGGTCTGGAACTCCGACCTATCAGAAGTCAATGTTTGACTTCCAGTTGCCTCATTCAACAGGGAGATATTCTTTCACAGCAGGGTGTTTGGGCAGTGCTCAATTTCTCTGTGGCTCTGTCTCCTTGAATGGCAATTAATCAACAACAGTTGACTCCTTTTGGCCTTCAACAAGTGTTTGATATAATGTTGTCAGTTGGGCATTCTTCGACCAACATGGTCTATGCCAGTCTTAGTTTGAGGTTTGTCTCCTGGTGTTCGAAGGGACTGGACCCTTTCCAATCAAAACTGGCAAGTGATCTGTTTCTTTTCCAAAAAAAGGAGTGGCAGCGTCTACTGTCAAAGGTTACTTGACCAGATTATCAATGTTTTTGTGCCTGCCTGATCAAGCCTGACAGACATTTCTTTGCCTTTGCTAATTACGTTTCTTAGAAGCTTGCTACTAATTTTCCTGCCTTCTAGAGTATGTGCTGGCTGCTGCAGTGGGACCTTAACTTAGCTTTAACATTTGGATGGCATTAGGGTTTTTCCATAGTTGTGTGTGGAAACGCTCACATTGAACACTGTTAATCACTATTACCTCCATCGGTAGGTTGAAGAGCTTCAAACACTGCCCACTTACCTACCTTATTGGGAGGTTTTCCACCTTAAATGTGTGCATTTGTGTTCGTGCCTAACAGTGTCAGCTTTTCTTATGGGTCATTCCGTTGCTCTGCCATCTTTCTTTCCTCCTCATACATAAAAGTAGAAGAGGTTGCACAGATTGGACCATGAGAGAATGCCTTCTGTGTTGATTCAACACAGTTGGACAGACTGGAAGATTAATTTTTTGTTACATTTATAGGTCTTAGGAAGGGTAAGGTAGCAACAAAATACATGATCTTGGAATCCGTTGTTGTGTGTTTGAAAAATTGGTATACTATGGTGAATAAGTAGCACCCCAGAGGGCATTAGTGCTTACTTTACCCGGACCAGTGACTTGTCTACATCACTGGCTAGACATGTTCCAGTGCTGAGAGATGCTATGCGACAGCCTGGTCCCCTCTCCACACTTTTGCTTAACTTCCAACTATGCTTTGAGACTCATTCTGAGGTTAAGGAATCTACAGGATTAAGTATCCATCCGAGAAACCAGTTACTTGACCTTAAATAATGTATTTTCTGTTTGAAATTCCATTTTCCCACCTATTACTCACAGCCCTCCTTTATTCGTTTTCTGAACAAGGGCAGTTAGGTTTGTTTAAAAAAAGTCCTCCGGATTATGAATAGGGATGAATGGTTTCTCCACAGTTTTTTCTGAAGTTCTTGTTCTTTTGAACATAACTCTGGCATGGAAAAGTGTAAGGGAACAAACCTCCTCGTGCCAAGTGGGGTATATGTATGTTTGTGTATGTGTATATATATGTATATATCCACACACACCTACTCTTCTGCCTCGCCTCCCTATTCCACGTCTTCCTCCTCTTTTCCAACAAATTGTTCATTGCAAAATAATGGGGAAACCCAAGGTAAGCCACAGGACCTGGGTATAGTACGATACAAGCAACAATGTGGTCCTAATAGTAATAGTTATTTAGAGAAAAATACAATAATCATTAACGTATCCATGATCAAAAAGAGACACTGGAGAAAACACTTGGATTTTGAAGAAATACATTTATTTTTGAAGATGTTCAATAATATGTACATACATTAAAAGAATTTATTAAAATAATTTTTCAACGTTTGCTCCAAAAAGTGCAGAGAGAAGTGTTCATAGAAGTGCTCATGTGTTAGGTGACAGAAAAAGAACTATCCAAGAAATAATTTATATTTCTTTACTAAAACACCTGCTAGGGTTGCTTTAAAAAAAGCCAGTGTGTTAGGCCTGTTTGAAAAACAGGTTTGTTCTTTACGTATGATTCAAGTCCATTATTCTTGATCGGTGGTCATAGAATCGGAACACACCAGCCATAATTTCTAGATCCTTCCAGATTGTGTGTTCGGATTTTGTGACCTCCGATCCTGAATTATGGACTTGAATCATACGTAAAGAATAGTTTTATTTCTTTCTCTGTCACTTTACACATGAGCATTTCTATAAACACTTCTCTGTGCACTTTTTGGTGCAACCGTTGAAAATATTTCAATGTATATGTTATTGAACTACTTCAAAAATTATAAAATTGAATTTTTCTTCAAAACCCAAGAGTTTTCTCTTGTCTCTCTCTCGCAAGGATCAATTTGGTTGATGATAAATACGTTAATCATTATCTAATTTTTCTCTAAATAACTATTGTCATTGGGACCACACTGTTGCTTGTATCATTGACACCAACTGGTGGCTCAGGAGGTGACTTTACTGTGGAACCGTAGTTTCCCAGAACCACTGTGCTGCATGGAATATTCAAAAGTCAAGGAATGGAAAGGTCCTCTGGGGCATGTTTAGTCTTCCACGCCCTGATGTAGTTTAACAGGATTTCACTGGATTCCCCAAAAAGCGCGAGAGCGAGTTAGAAAAATATATGTGGTGTTAGCCAATAGAGGAAGTTCAAAATACTTTAGTGTGTCTGGAGAAACGCCAAAGAAGCAAAGCCAGACAGAAAAATGTTGCTCTGCAGATTACAATATTCAAACCAAAAGTGTTCTACACGCATTAAAGACTTGTAAGACCAAGGAATCGTTGACAATGCCAGGATATCCTGACCTTGTGAGCAAAAGGACAAAAAAGATCCAACTCCATAGCTTGTTCAAGGCAGTAGTGAATTCAGGGCCTTCGTTAGACAGGCTTGAAAGCTACAAATGCATCCATGCATGAGTAGAATGGATTGGATCACTGTATATTGTTGCTTGTGGATCTTAAAGGTCAATCGCGGAGGGACATGCATGTGTTTACATTTTGATGCCAGGGGTTCGATGGGATAGCTAGTCTGACATTACTTGGTTCTGTGGTCTCCTCTAAGCCTTGAAGGGACGTCACTTTTCATGCCCTCTACTGTTTACTCAGATCTTTGTCCCATGCAAGCTCCATTACAAGGAGAAAATATCGGAAGACATCCCTCCCTCTGCTTCAGGTTCTGAATGTGCCATTGACTGAAAGTATTAGATTTGCTTTAGAGTTAGACACATTTAGCACTGAAGGGTTTTGCCAGCCATCAGATAAGAATTCCAAACATCACTAGAAAAACATCTTGAGGTGAAGAAATCTTCTGCTCCTATGGTGGTCATGCAATTAGCCTTCTACTGAAAAGCAACTGTATGCCAAATTGATGCATAGTCCAGGCATTTTGAATCTTCGATTTTTCAGTTTGCTACTGAGAGTGCAGTTCTTCTGGATGCTTTCTCTGGCACAAAAGGGTTCTGTCTTCTCGTTAAGTTATTGACTGTGCCCTGGGTTTAAAACCTGTTTTCATACTTCCTTTTAGGACTGTTCAGAGTAGCAATAGATTTCTTCCATGGATGGGGAGGTAGGATCTCTGTGAAGTGAAATGCAATGTACCGTGCTAGTTTGTGCCTTGCTTTATATTCCACAATAAGTTTAACAAGATCACTGTGGTAGAAGTCACTTACTGTACTGCTTAGGCGTAAACAGCTAAGTTTAGGAGTGGTTGCTGAGAACCTAGTCCTCTCAATGATTAAGCAACTTGTATATGTTAATTTAAGGATAACAATTCCTACTGGTATCAATGTCTTGCTTAAGTCTTATTCTTGTTGGAATGGAGTGACACTGCCTAATCCGGACATAAAAATAACTCCATCATTCTACATCGATTGTTCACAGGCAACTAGGTGTTTGAACTGGCAACTTGGTCACCTTCAAAGAAGATCCTTCAGGGAGGCTGAACTGCTATACTGCTCAGGCACTCTTCTGTTCCTTATGGAACTTTCTGGCTGCAACCTGCTGTCACTTAAATGAATTACTGAAGCAATTCCTCTTGGATAGATGCTAAATTTGCATTGCCAGTGCCAAGACATGTTTCTTATCTGTGCTGCTGACATCAGTCCTTTCACACTATATCTCCCAAGCCATCCTTCAGTTTCCTCGCTTAAAAGCAGCCTGTTGTACTTTTTATCATCTCAAGCCCACCTAGTTTCTCTTCTAATACTGATTGGCAATTGTTTATATACTGTGGCTTGCTGAGGATGGATGCACAGGTAAAACTGGGGCATATTTGGGGTCAGATCAGCATTGTAAACAAGGAGGGAGTTTAAGCACTAAGCATTTAGATAGAACCCCATTCTGTTATTTATTATTTAATAAAGTGTACAAATACTGGTTATGGGGTACTCTCCATTGGGTAGTTAGCCCCAGTTATTTCTGCTCTTCTCGGATTGCAAAAGCATCCTCATCACGTAGTTTTAGGAGTTTATTTTGGGTAGTCTCAACATCGATAACATCAACAGCGACCATAAATATTCATTAATTCATGAAACTTTATTTTGGCTATTACGGCCATAAAAGTACATACATATACACAACCACTTAAAATTAATATTGAGAAAGAATACAATATCGTAAGAACCACTTATTATAAAATAGTACAAGCATAGATAGCAGTAATAATCACTCATAGGGAAACGGGGGAATAAAATGATAATCGTCACTATGGGAAATATAATCACTGCAACCCAATCATTAAAAATATAAATTAAACAAAAAAAGTTAAAAGGAAATTCACAGCCTATGTTTTTATATAAAACCTAAGTCACAATAGCAGCCAATTAAAAGCAGGTCTTAATAGATCTCATCTCAGTTGTTTGATAAAGTATCTATGCTTACAGGCTAGGTTTTTGCCAAGACAAGGGTCACAATAGTTGTCAAGTGAGAGCGGGTATTACTAATTCTCACAGCGATTTTTCAATAGATACCTTCGCTTACACCACATTGCAAAAAGAAACTTAGAAATTGCAACAACAAAAACCGGTTTAGTATAAGATTTTAAAACCCTGTAGGATTCCTTATAATTTCTAATACCTAGGTTCCTACACAGTTGAGTAACCCACTTTAACCTTGCCCACTTATATGCCAAGCAGAAAAACAACACATGAATGACAGTTTCCTCCTCTACTAGGCACCCCGGGCAAAGGTGGGTGGTAGCGCCTGTCCATTTGTTGGTAAGTGCATGGAGCGGCAGCGTCCCATATCTAAATTGCAAAAACAGGTTTTTTTGCTGTTGGCGGTTGAATAAAATCCAACACCTGCTCCAATTTGTATTGCTGTTTTATGTCCAAGAACCCATAGGTTAAACTAGAAGAGTTAGCGGTCTGTAAAATGCGCGACAATTTATACTCCTTCAGTACACAAACCAATGATTTTTTTGAAATGGCTGAGCATGACTCCTCCGGTGCGGACCATAGGTCCTCCCTTCCTATCGCACGGAATGAGTCTCTGATAAAGGAGGACAACGGGATACTACCCGCACCCAAAGTGGACATTACAGCCTTTAATTCCTCTCTATAATGTCCTAGCTCTGGCGTACTCCACAGCAGTCTCCAATAAAGCAGTGGGCGTGAAGCAATTAGGTCTGCAATGCGAAGGATGCCCAAATCCATTCTTAGTGGCGTTAAAGGAGTACTTTTGGGCAAACACAAGATTTGTCTCATAAAATTATTTTCTGTTAAAGTGAGGGCATTAACTAAATTATGTCCCCAAAGTTTGGCCCCATACATAGTTGCCCCCCTAGCTTGAACCTTGTAGATTTCTACAGGCGGGCTTATAACCTTTAGGGCGCAACGCTTATAAACCTTTAAAATCCCCCTGACTGCCTGAATTAGCTTTAAATTAGCTTTATTGATTTGGGGTCCCCACCCCATTTTGTCATTTAGTGTGAGGCCCAAATAATCGAAGATAGGAACCCTTTCTAAAGGTCCATCATTCAGTCTTGGGTGCGGACAGTTTATGGAGTCAGCGTGGAAGACCATGTATTTTGTTTTCTTAATATTAACTACCAAATTCCTCCTTTTACAGAACCGACTAAATTCCTCTAATACACGCTGCATCCCCATAGGTGATTTCGAGAGGAGCAGGGTGTCGTCCACAAACATTGGGGCAGGGAATTTGCGGTTGGCTAGTTTTGGGGAGTCAGTGTCCTTAACGGCAAGAAGGTCTCCTATTAGTCCGTTGAGAGAGTGAGAAATGGGTTGGTGCAAGCACACAACCCTGCCTCACCCCCTTTCCCACAGGGAAAGGAGCCGTTAATTTCCCATTCTTGCCGAGCCTTACCCTAGCAAATGTTCCCTTGTGGAGGCGTTTAAACTGGTGGCAGAGTTATGGTGGTACTCCCATATCCAGCAAGATTCCCCACAGCCTGTCACGATCCACCATGTCAAACGCCGATTTAAGATCCACAAATGTAAGGTACAGACTACCACCCTCAAATTATATGCTTCCAATAGATCAGTTGAAGTCTAAACAACTGATCTATAGTAGGTGTTTTACATCTGAAGCCTGCCTGTAAAGGAGTTAAAATATTAAGGTCTTCCATCCATTCCTGGAGTCTTCCCAATAAGACTCTAGCAAAAATCTTTTGAGTTACATCGATGAGGCTGATTGGCCTGTAGTTTGCCGGTTCTATAGGAGACCCTTTTTTATAGTTAAGAATGATCTCTGCCCCGGCCCACGTAGGGTGGGGGGGTGACATGCCATAAAGAATGGCATTAAATAATGTCTGGAGGTATGGGGCCCAAACAATCTATTCATTTCTATACAGGTCCCCGGGGATTCTATCCAGCCCTGGAGCTTTGTTTGGCAGTATTTTGGCTAAGGCAGATAATACTTCAGCCAAGGTACATGGAGGTATATCCCCAAGGGAATCAAAGGTATGACTGCATGCCAATATCCCACTCTCACTATGTCCATTATAGGGGCTTGAATATAAATCTTTAAAATAAAGACGCCAGGCTTCCTCAGCAATATTGGGCTCGAGGGCAGACCTACCCTCTATTTTCCCGGTACGGACTAAATTCCAGAAAGCTCTTGTGTCTTTAACGTCCATAGCATTCTTAATGGCCTGCCATCTTTCCATTTCCCATTCAGATTTTGCAGCTAAAAGGATTTATTTTTAAAACACCCTTGCTTCCCTTATTTGCTTGCTATCCCCCCCCCCTCAGGCTTGACAACAGGGCTCTCTTCGCATCCCTGCATGACCTATTGTACCAGGGTTTTTTTATCTCTGCGATAGTTACTCTTATTGGACTTACTGCTATAAAAAAAAATCTGCCAGGCATGCAACCATATCAAGGTGGATTTTGCCTAGATCTTCATCGGATTGTAAATTAGCACTGCTTCCAGAGACAAGACTTGCTTTTTCCAACAAGGGAAGTATACATATCTGCCATTACTTCTGGGTCTTGGATTATTGAGCCCCAGTTTATTCTTCTCCCTCCTTCAACCACTATGAAATTGTCTAGTAGCGGATTTTCCAAGTCTTGCCCTACTTCCACTACATGGCTAACTAGGGTTTCGACCAATGGGTTGTGGTCGTTTTCATCACGGGGGAGGACAGAAAACTTTACAACCTTATGCCAAATTTCAACATTTACTAAAATATAATCAATTATTGTTGCCTGTCCAGTTCTATCGAAGGTGGGATGCCCGGGATTATCGTCAGGGAACCGACCATTACATGCCCTCAATGAATGGGTGAGGGTAAGAGGTTAATTGCAAGACTAGTGGGGTCCACCCCTTTATCGGGTACGCATTAGACGCAGGGATTGACCATAATGAATCCTAGTCACTAGTAATGGGTGTTAACAACCCGCTGAGGGGTTCAATGTGACAATTAAAATCCCCACCAATTAAAAAATACACTTCCCCAGACAGTGAATTAAGAAGAACAGCCAAACAATCTAGCGTCGGCGAAGTTTGCCCATGCTTAACTGGGCGAGAATAGACATTGATAATGGCCAGCTTTGGAAGGTTTCTATGGGTGAGAAGAATACATAAAATGTCAGGTGAATAAGTTTCTATTCTCTTCACCATATAACCCAAATGGGTACCTACCCAAATACACAAACCCCCCGACTGTCTACCCCTTGGGCCCTTCACTGCCACTTCACAATATGCTACAAAGCCTACTCTATATAATGGTCTCACTGCCCAAGTTTCTTGGAATAAGCAAATCTCGTGGGAGTCTATGAAATCGCCCCAGTCGGGGAGATCCAATCTGGAGATTAGGCCTGCAATATTCCACGACAGGATCCTGGGGCCATGTGATTTTGCTTCCAACTCACTCTCATAGGTCGCCTCATAAAGTCCCCGGTTTATGACTTCTGGGGGCTCGCAGTTGTTATCAGCAGTCCCTAATGTTTCGGAGTTTAGTGCCACCTCACTGATTGTAGTAATACTATTCTTGGGTGCATCTAAGAATTTCCCCACCTCCCCACTCTCGCTAACTTTAGTGGTTTTGCTGGTCTCCTCATTCACCTATTCATAGCTTAGGGCGGCCTGTTGGTTTGTTACCTCAGCCCCCATACCCAAAGCACTATTACACTGGTGTTTATCCGTGATAAGGGGGCGAAAGTCAGTGGGGGTCAGTCAATCCACCTGGTCTAAGACACTAAATCTATTGCAGAGGGGGGATACTGGATGCAAACCAAATACCATCATTCACTCCTCATTAAAGGCATTATCTAACTGGGCTCTCCCTTCCCAATTCTTGCCTAAATGTCTAAATTTAACCATGGTGGTTGGGGGAGGATAAAAGTAACTTGAGTCAAAAGACTGAATACCAGTTTTTGTCCTTTGATAAGACCGCTCGCATATGTTGGACCACCCGTCTGTCTCTAAAGTTAATAACAATACAATCGCCCGCTAAGTCTTTCACTCTTCGACCCACCCAGCTTACTCTACGGGCAAACAAGATTTGACTTTGCACATTCGGCGGGAGAGGTCTATTGTTGTTCAGCCAATGAATGGATTTATTTTTTAGTTCATTGTAAGATTCTACACTATCTTTGTCTAGTACAGGCACCCCGGTCAGTACGATGACATATGGTGAGGAATGAGGGGGTAAATCAATAAATGGCAAAATATGCTTAGACTCACTAGGATTAGATCTTTCCTTTGGTCCTCCAAGCGATTTTTGTGCCAGACCCCCTCCCAAAGATTGCTGTACTGCTCAGGGACAACCTGTACTTTGTTGGCCCACTACACCACTATAGGAGGTAGATCCGGCTACAACACTCCCACTAAGTAAAGCATCCGCTGTGTTCGATATAATTGAGGTAGGCAATGGGTGTTAGGAGACTACAGAATCCCGAGTTATATTCGTCATCACTTCGTTATCCTGGGCACTCCTCCCCAGACTACTCTTGATACAATCAAAATTAGTTACTGTAGACTGTTCAAGTTTTAACAATTTATCCTCAATTGATAACAACTTATCGAAAAAAGGCTGCATGGATGAGGTTATGAGGGCTCCTACTTTTAACCAGAATCCATCTTCAGATGAGGGCAAGGGAGAGTCAACAGAACCCATAGATGAAGTGTTTAGTCCGAGAGAAGTTGCCTGGTGCGCTTCAGAACATATAGGGACTATGGTCGCCTGGCTGCTGTTCTTATTAATATTTTTAGGCGCCTTTGAGCTTTTTCCCCTCTGTACGCCCCCTCCTCGCTCCCTTTTAGAGGCCGTGCCCGGTATGAGGTCTGTTGGTTGGGGCAAGATTTTAGGTGCGAGCCTTTTGGTTGTTCGGGTAGCTGTGCCGCTATCAGTGCATGACGGGGATGTATCTGTAAATGGAACAGAAGAGCCAAGCTCCTGGACCGTAGGTGTGTTCACAGGTTCCTGAGGCATTAGGCTACTACTTTGCTCCAAATCCCCAAAGTCAGTTTCTATGGGTGTGGGCTGCCCCGGAGAATGTGCCAACATTAGTCCCCCCCCCCCCCCCCCCCCCCCCCCAAAGATGACCTTTTGGAAAATACCGGATCCAGTGAGAGACGGCGCTTGGTTAATGCAATTTCATGCGCCAAAACTGACGTTGCTCTTGTTATGAACTGGTCAAGAGTCATAGTAACAGTCCCACCCATTACAGCTTTCTTCCCCTTCCCCCTTCCCTTCGCGCACAGACATCGCAAGCTAAGTATAAGACTAATTTCCACTAAGTGTCACTATTCAGGCCTTTTAGTACGGTCAGCCACTCAAGTGTACAGGGTCGTCTAGTAGTTAAGGCGAAACAGTGGAGCCGTAGCAAAAGGAGTACTCTAACAATCGGTCCAGGCAGAGTATGGAGGTCACAGTTCCACAGCCGCAGTTTTGGTACTGGTAAAGGTGGTGCAATATTCCCTGTATTGTGCTGTGCCCTCTATACAAGTACAATAAGGGAGCCAGGTCGCGGCTACCTCGGTAGTGTAAACAGGAGAGGAGGACAGACATCAGATGTGACCAGTCCACCATTGAGCTTTTTCAAGCGGACTCAGCCTCCCTTCAATGCCGGTATGTAAATATGCCCCTTTTTTTGTGGGAAGGCTACAGTCCGGTTCCTCGCAGGCGCTGATTGGGCGCCAACCGCGGTAAAATGTACTTTCTCTGCCAGGCCCCGTAATGAGGGTACAATGTCCATGCTACCGCACAAACCACAGTATCCACTGAGAGGCAGAAACCACACCACGGTTGCAGGCCCCAATGACGCGGCTAGGTCAGCGTGTAGTGGCGGCGCTCCGCCAAATTTAATGCAGGCACTTATGGAAGTTCGCCAGTTCCGGGCAGGTTGAAAAGGTGAATAAACACTACAGTCAAAGACCGTATGCAATATGCGGCACCATGAGTAGCCTTATACACAGGAAGAAAATACGTCGCGTTTTGCTCACTGATAGGGCGTAATATTCAGGTCTCCCCGATCTGACTGATCGTGCCCCGGCCGTGGGCAGGTCCCGGGTCTGTACTCTACTGTGGTCGATGAGCGGCCTCCGGACACTGTCTCCCGGGCCGCCTCCGCAAGACGCCAGGGGCACACACTTGCTGCGGCCACCTGTTAAAGTGCAGACGTGCTTGCCTCCTACAATCAGTAACAATCACCAGCAGTCACCTGCAACCCCCAGCGAGGATCTTTCCAGCGAGGGTCCAGCAAGGGTCTTTTAACAGCAAACCTGAGTGTAAATGATTGTTTTGGCGGGGTTTAGCAGAGTAGAATAGAGCCGGGCCGGGATGGGGAGTGGCGGTTAGCGGTTGGCATTTAGCACCGCAGATTTCCCCGCTTGTGCTCACCCGGGCACCCGCTGACTCGCCGCTCGTCTCTGCTCTAGCGATGTTCGTTCCACTTGCCCGTTTCCGCAGCTCCCTATACATAACCTACCAAGCACATGAAAGAATAAAATATGCACATTAAAATAGAAAATTCTTGGTGCAATGACATGGACACTGCTATGGTGGCCGAGAGAACAGTGTTAATCAATCTTGGTTGTCCCTGGAAATGGAGCAGGATCTTGGGGGCATGGAACAAATTTAGGGGAAGACGTCTGTGACCCACCACATGAACAAGCGGAGGAGGACTCGGATGAGGAATGCTAGGGAGGGAGGCGGCAACAACATGAGCGGTATGACTATGGTGTAATGAATGCCAATATAATAAGGTTGCGGAACTGTGTATTGTTGATTTACAATGTGTATATATACCACCTGGAAGTGTCATGCCTCGATGATGTTAATTATAATAAAGAATTTAAAAAAAAAAAGAGAATTTTTTATCATAGCACATTCCTCTGATGGACAATCGCTGATAAAAATGACTTGCAGTGTAAAACAAAAGGTGAGCCCAATAACTGTAAGTGTAACAATGCTGGCTTAAAACATTTCAGAAAACTTGGGTGGCTCAAAATAGGTTTCAAATATTTGGCAAGGGATTCACCATAAACATCACAGGAAAGAAGTGCAGTACATTTTGTGATGAATAATCATCGCAAGGGCAAGGTTTGTCCTCAAGGGGGCCACTCTGGCCCAATGGTCTTCAAACATTTTTTATGCCATTGCCTTTGAGAGAAAACATTTTAACCAGCCTCCTTCAGCCAGTATTCTAATTCTTGGTCCACGTCAGAGATCCTCTACCACTTCTGAGACACTTTCTCTGAACACTTATTATTTCAGATGCATTCTGCCAGTGCTCAGGTGTGCTATGTCTGCTCTTGGGGTCTGCCCAACCCCCTTCTGATGGCCTTCAGCCATTCCAAAAGCTTTCTTGGTTTGCTTTCAGCCCCTCTTATGTTACCCTCTGTGAGCCATTAAAGGCTAAAGAAACTGTCTTCAGTATAACCGTCCCTTCCTTAACCCTGAGAAGCCTTGAACTCGCTCTCCCATGTACCGAGACAGTCTTCAGACCCTCAGCCAAACTTCACACGCTGTTAGCCACCAGAGAGAGAGAGAGAGGCCTCTTCTTCTGACTGTTAGACTCTATCACCCGTCACTAAAGGGCAACTTATCTGTCCCCAGGCTCTCGGCTGATCTACAATATCATAAAAGCACCTCCGCTAGCTGACAGAAGATCACAGCATCTCAGACTCTCGACTGTGCTATCCAGCGCCCCTTTGGTACTCTCCACTAGCCCCTTCCTTCCTTAGCCAAAGCAGTTGTCTGGCAATCTTTCCAGACAAATGAGTTCCAACACATCTGCATTCAAAATCCAGCCAGGTACTTCATTCACTAATCTGCCGTTCCTTGTCTTCAAGGTCTTGCCCAGGAAGAAACAACATGTCCATTTGGAGTAGGCTCTTTCAAATACACACACATTTGTATTTTTTACATTCTAGCCTTGCAGTTTAGTAACAATGTAAATTAGCTAACTGTGCAGCAAAGGTTCAAATATCTTGCAAGACTGCTCAGTTGGTTCACACAGTTGATACTGTTCTTTTGCAACCTGGAGGATATCAAATTCCTATCCAGGAAAGCTGTCTAGGGGATTATGCTCTTGTTTTTTATGCAAGCAACACTCGCATGACAAAAAGTTATTCTTTAGGCCAGATAAAATGAATGCGATTGAGCTGGTTAGCAATATTCAGCTTCAAAAAAATAAGTTGTGTGCACATTAATAATAACTTGTTTTTACACTTAATGCCACACATCTATAGTTTCGAAGTGCTCTGTATATCAGATGCTAATATTTCACTAATTTGCTACTAACTGGTACTCAGGTGTTTTAAACACACTGCTCTATACACAGTGCCCTACCTCCACATTCCCTCACTCATAACTGCATAAGAGAGAAGACCTCTGACAAAGTGCCCTCTCACGAGGCCCGTGGGGTTTGCAGCGACAGCCCCACAAGGAGCAAAGCCCTATGATGAATCATGACGCCCATTTGGGTGTGTGAGGGCTCCCATCTTCCGATAAGGAAGACCCTCGTGATCACTGAATATTCCAACTGCTACTCCTTGTTTCACTCTTCCCTATAGGAAGAGCTACCCTCTTGTGTGCTTACGTCTGGATAGGAGCACAGGTGCTTGACCTTGATTGGCTCCTAGTCCCCCCTCTTTGATTGATTTAACTTTTATATTAGGAGCATTAACAGGATGAAAAACTGTTCACAATATGTAGTCATGCAATACATAATAAGCATCTGACATCGAAAAACATGCATTTTTATGACGGTTTAGTAAGCATTGGGGCTAATTATGGGAGCAAGTCTGCTTTTAATAATGTCACAGATAATAACCACACAAGTACTTTATCAGATATCAGGAGAAGTATGACCAATTCAATATCTTAAAGTAAGTAAAATTTGAGCAGGCATGGGATTATCAATGTTGACCTTAGTGAGGTAAAACAAAATGGTGGCTACGTAAGGAGTCATGTATGAGCTCTTGTAACAGCAGTTGTTACAGATGTATGAAGGCAGAATCTCACAAGCAGTATGCACCTAGGAAATAAAACTGGAGATACCAAGGAGTGCGGATGGACCATTGATCTCACTGTTTCACAGAAGCGCAATATCTAAAAGGTCAGCTGTGCTATGAACTGAACCTCTGGATGAAAACTACGCTTATTAAAAAAAACAAAAAAAAACTGTTTAACAGTGTTGCTTAGTACCACTTGGTAACAATGGCCTTCTGAGGCATTACTATCCAAAAATCTTTGCTATCCACAGTGAAGCACACCTAAAGGTGCATTTATCTCATAATGAACTTCACTGATGTATAGTGTTTCATAGTATGGCTGTCATCTTGACAGGTGTCAGGCTACCTCACCAGCCCTCCCCTCCAACCCCCTTAGCCCCCTTCTCATGGTTTGTTTTTTGACCTTTTCATATGTTTTTTGTGTGTTTTTGATTAAACGTAAAATTGATCTCTTCAGGATTGCTTGTATATATTTCTTTTTTATTGTCGTATGCAATTGTTCTGTCTATCCCCTTCCATCAGGCCACGCCCCAGGTGACCGGCGCCTAGTTATACCGATGTCGTGGTCCTGCATAGGTCTGTCGCCGCAAAATTCAATTTTGATCTGCAGGTTTCTGGATGGTACACCGCTTCCTGAGGTAGCTCACTGCCACAGAGATTTGTGTTTACTAGACAAATGTGAACTAACAAGATGCAGCTTTCTTTAGTAGATGCTCGTTTTTAATAAAAATCTTCGAGTTTCACTCTGATCTAAGTTATTACATTCTCTTTGCTCTGTAGGGTTACCAGGAGAAGAACAAATTCATCGCTGCCCAAGGTAACTACTTTGGGGATCTTTTTGATGAGAGGGGAAATGGATGGGGGAGAAAGTAGCAGAGCATTGTACATTTTTTTTAATCTTAAACATCTGGTGTGATTCTGCTGTTGAATGTCTGTCCTGTACTACACTCCACACATGTGCAAGTGAAACGCCAATGTACAAATGAAACGCAATCAATTTCATTTAAATAAGGTTAAGTTTAATGATTTGAATAAAGCAGTGTTTAAACATTTGGATGTAAAAACGTTTGAAAGGAGTGTATTAAAATACAATGCCTGGAGAAACTGAAAGAAAACCATGTAAATCAATTGAATGTTGATCAAAGCGAATGGGCCAAATAAAGAAAACATGTTGCATAAACACATAAACAAGTGTGGAGCACGTCTTTAAAAAATATTTTGTTTTTATTTTGCAAGAGCCATTCACAAAGTAAAGTGCAACCATGATCCTAAAAAGACAAGTGAACTCTTACTTCAGTGTTTTAATTTGTTAAATTCTGTTTATTTGTAATTGTCTCATATCCTGTTCTTGCATTTGGATACCCTATGTATAATCCATAAATCTGTTCTGTGTGTTTTTTTAATAGATTTGTAAATAAGCTTTTATAATAAACAGGTTTGTTAAAATTTTGTATTAATATATTGCTGAGAGGACAATTGGACATATTTAAAATGCTAACATAATCATGTTACCATAGCTGCTAATTTCTAGCAGTGTCCAGCATACTTATGTCTACACTGGGCGAGCTGAGACTGATTCTGCCTTGTTCATTCAAGAACTTTGGCCATAGAAAAATAAAACTACCTCCTACTACTTCAAGGCTCATTGATTGCAGTGTCTCAGGCCAGAGTCCCTGATTCCTGGTAACTTGGTCTTAATCTGGTGAACTTTACAGTTTCTGAGAAGTCACTCGCAGTCTGCTTTTATCCGCGTTAGAAATGGAGCAAGTTGAGTCCGGCCAGCTGTGGAAAATCTAATCACTCTCTGAAAATCTAAAGCTATTTGCAACGTCTCAGGTTAGCTTTCTTGATTCCTAGCCACCTAGTCCATCATGCTGACTCTTAACATTACAGAGATTTGCCTAACCAGCTTTGTACATCTAACGTAGAAGGACCTTTCAAGTGGTGTGTACTCCGTCATCCTGGGGTTTTATTATACATATCAGCAAACATGTGAATGGACCTCTCAAAGGGGTGTATGTTCTCAATAATTCTTCCCTCCCACAAGATTGTTGTATAGCACACAAAGAGTATATGAGCCCAGTATTATTAAACTCTGTTCTATCACTGCATGCCCCAAAAGGGAACTGTATTCTGAGCTACCACTGAATATCTCTGAACACTTCATGTCAGTGCCTCACAAGTTGCATATGTAAAAATATTTAGCGCCTCTACACTTTAAACAATCTAGCATATCCATCTGTGACTGTGGCTTGTATGGATGCTGCATCGTGTTCGCTGGACCAAATTAAAAAAAGTGTATGGCCTTCATACCAACGCTCCAGTTATGACTTGGGTAGTTTAAAAAAACGCATTAAAGCTGTGGCTTGCAAACCTTTAGAGAAGGCAACAACCATTCAGTGGTTCTTCATCCTAACACACCTTTCTGGTACGCCATCTTTCAAAGATGCTACATCTTGTTTGCTGTAATATCAGTGTCCCACATCCCATGATCCCCTCGGCTCATCCCCTACACTCAACTTCTCACATTAGGAGACATTGAAGCTCTCAAGCCCACCTGCAATACATTGGGCATGGGAACTGTGGAAGGAGGGCTCACATCTCACATTATTCTAATATGGTTTCAAACGCACACTTATCTGCTCTAAAGAAGTAGTGCCTGTCATTTAGTGTTATTTTGTTCCCCGCAGGACCAAAAGAAGAAACTGTAAATGACTTCTGGAGAATGATTTGGGAGCAGAACACTGCTACGATTGTCATGGTTACCAATCTGAAAGAGAGAAAGGAGGTAAATGCGAACTGAAGCCTGCAACCTCTTAATTCTTATTTTTCCATCTTTTTTCTGCTTTAACTTGACCTCCGTAAAGGCACGCTGACCTCCAGTTGATTGTTAAAAATAGCAAGAAGAGAGTTTTTCAACAGGCACAACAATGATGTTAGTCAAATTAGTTATTGACTTAATCAGCACATATAAAAAATACTTTTTTTAAAATCTCATTTTAATTGTTAAACAAGCGGGACATGTGCATGTCTACAGTGAGGTAGCTTGAACAAGTTGCTAACCAGTCATGCTGTCTAGCGTTACATCTTGTGCACTGGATGGTGTCAGCTGAGTCTTAAGATAAAATCACCCTGCAGCAAATCAACATTAATCCAAATATCTTATCGCTTACCTGTGCAAATAAAGATTCATTACTTCCTACAGTGCAGTGCAAAGTAGCTGCCAATGGCAGCTAATGAGACTGGCTGATATTTTGCCTCATGGGTTTAAACGTTGACTACAAACGCCTTGGACTGACTTTTGTGCAAACTTGTTTGTCTGAGTGTACATATATTGCCTTTAAGACTACTATGATTTGATTCAGCTTGGAAGTTCACTTTATTTAATGTGCATCTTGTGTTTTGCATTTTTGCCCTATGCCGTGAGCGCACCACTGTTGCAATTATTTTGAGCACCTTCTCTGTAGATGCGTCCATATTCGAAGTAACCATCGAGGAACCCACAGTAAATTGATTTATTACTATGGAACAACAGAAATGAAGTTATCCCTTTGCTCCTGAGGCAATGACTAGGATCCCTTTTAAAGGAATCGCCCCTTGTTAAAATTCTGTCCTAGAACATAGTTGTGCCTATGCTTAATTAGGCGATGTGATAACTTGGGGGTGTTCAAGACTATGAATACAGCATGTTCCCAGCCTCCAAAAATCAACATAGTAGAGGCACAGGATGGTTGTAGCGTCATGCTAATATGTATGTTTATAGAACCTTTGGAATTAAGGAGAGTGGATTGGAGTATTGTCACTGGATCAAGGCAATTGCCCATAAATGTCTTGATGTCTTAAATGTCTATCTTCCACAGTAGCAAGGTGAAAACATTGGACAAACTTTTCATGAGATGTTAACATCTTAGAATAGGTTGATTGAAAGCCTCCTGAAAAGGCATTGAGACTTCAAGTGTGTGGTGCCATTAAAGCCTCATCTGGTGATGGCCCTACCTACCCGATAAAAACCCCAGCTTTGAAATTATAAATCTTAGAACATGCTTTCCCTGTCATAGGAGAGGGAAAATCTTGTGATGATAAGAGAAATGTGAACTGGGCTCAGTACATGACTGAAAGTCATGTGATAAGATTGCCCTCATGCATCCGAAACTGCTTTGGACAAAGCTGTATGTCTTTGAAGTTGCAGGCCCTTTCGTAGTTCTCTTCATCTCCAAGTTGCAGGCCCATCTCAGTCCCATTTATGAGGCTGTTTCCACTACCATTCCACTTTCCTCTCCAAGTCCTCTGGTAAGTCCAAGCACAAAAATCGAAGTTGTACTCTACCTTAGCTTGCCATTCTGGCACCAGAGTGATGCGAGGGTATCAAGATGTCCGTTGCACTGCCTCAAGGTCAGCGGCAGCTGAGCTAATCCCTCAGTTTATCCCAATGGGGCCCCACGGTTTCCTGGGTTGTTCATCCCGCAGCAGATGGAGGCTTTTAAAGAGGTCATGCTGCAAATTTTCATTGTGCTTCCAGCTCCTGTGGTGCGCTTTTAGGCACTACGAAACCAAAGGAGCCTTCAGTCAATTTAAAGCTAGCACTGTTAACCCCTTATGAATCGGTTACTGGGTTGATACTGACTCCTGTACAGACTTCCATCCCAGCACAATATCCATGCTGATCCTGCCACCCCAGCACTGCTCCCAACGGTGTTGGTGGATGATCTGGTGCCGAAGTACATGTCAGATCCCAACCGGACTTCAGCTTGGCCTCAACCAATGTTGTGCTGTCAGATTACAAAAGCCCAACATGTTGTTCATGACTCCAACCCTGGGAGTCAACTGCATTGCACATGTCAGCAGAGGCTTCATTCTCTTTTTGAATGCTCTCATTCTGACCTTGTGTCAGAGCAGGTTACACTCCATGTTTATGTTGATGATATTGATGATGATGATGATGAAGATGGAGGTAGGGGAAGAGGATGGATAGTTCCCTCCTCATTACACTGATGATGCATTATATATTGATTTAGAAAATCCCAGTGAGCTTGATTCTAGCCCTGCCACTGAGCTTGACTCACCACATGGGCGAACAATTGAAGAAAGTGCCTTGTTTGCAGTTATAGTTCGGAGAGCAGCTGAAGTACTGCAAATATAGCTGCCCTCCATTGAGACAAAGACATATGTTTTGACTGAACTCCTACAACCTGCTCCGTCAACATCTGAACCCCCTACTCCACTCCTAATTAAGGATACCGTTTCAGATACTTTGGAGGCTACCTCGTCAAAACCAAGTTCTTTCTCACCTCTGAGCAGGTAGATGACTAGATGTTCTAGACTGGTGCCGGTTGATTTAACATTTCTCACCAAGCACCCCACTTCAGCAAGCCCTCAACCAGGAAAGTGAACCTTAACTAATTTCCAACCAATCCTCTGGACAGTGAATCTAAAAGGATTGATGCCTTTGGCAGACTTATGTTTTCCTGTTTGAGCTTGGCACTGCGATCCATGAACCAACTCTGTCTGTTAGGCTGATGCACACATGCACTTTGGGACATTGAAGGCAAGATCTTGCCTGCAATCCTGACGGCCCTTAAGGGCTCTGCTCAGACAATACAAAACGAGTTGGGCGTTGCCAAGTATGTTAACCGCCCTGGTCTTGAGGCCACAGATTACATTGGCAGAGCATTCTCTTAACTTTAACTTTATTTCGATTGAGTTTACAATCATAAAAAGTACATTTAAAACATTACAACATTATAAAAATGCAGTTTGCTCATTGACTGCTAAGAAAGGCAGACATTTTACATATAAGCACTAACACTCTAAATACAAAAATAATAACACAGTAGTCAGTAAAAATTCGGTTTGCTCAGTGGCTGTTAAGGAAAGCAGGCATTTAAGAGTAAACGCTAACACTCTATATACAAAAATAATAACAGAATAGTCGGTAAAATCTTAGGAAACAGTTGCCAATAGTTGGGAATGAGTTTTCAAGCAGGCTTTGAGAAAGCAGGCTACGGTTTTGGCAACGTACGGGGTGTCTAGATATTGAAGTGCCAAAAGAGCCAGTCTGCATCTTCTCAGTCCTAAGTGTCAGAGCAATGGAACCAGCCATCGTTTCCGCGGGGACTTATAGAAACCGCAGAAAAAGGTTACGTGCAGAGTTGACTGGCGAGTAAGACCGTCACAGGGACAGTTTGTTAGTTCCCGTGACCAGTCTAAAGGCACAGGCAGTGAGACAAGGCGATAAAATACATCAAACCGAAATCTGATTAAAACATACCTCTCATAATTTGACAGAAAAAAAGACAAATAAGGTTGAATGCCATGAGGAGATTGGACCATCGTTAAATGAACATTTGACTTTTTAACAAGTTCAGAACACAAACGAAGATCGCTTAAGTGGTCAGCACATAGCTTTTTCAAAGATTTTCTGGATATATCCGATAAAGATTCAGGATCAGTGAAATATGCAGGGTGATTCAAATCTGTCAAAAATTTTGAAACATATAACAGCCAAGGAATCTTTTTCCAATGGGACAAAGTGAGACAGTCAGATATTAGTGACCTAGTTAGATGACATTGCTCCTGAGTCCATATACGGTGCCATAGTAGAATCGGCTGGTAACTAATGATATCAGTCAGATACTCCCGACCGAGTTCCACATGGGTGCCGAAAGTAGGAGCACTACGGGGGAGGGCTAATTTGGATTTCAGAAAGTAGTTTTCTATAATTTGTAGCTCGTCTGTGGACACATAGCCCCAGACTCCGGCGCCGTATGTAGCCACACTCATGCATTTGGCTTGGTAGATCTTCAAAAGCACAGTAGGAGCGGGCTTACCCAGTTTCCTAGAGAACGAAGTCAGTGCAGATGTTGTGCGTTGAAACTGCAGTTTTTTGCTGGATATGGCAGATTTCCAGGACAGATGGTTATCAATAAGGATACCTAGATAGGGGTAGGTAGTGGCAGTTTCTAATCTAGTCTTCTCAATAAAGAGATTTACATTTTTGGGCTCTCTTCCCGATGTTCATAACGAAGGTCTTCGATTTATTGACTTTAAGACCAAGAGAAGACATAAATTCGCAGTATCTTTCTAGTTGGGTCTGAAGTTGATTAGGTGTCCTTGCTAGGATAACTGAATCGTCTGCATACAGTAATGCAGGGATAGGGCGGGAGCTTATGCAGGGTAGATCTTTGCTATCAACCAACATCGCTTGCTCCAGTCCATTAGTATAGATGTTGAATAGGAATGGAGCAAGGACGCATCCCTGCCTTACGCCTTTTTCGATATTAAAGGATTCAGTAAGCTCCCCTTTGATACCGTATCTCACACAAGCTTTTGCATCCGAGTATAGCTCTCGGAGAAAATTCAGCAGTGCAAGATCTATGCCCAGATTTTTCAAAATCGCCCATAGCTTGGAATGGATTACGCAATCGAATGCGGAACTCAAATCCACATAGACTAGATGAAGTTTACCGCCTTTGGCCCCAACGTATTTGCCTATGAGTAAAGTCAGGTTTAAGGCCTGTTCCACAGTGCCCAGGCCCTCCTGAAACCCAAACTGTAAGTCAGTTAAGATCTTATTCTCTGTAGCCCAGTCCCTTAATCGCTCCAGAATTAGTCTGCCAGCTACCTTTCCTAGGGAATCCAAAAGGGAGATGGGCCTGTAACAGGCTGGATTGTCCCGATCTCCCTTTTTAAAAATGGGCAGGAGCACAGAAGTAGACCAAGAATCAATAAGGCCGATCTGGGTAACTGCAGACATGACCTGTGTGACAATTGGAGACCAAAGATCTATATTGCTCACAAATATGTCTAAGGGGACCCCGTCTGGACCGGGCGCCTTGCCGGTCTTTGAGGCAGTCAGTGCTGTGATTATCTCCTCTAGATCGAAATGGAGGTCAATAGGGAAGATGTTATTGCTAGTAGAAGCTTCCGCATCTGGTCTGGGAGCCTCCGTTGTCAAGGGGTTATCCGCGAAGATCTGCGAGTAGTGTGCTACCCATTTATCAGCAGGTACTGCCACATCTAGATGCTGTATCGCAGTTTCATCAGCTAGGAAAGGGGCCTTAACTGTTCTCCAAAACATGGTGGAGTCCTTGGTTAGAGTACTCTGATGTAGTTGGGCCCAGAGATTATTTTTTATTTCCCGTTTACGGGATTGCTGTGCCATCTTACAGTTTTTCCTCAAGGAGGCAATTTGGGACTGGTCCCTAGTCTGTTTGTGTAGGGCATTTTTCAGTGCACGCTGCGCTTTACGGCAACGGTAATCAAACCACCCTCTTGAGTCCTTATCATTGTCATGAGTCCTATAGGGACGGGTGAGCTCTTGTCTGATGACTTCTAATATCTTGATGAAGCTGGAGAGGATCAGCTTTGGGGAAGATGACGTCTCCAAACAGTGGTGGATAAAAGGAAGGGTTTTTTGGATGATCTTGCTAGTGATCTCTGTGGGGTTGGTCATCGTCCACTTGACAGTATAACCGTTAATTTTATTCATCTCCAGAGAGTGCTGCGCTAAGAGACTTGTTTTTGGGCAGGCTGAGGATGGAGTATTTAATGCTATGGTTATGCTATTTGAGTAGTGGTCGCTTGAGGGGTCAGTGCCAGTTGTAAATTGCTTCAATCGATTTTTTAAAGATTGAGAGCATAAGATAAAATCGATGGTTGTGGTAGCACCTCTACCATGAAAAGTCGTCTTGAACTCTACAGCAGGACATACTAAAATGTTCGCGAATTCAAGTTCTAGTGCGAAAATACTGGTGTTTAGTGCATGACCCACTGTACTGTGGGTGAAGTGGGCCAGGGGAACATCATGCTCGTCTAAAAGCCCACAAATACCTTTGCCATGATTGTTACACAAATACACATTGAAATCCCCACCCCACACAATATGACAATTTAACTCTTGACTCGTAGCTTTTTGGTCTTGTAAATACAAAGTGATTTCCGACAGGGATTTTACAGTCGCTGGGTGAAGAGTTATTATACATATTGATGAGATAATAACAGGAGTTATTGTCTGGAACTATTTTAAGGATTTGAAAAATTGACGAGACTAACGGAACTTCCGTGATCGTAAAAGGAATTAAATTGGAAACATAGATGGCTAAGCCGCCCTTAGGTCTACCATGAGTGGACGGTAAGGAAGGAAGGTGAAATGTTTTAAAACCCTGAATATGAATAGGGTCAATTGCCCAAGTTTCTTCTAGGCAGATTAACTTAAATTTGTTAGTTACTTCCACCCAAGACTGAAGATGGATTTTCGATCTTAAGCCAGCTACGTTCCAGAATATAATTGGAAGGTCCTGGGTTGATGAAAAAGTAGAATTTGGAGGCTGAGGTTCGGCAGAGGAATGTGGGAGTTGGGACAGGGACTGAGTGGTTATAGCAGAAAGAGGAGGGTTGGGTTTAGACTCACTGGGTTGGGGAGTAGTAGATTGTAGGTTTGGGAGCGGGTCTGCGGGGGTAGCTGACATAGTGTAACACACGGTCTGGTGAGGAGAAGATGACTGCTGTTGGATCAGGGTATACTGGGGAGGGGAAGACTCAAACTGGGTACCGTACGAAGATGACGAGAAGGAGCCGGCCGCCCGAATGATCTTACAGGGGTCTTTTGGGTTAGGAAAGACGCTGTTGTAACTGCTGTCTGTCATGGGTAGAGATGGTAGTCAATCCACCATATCCAGGCAATCGTATCGATTGGATAGTGGTGGACCTCTCCAATTACTAAAGTGGCCTGGTGGTGGGTTGCTAAAGCCATACCCCGACCACTGGTTTCGGTCTCTGATTCCGCCCCAGTTTCCTACCCTCGTCCAGGACCACGGAGGACCTGCGTTACATCGTGTATTAGGGGGATAGAAGTACGACAAATTATGGGTAGCTATCCCTTCAGTAGAGGTTTGATCACCCCAGGAGCAAACATGCTCGACTGTATTGGGATTTTCAAAATTTACTATTATACAGTCGCCCTGTATGTTTTTTGGTTGGTTGCCTAACCAAGGCACTCTACGCACTGTAGTAACTCTGTTGTCCATAAAGATTGGAAGCGGTCTATTGTTGGACAACCAGAAGATTACCTTATTTTTTAAGGACCAAACCGGTTCATCCTGGTTTGGCGGGAGTTCCGGAACCCCTGTCATTATTACTACATATGGAGAGGCCTCAGGTGGGAGATGGATAGGGGGAGTCTTTCTCTTACGATTGTTAGGAATGGTGTTGAATCCAGTAGCATTATTCGATTGGACAGGAGCGTGAGTGGGGGCTGTAGAGGTGGAAAGGGAAGGTGGTTGCGGCTTGTTTATAGATGCTAGGGAATGATTTTGAGTAGGCTTCTCAGGGACTTTTTGTTTGTTAGAATTGGGGTTCTGCGCGAAGGTTCCTGGTTTTAGCGCTTTGGCGTTTGGAGTGGTTGAAGTGATGGGCCTGCCTTTCGCCAAATTTGGAACCTTCTTGTTTCCTGTACTTTGGGATAGTGCAAGGGACAGTTGGGTAAGTTGAGACTGAACCATGTGTAAGGCCTTTTCTATGGGTTCCAAGTGAAATTTAAATAGATCGCCAATTCTGGTGAGCAATAAGCTGTCGTTGGTACATGCATTGGTTGTAAGATTACCATTCACCATTTCTCCTCCGCTGTAATTGCTACTTGAGCTGGTGGAGCTGATGTTCAGATTAGCAGGAATAGAATCCACTATTTGAACATTTGACAGTGAAGGAGAATGATGGAGGGATGAAAGGTTAGGGTTTTGCGGGGGAAAATTAGAGGCAAGAGGAGTTACAAGTGGAGTTACAGAGACGGTTGTAACAGAAGGAATGGTGGAATGGGGAAGCTTAGTGGTTGTCTTCCTCTTTGATTTTTTAGGGATAGCTCCTTCTCGTATACCCCTAGCCATTGAGGAAGAGGGGGTGTTATCTGGTTGAGTGACAAAAATAACAGGAGATTTTTCCAGGGATAGATGGGAATCAGACAAGTCCAAAGATGCAGAAAGGTCCACTGTGCAAGGAACAGTGTGCGTTTCTGGCTGCACTGTCACTGGAGGAGGTAGATCAACAGGACGTAAGGGGGTTTTTGCAGAGGCCAGTAGGCCCATCGAAGAGCGTCTGGCAATCATCAGGTCCTGTGAGATCCTTCGATCCAGTAGGATAATGCCCTGCTCAATAGCATCATTGGGTTTAGTTATAAATTGGTCAATTGGGCCAATGACCTCACCAGCAGATTGAGCCTGCTTTTTAACTGTGTTCCTAGTGGTTCTCGGGGACATTGTACCGTGGAAATTATTATGATAGTGAGGAACAATGAATAATCTCAAGTCAATAGTAATAGAATCAATGTGAAATATCAATGGCAGAATATTAAAACACAAACTGTAAATGGGGTGACCCAGTCCAGTCCTGCCCGGTCTTGAACGGGCTTAAACGGGCCCGCCCTTGGCCCGGGCTTCGCCCGCGCTTCTCCCCGCGCGCGTCCCGCGTTGCGTTTGGGGCTGATCAATTTATTATAAGACAGTTAGGGGGCGTGGCCTCCGGGGGAAGAGGCACCAGCTGTTGGATGTAGGGGCTGCTGGTCCTCGCAGTCCCCCGGTGAAGCCAACAGGTAGCCCTGGAGTCTAGTGCACGCTGGGAGCGTGCAGGCTGTCTGCCGAATGCGGAGAAGCTCCCACCAGCGTCACGACCCTTCCTGAACAGGACAAATAGCAATGTGCCCTCCGTGGGCAGCGTACCTTGATCCTTCCTGGCAGGTAGAGTGATTACAACATTCATTACTAGTGTTGCCCTATGTAAACTTGGGTGGAGGAGGTCAACTGGCTTCTGAAGCGTAGTGCAAGCTTTGCAGATAGATACACCGTTTGATGAGTCTATCTTCTTTGTAGAGAAGGCAGACTCCACTTTGAAATGCATGGAAGACAAACACTCACAGTGGAACCTTCACTTGGTCAGCACCTAATCTTCTATTACTCTCCCTATCCGGGCCCTGTATATTAGGGAAAGACGTGTGCACACTCTGTGGCACCCACCGTAACAATGCCTATTCCCGTGGGAATCAGAGTATATAACAAAGAAACAAAGGTGCACCACATACACAATATGAGAATAAGAAAGTCCTATGTAATTAACAAATTTCTTCAAAGGTCATTTTTTATGAACATTTTTAATTTTCATTTAAATAGAAATTCCAAAATACATAATCAATCCATTTAGTGTGATTTAGCGTACAGTCCAGCCGACGCGTTTCGTCCTGAAACAGGACTTCTTCAGGGCATAGAGAAAAGACGTAATTCATAAATGGCAGGGTCCTGGTGGGTTATTTCAATCCTTGTGAAGAATAAACAAGGATCCGGTGTATAATTCTGTCAGATATGGGCATCAAGAGCAAGTAAACAGTTCCTCATAGATATGTATCATTCCAAAGACACTTATATTTGGTGGAAGTGTAGTAGTGACGAAACTTTGAAATTATTAAAAAGAGCACCACGTCAAGGTAAGTAATGCAGCTGCCAGTATCTGGGGGATAATAATCCCAGGTGTTCCACAGTCAAAATGATCTCAGACGGACATGATGTTAAGATTAAACATCATCACAAGATTCGTATGTCAGCAAAAGCCGATAAGCATAGTTGCAAGCGTCAAACACCGGAAAGGAGCAGCATCCAATAGCGAGTGGGATCCACTTTGAAATGCATTAAAGACCGCAGAACCTGCAACACATTCCGTCGCTAAACAGTTTCCCTACATGTGCAGACAATTTATGGGCTATTCCAGGTAGCTGTTGAAAAGGCATATCTGCCTTCTCTGCTCGTAATGCACCTAATATCCACTCCTTTCTGGGCCAGAGGTGCGGAACTGTCCAACAGTGTGCAGGATATCCTCTTTCCCTCCTACAACAGCCACCAAACTGCTTACTGGTGCATGCTCACCAGTTAGGTAGTATTGAGCACTTACTTGAAGGTTGGTGATCCAAGATGTCTGAAAAGCGGGTCTTGCAAATTGTTAGAGCGGGCTATGCCCTACCTTTGCTCTCTCACCCATTCAATATTCCTCCCACACAGGAATTAATTTCTGCAGAACATCTGTTGATACTGCAACAGGTGGTATGACTGTTACTAGCCAAGGATGCCATAGAGACAGTACTTGCAGGGCTTTTTACTTTTCCTATTTCCTCAGCCCAAAAAGGATAGAGGTGCCAGAGCTATCTTGGACCCTGACCCCTGAATGCCTTTTTCAAATCTATATGGCTCACAATGACTTGGATTCTTTTTACCCTCGACCTGGAAGACTGGATGGTGTTCTTGGGCTTGATGGAAACACATTTTCGTATACCCGTCCTGTAATCCGACGAATGTTATCTGCAGTTTAAAGTAGGTGGGAGCATTTTCAGTTGGCACTGCTCCCCTTCAGCCTCACCAGGGCCCATCAGGAGTTCATGAAAGCAAAGGTTGGAGTTGCTGCTGATCTTTGGAGATCAGGAGTTCCTGTAGCTTGATGAGTGGCTGCTTGTGTGCTTACTGCAATCCGTCATGAACCACATCCAGATAATCATTGAACTTTTAACACTGTTGAGTTCACTGTAAACGAGAGGCAGCCCACATGATTCCCTCAGAGGCTTACATTCATTGGGGTAATCCTGGACACAGTTGTGTTCAGGGCCTGTTCCGCCAAGCAAGACGTCCAGGATATTTGGGCCATGATCCCTCTGCTTCAGGCTGGGGCCTGTATCCAGGTGAGTGTGGCTGTGAGGCTTCATAGCATTTTAGCTTTGTGCATCCTCCTCTGTCAACCACACCAGGTGGCACATGGGAGCCCTTCAGTGAAACCTTAAATCCCATTGGGCCCACCATCAGGGCCGCCTCCCTGACACAATCCAGGTCTCGGAGGAATCTGGTCAAGATTTGCAGTAGTGGCTGACAAATAATACTTTCCACTGTGGCTGGCCACTCTCTCTCTCCAAACCAGTGTTGACAATGGTGATAGACACTTTGCTGCTAGTTTGGAGGTTGGAGTTGTGGGGTCACTCAGGGAGCAAAAGGCTCTGGTCTGCAGTATCAACCTACTGGAGGTACAGGGAATTCATCTGGTCTTGAAGGCCTTTTTGCCATGCATCAAAGGAAGCTGTTAAAGGTCCCTATGGCCCACATCAGCTACATGTAGTACGGCACCAAGCAAGGCATAGTTGGGTCCTGTGACAGGAGACTGTTTCTCTGCAGGTGGCTAAAGGGCAAGGGCATATTTCGAATTTCCATTTGGCTATCTTCCTGGCAATGTCTCTGTATGCCAGAGCAGATGTCTGGTAGATCACTTCTGCATCCTACGGTGACAGTCTTAAACCAGTTTTTTTTTTTTGCCTCCGTCAAATGCGCAGAATCAACGATTTTGCACTTTGGAGTTTCCGCAAGAACACTCTGAGCTTCTTTCCAGCTGAAATGGAAAAAGAGACTCCTGTACACCATCCTCCACTACCTCTCCTGCCACGAATTCCTAAGATCATCAAGAACAACTAGGCCCAAGTCATTCTCGAAGCTCCAGATTGGGCCCGGAAACTGTGGTACCTGGAGTGAGCATAAGCATCTGTCCTCAAATCAGGCTACCACTGCAGAGGACCTCCGGTCCCAGCAGCAGCATGGCAGAGTACTCCTCCTGAATTGTATACCTTCATGCTGGGAGTCTGAGTGGCGGTGGTTACCCACTCTGAGCCTGCTGCCTGACATGGTAGACCTTATAACTACCACGACACACCCCTCCATTAAATGAGTCTACGCTGGGCACTGGGACAAGTTTGCAACCTGATATGGTACTTGGGTTTCGTTTGTTCTTAGTTCAGCATGGCTTTGCAGTGAACACTGCAAAAGGTTTTGTCAGCCCTTTCTGCGCCTTTTTCCATTTGCTGGACCAACAGTGCTTTTAGGTTTAGATCACTTGTTGTGATAAGGTTTCTTAAACATTTAACATTCATGTTCCCTCCCAAACAGTTTGTGATGCCACTGTGGGACAGGACGATCCTCATGCCTTGAAGTCATTGAGCACATGAACTTGTCATGTAAGTTGACTGTCGACTGACAATGCACCTACTCTACGCCATGTTTTTTTCCAGAAAAATTGGCGCTGAGGTTTCGGGCAACCACCCTACTAAAAAATAGAGAATCTATTCCAAGTGAGGCAATCCATCACTCTACCAGCGTTTACCCCCCTCCCCTCCATCAAAAGGGAAGTGGCTTCATCGGTTGGACTCCATAAGGTGTTTCAATTCTTACATAGATCATAGCTGGTACCATCAAGTGAACAATCAACTTTTTGAGGGGTTTACTGAAGCAAAAAAAGGGGAAGGTGATGCAGTTGAGGACAATGTTGAGGTGCATGATTCTCGGCATTAAGATATACTGCGCATTCCCAAGAAGCGGAAAGTCTGAGGGCTAATTTTCTCAGATCCAAGGCCACTACCATTGCATTAGTGTGATGGTTGCCTGTCATTTAACATTTAGCAGGCTGCAATATGGCATCTGTGCACAAGTTTACGAAGCACTACGACCATAACAGCCAGGTTCTGTAAGACAGACCTTTCTCATGCTCGCTTCTGCAAGACCTTTTGGTCTGAGCCCACAAAACCAGATCCTACACATAGGGTCGTACTGCTTTGGTATCTGTTCTAATTTGAGGACTCTTCTGTAGTATCCATCGAAAGAGATGGTTGATTACTGTCATTAATGCTCTTTCTAGTGGGTGCTCTCTGCCACATGTTATTTACTACCAGTCTACCTCCCGATTCTGTGGAGTAGCCTCTTTTTAAGCATATAAAAAGCTACAGCACACTTAACAATAGTTCATGCTCTACGTCTGTGGGCACGGTAAGGGAAAAAAAATAAAACTGATGTTGACCAATGAGGTGGTGCTTTTATATGGCTCTGTTCAGTCACTCCGGAGCAGCAAAGTTTTAACACTCAGTCACACAACGCCACCTAGCAGTGCTAGAGCAAAGCTACAGAAAATCTCTGGCTCAGTGTGGCGCATGGGCGATATTCTAAGATGGCTAATCTGTGGTTAGTTTCCACCAGAAAGAAAGTTACTGAAGATAAGTAGCTTGTTCTTCATTCCTCCCACAAGGAGGTTGTGATGCAGCCTGGTGTATGTTTTGCTTACCTCCTTAACGTAACATACTTCTCCCTGGAAATCTTGATGCTAAGTTATTGCAATTTAGAAGTGCTTCTGAACAAGTCTTTTGGGGTTGGACTAAAAAATAAGTGTTCAGTAATACTACTGAGTGTGTTCTGGTATTTTTGTGCACAGCAAATGAGTTGAATATCAGTCATCATTGAATTTCCTTTCTAATTTGATTGGTTTGCTTAACTGCATGTATACCATGCTCACTGTCGCAAGAAGTCTCTTGTACTGCCTCTTTGTATTTGAGGTGGCTTCTGATTTGTTGATTTTGTAACATATGCCTGGACCTCACACTTAGCAACTGCCCAATTTAATGCCTTTTCGCAATTTAAATGAGTGATTCAATTAAAACAAACATCTTCACACACTGTTTACTGTTAAAGCAGTATAGCTGTATATGTGTAATTTTGTGGTTCATGCTTTCATTAGATTGTTATTTTTTTTATTTTGCAGTGTAAATGTGCTCAGTATTGGCCCGATCAGGGCTGTTGGACATATGGAAATATTAGAGTCTCGGTGGAAGATATGACTGTGTTGGTCGATTACACAATTCGGAAGTTCTGCATTCAACAGGTAGACTTTTGTGTTCATTGATCATTATGATCTCATTCCAGGAGTTGGAGATAGAAGATTTAATCTGTCCCAGTGTGCATTAACCATTATTCCTCATCTATGTGCTACATTAATATTTGTTCTGTCCATGAGTCAAAAGTTCTTTTTCAAAACAGTTAAATACATTTTTCTCTATTTAAATATAGCTATTGTTTTGAGAATATGATTAAAATTACAAGGGATAAATGAACAAGGGAATTGAGCAATACTGATTGCATACAAGTCTAAATAAGATGTTCGAGGCATATGAGCTGCAGATTGTACACTTAGCATAGATCGCCATCTGGTGTTGGGCCCGGATGTTTGCAGTTTGTTTTTGTTCTTTGGACAGTCTTTGGAAGTCACGAGTTCGGTGACTCCTCCTTCGGTCCGTACTGCGCATGGGCTTCGGCTGCATCCTCAGATTGTTTTTTTCCGCCATCGGGCTCGGATGTGATACTTCGTGCTCCGGCTTCGAACTTCTACGGTTCCAGCCTCGACGGAAAATCCTCGTTCTTCGAGTTTTCTTCATCAATCTTCATCTCTCGAAGCGGCACTTTCTCCATCCCGTACATCGGCACCGGCCTTCGGGCCCTCCTCGACTCCGGTCCCGGCCGATGGAAAGGACTCCGTTCAAAAAGTGCCCAAAATGTGGGTCTAAATTTCCCCACACCGACCTCCATCAGGTGTGTAACCTTTGCCTCTCCCCAGAACACGAGGCTAGAGACTGCCCCGCCTGCAAGTCTTTTCGATCTAAAAAGACCATCCGGGATCGAAGAGCTGGACGCACCATGGCGCACTCCTCGACCGCGGCTCCACCGGACATCTTCGGAGACGACGCCGAAGCTTCGGGGCAACTACACACCCAGCAGGAGGACGACGTCAGCGCTTCCGAGGCCGACGACTCCGACGTGGAGGACATCACACTGGCGCAGCGGGTCGTGAGTACTGTACCCCCTCCCACCCCCGCGCCCAAAACCAAAGAGACTCAGGTTACACCCTCGCCTGCAGGCCTGGGTAAAACCAAGCACACAGCTTCCATCACCCCACCTTCGGGCCCGGTGTCGAAGCCTCAAAAGTCTCACGGCAGCTCGGGCTCGCGCCAGCCGACGCCTGGTGCCGAAAAACACCATCCGGCACCGAAGAAAGTGATACCCAGCTCGACTCCGAAGCCACCGGTGCCGAAGCCTGGACTCTCGGTGCCGACGAAACACAAATCTGTCGGCACCGACGCTCCGGCGCCGAAAACTCCTTCGACGCCGAAAAAACCGGAGGTTCCAAAAAAGCATGGCGCACAGAAACCATCGAAACCCTCGGCTCCGAAAACCTCGGCGCCAGCGGACGATTCGGCGCCACTGGATCTCTTTACACCAGACCCTTTGCAAAAGACTCTATTTAAAGATCCAAAGACTGGGCTATTGACTTTAGTTGTCAAGAAAAGACGTCTTGACACACCGGCTCCCCCTCCACCGCCCAAACGGAAGGACTCTGCTACTTCTCCTCTCAGAGTGCCCTCCCCACTACCTCCTCCTCCACCTCCTCCACCTCCTCCCCCTCCCAGATCTCCGCCACGCTTACCTTATCACTCCCCGACCCCGTCCCCAGATCCGGACTTCGGGGATCCACATTATGACCCAGCGGACGCCCCAATGGACCCCACTCCACCGGGGACCCCAGACCCATGGGAAGACTACCACAACCCTGACATACCTGATATGCCTCAGGACGACCTATACCCATCCAGGCCGTCTCCTCCAGAGGACTCCTTAGGGTTTCACCACTTAGTGCAGAGAGCAGCACACTACCATGGGGTGGACATGCATAGCGAACCAGTGGAAGATGACTTCCTACTGGACACATTTGACATTCAGGACAAGTCCACGTCTATTTTGCCCATGCTTAAAGGTGTCACCAAGCATGCTGCAGAGGTGTTCAAAGACCCTGTCAGGGCCAGGGTACTGAACCCTAGAATAGAAAAAAAAGTACAAGGCGGCACCCACAGACCCTGCATACATTAAGGGCCCTGCTCCCTTAGATTCCCTAGTTGTCTCCACAGCTAGAAAGCGGGCTAACTCCCAGTCCTCAGGGGAAGCCCCACCGCCAGACAAGGAATCGAAACTTTTAGACGCGTCTGGCAAACGCACCGCCTCCCAAGCTGCAAACATGTGGCGCATTGCAAATACACAAGCGCTACTTGCGCGCTATGACAGAGCACACTACGACGAACTTGAGGCTCTTATGCAGCACCTCCCCGAAAAACACAAGCGCAAGGCTCATGACCTGATACAGGAGGGTAAACTAATTACAAACACCTCCATTAAGTGTGCCCTCGATGCAGCCGACACTGCTTCTAGAGCAATAAATACCAGTGTCCTGCTTCGTCGTCATGCCTGGCTCAGGATCTCAGGGTTCAAGCCTGAAGTCCAGGCGTCCATACTAAATCACCCCTTTGACCAGCAAACTCTCTTTGGGCCAAAGGTAGACGAAGCGCTGGAAAAGATGAAAAAGGACACAGACACAGCAAAGTCTATGGGGGCACTCCAATCACAGGCCCCTAAACGTTCCTTTCGACGCTCATCCTTTCGTAGCACAGGCAGAGGCTTCTCCACCGATAGTGCCTCTACCTCCTACAAGTCCCCTCCTCAAAATACCTTTTCAAAGGGCAACCAAAGGGGTGGTTACAGAGGCAACAACAATAAGGGCAGGGGCAAAACTAACACCACCCGATCCACAACCCCGCCCGCACAATGACTTCCCTTCCCTCCCCCCAGACCATCCCACTCCGGTCGGGGGCAGACTACAACAATTTATCCACGCATGGGAGTCCATAACATCGGACAAATGGGTGACCCAAATTTTTCGGTCAGGGTACTGTCTCGAGCTAACATCAACCCCACCCAATATCCCACCAAGACACCGTCCAATGTCTCAAGAACATTCCACACTACTCAAACAGGAGGTGCTCTCCCTCCTCCAAAAACACGCTATAGAGCAGGTCCCCGTCAATCAGCAAAATCTAGGGGTCTACTCTGTATTTCCTGATACCGAAGAAAGACGGGACCCTGAGGCCCATTCTGGACCTCCGGCCTCTCAATGCATACATACATTCAGACCATTTCCACATGGTCACCCTACAACAAGTCCTCCCGCTCCTCTGTCAGGGAGACTTTCTCACTACCTTGGATCTGAAAGACGCATACTTTCACATTCCAATACACCCTTCTCACAGGAAGTACCTCAGGTTCGTGGTGGACGGTCAGCATTACCAATTCACGGTTCTCCCCTTCGGGGTCACCACCGCACCACGGGTGTTTACCAAATGCCTAGCGGTAGTAGCAGCACAGCTCAGACGTCAACAGATTCACGTCTTCCCCTACTTAGACGACTGGCTGATAAAAGCTGCGTCCTACCACCAATGTGTGCAACATACAAACAGCACCATCCAACTGCTCCACCAGCTAGGCTTCACGGTGAACTACCAAAAGTCCCACCTCATACCATCTCACACAAAGCAATATCTCTGGGCCACTATAGACACCTCCAAAGGTATTGCCTATCCAAACTCAGCCAGAATCGCAAGCATACAAGCCTTGCGCAAAACATTCCTTCCTCAACACTCTCTTCCAGCAAGAGTGTTTATGAAGCTCATAGGAATGATGGCGTCTTGCATTTTCATAGTGCCCCATGCAAGACTTCACATGCGTCCACTTCAAGAGTGCCTAGCACAACAGTGGAACCAGGCCCAGGGTCAGCTGACGGATCTGGTGTTGGTAGACGGCCGCACCCATCACTCTCTGCAGTGGTGGAACACCACAAACCTTTCCAAAGGGTGGCCGTTCCTGGACCCGGTTCCTCAGGTGATTCTAACAGCGGACGCATCGCTCTCCGGCTGGGGAGCGCACCTCTTACACCTCACCATGCAAGGTCTATGGACGCTACAGCAAAAATCGCTCCACATCACCCATCTGGAGCTCCTGGCGATCTTTCTAGCCCTAAAATCTTTTCAAAAACAGATTTCAGGCAAAGCAGTCCTCATTCGCACAGACAACATGACTGCAATGTATTATATCCAACAACAGGGGGGGACAAACTCTCCCCAGCTCTCCCGCTTAGCCCAGAGCATATGGAGATGGGGCAATACCCCAAAACATCTTTCTCCTGGCACAGCACGTTCCAGGCGTACAAAATACCGTGGCAGATCTGCTCAGCAGACAAACGCAACAACTACACGAATGGGAACTGCATCCACAAGTTCTTCACCCATTCTTCCAACAGTGGGGGCATCCTCAGATAGACCTCTTCGCCACCCACGAAAACAAAAAATGCCCAAGCTTCGCCGCCAGATACCCACACCCATTGTCCAAGGGCAATGCGATATGGATGAACTGGTCAGGCAGATTTGCATACGCCTTTCCACCTCTCCCGCTAATTCCATTAGTGGTAAGGAAGCTACAGCAGCACTCCCTCACACTCATTCTGGTAGCCCCAACATGGGCCAGGCAGCCGTGGTACACCACACTACTACAGCTATCGGTGGTACCACATCAAAAACTGCACCTGTCCCCATGCCTCCTAACCCAGAACCATGGAGAAATCAGGCACCCGGACCCAGCTCAGCTCAACCTTGCGATCTGGCTCCTGAAATCTTAGAATTTGGATACCTTAACCTTCCCCCTGATTGCATGAACATCATCATGGAAGCCAGACGTCCTACCACTAGAGCATGCTATGCCGCAAAGTGGAAAAGATTTGTAATTTACTGCCGTAACAATACAATCAACCCTTTAGATGCATCCATACAGCACATCATATGCTATCTGCTCCATCTTCACAGGTGTAACCTGGCATATTCATCCATACGCCTACACCTAGCAGCTATCGCTGCTTATCTACAAAACAGACAGCATTTATCACTGTTCAGAGTGCCCGCTATTAAAGCCTTTATGGAAGGCCTTAAACGAGTAATTCCTCCCAGGGCACCACCTTCCCCTGTATGGAATCTAAATGTAGTTCTTACATGGCTAATGGGTCCACCCTTCGAACCAATGCATAAATGTGAGCTACAGTTCCTCACCTGGAAAACAGCTTTCCTCGTAGCTATCACTTCCCTTAGAAGGGTTGGTGAAATACAAGCGTTCACTATACAGGAACCCTTCCTACAAATACATCACAGCAAGGTCATACTTCGTACAAATCCGAAGTTTCTGCCCAAGGTCATTTCCCCCTTCCATCTCAATCAATCGGTGGAATTACCTGTCTTTTTCTCGCAACCTCAATCTGTTGCAGAGAGGGCCTTACACACACTCGATGTTAAAAGGGCTTTGCTGTACTACATACAAAGAACGCAACCCTTCAGGAAGACTAAACAATTGTTCGTTTCCTTCTCTCCACCACATAAAGGCAACCCCATCTCTAAATCAGGGATAGCTAGGTGGATTGTAAAGTGTATACAAATTTGCTATCAAAAGGCAAAAATAACATTATCTGTTCCACCTAAAGCCCACTCTACTAGAAAGTTAGGGGCTTCTATGGCTTTTCTAGGGAACATACCCTTAGATGACATCTGCAAAGCAGCCACATGGTCAACACCTCACACCTTCACAAAACATTACTGTGTAGATGTGTATTCCAAGCAGCAAGCTAGTGTGGGCCAGGCTGTACTAAAGACACTTTTTCAAACCACTGCAACGGATACCGGTGGTCGCCGCTAAGGTTGGGTACTGCTATATAATCTATGCTAAGTGTACAATCTGCAGCTCATATGCCTCGAACGGAATATGCTACTTACCAGTATGCATCTGTTCTTGGCATGTAGAGCTGCAGAGTTGTACACGCCCACCCGCCTCCCCGGCTACCTGTATCCGTTCCAGTCCATCTTATTTAGATACAACACACATGGGTTTCTCACTGTTATTACTACGCTCCATCATTTCCCTGTTGGCGAAAAACAATCTGAGGATGGAGCCGAAGCCCATGCGCAGTACGGACCGAAGGAGGAGTCACCGAACTCGTGACTTCCAAAGACTGTCCAAAGAACAAAAACAAACTGCAAACATCCGGGCCCAACACCAGATGGCGATCTATGCTAAGTGTACAACTCTGCAGCTCTACATGCCAAGAACAGATGCATACTGGTAAGTAGCATATTCCATATTCATGATCAGTGGGCTGCCTATGAAATCTCAACATGGTATTAGCCCAAAAATACATTATCGTCTATGATATATAATGGCCTACTTTCTTTCGCTGTTTGATATAAGCAGATTTGTCAAATGCTTGATTGTGACTCACTATTTGTCTTTCATAAATGATTGCATAACTCGTGTCATAACCTGCTCTAATTGTCCAAACCCTGTTTGACCACTTCTCTGCAAAAGCACCTCCACTTCAGATACCTTGCCCTTTACCGGCTATTGTCACAGGTCAATCAACTTCCTTGCTGTTAGACCTGTCCAGTCATGTCTTCGGGCCCCACTGTGCCATCAATTCACATGCTCCGTCGTCTTTTCACAGCCAGATTGACCCTTTGGTTGGATACCAGCTCTCCTATTCCCTTTCCCTGCTATTTCTTCCATACAGCAAAGCATTCCTGATTATGCTGTGTTGCAGTACACCATCTTCTCCTGACTCCTGCTATGCAATCTTTACATGCTCAGTGCAGGACAGGATTCTTCAACCGCCATGTCATTGCCTCTGCCTATCCAGATATCCTAGGATGGCAGTCCAATCTAAACACTTAAATGCTGTGAAAGCTCATTTAATTAATAGAACATCCCAGACACTTCTCCTGTCCCAGTATGTCAGACCTGCCAATCATCTTGCTTGCTATTTCTCTGTCAGTCCTTGCCATTCATTTATTTGGTATAAATCATACCTGTTGCTCAGTTAGGACTTCTTCGTACTTGTATTTTGCATTCCGGTCTGGCATACTTTACTAGTCACATCACCTGGACTTTGTTAACTTTGTCACCATTTTCACCCACCTTTCTCTTCCCTTCGCACACCCTTCAACAGTGCCACTATGTGCCTTCATGTGACCATGTCCGTCCAGTCTCCTGCATTGCATCCGTAAACTTCTCAGTCGATCCACCTCATCCCTGTCATTGTCCATGGTCTGCATCACTAGGTGGCAATTCTAACTTATGCTTAGGTAGAAAGTTTTAGGTAACTCTGAAAAAGAAAATTGAATAAACATTTAAAATTAAGAGAACGTACTTTATTCCTGGATTCAGCCACCTTTTCTCGTTTTGTATTTTCTGCCTTATGGGATCCCTGGAGTAATCTGCGCTTCTCAGCCACAATGATATATTTATGTTCAGTTTTCCATTGACTCTCAGGTTGGAGATGTTACCAACAAGAAGCCACAGCGACTTGTCACTCAGTTTCACTTCACCAGCTGGCCTGACTTTGGGGTTCCGTTCACGCCGATTGGTATGCTGAAATTCCTGAAAAAAGTAAAAACATGTAACCCCCAATATGCAGGAGCGATCGTTGTACACTGCAGGTTTGTTAAAACCTTTTTCTTTTAACAACTTCCTTTCTCTCTACTCTGCCACTCTTTAGATCATCAAGCATACTGACTTCTGATGTATTTGCATGGAAAGTCATACACTAGCATCTAGAAATGTTTACTGCATCAGACCATTGCACCATCACTGTGGAGGGCCGTCACTTTCCCAATTGCTAATCCTTCCCTCTGCCTTATAATTTGTTTCAATGGCTTTACTTATAGAAATGACACTTTATCTAAGAATGATAAGTGTCCCACTACACTTTTCAACATGCATAGTACGCATGTTTGAGCACTGCCAGGTTTAAACATCTCATTTAATGTTTCACCATTATATTATATTGATTTGCATAGCACACTAATCACCCAGAATTACTATTAACGCCTTCCCCCCACTCCCCCGTGCTAAGCCTTTGTTTGGCTACTTGGGGTAGTTCACGCTTAGGCCCCTGTAACTTTTTGACCTCATAAGGTATCCGTGCCAAATATGCGTCCTTTTCTTCTAACATCATGGGGATTCTAACGGTACCCAGGATTTGTGGATTCCCCTGGAGGGGACCCAGAAATTAGCCAAAAAACAGCTAAATTGTGGGGGGTTTTGGGGGGAAAGGTGCTGTAAATGAAAGCATCTGGTTTTTCCCCTGCAAATGGTATCAACGAAGGGATTGTGGGACCGTAATCACATTTTTCCCAGCTTTTAGGGACTGACCGACTTTTGTCAGAAAACCTACGTTTTGTACACAGTTTTGGCATTTTACTGGGATATAGCCTATTTTTGCTAACTTTTGTGCTTTCAACCTTCTTCCAGTTAATGGTAGAAATGGGTATGACAGCATCCTGGAAAACTATATATTTTAGAAAAGTAGACCACATTCTTAATTCAGCAAGGGGTCATTTGTGTAGATCCTTCAAGGTTTCTTTATAGAAACTAACAGTTGAATTTAGGAAAAAGTGAAAATTAGTTCAAAAACCAGCCATTTGTGCCAACGTTTTCACCTGTAACTTCTTCTGATTGTGACAGCAGTTTGAAAGCAATATACCGTTACATCCGCTGGACCTTTCTGGTTTTGAGGATGTACAGGACTTGTAGGTTCACCAAGAACCCGACTAACCTAGAGCTAATAACTGAGCAGCGTCTTGCAATGGTTTTTTATTATGTACCGGGTATATAGCAATTAATTTGGGAAAATATATACATGGAAAAATCGGTATGAAAGACACCTATGTATTTCTGAAATTGGAACAAAATATGGAGTTTAGAAACCGTAGATATTTGCACATTTCCAAAATTGTGAGTACCCATACTTGTATGAAAATTATAGGTCATTTTTCAAAATGACTTCTATTTTACACATTGTCTTTCATTTGGAAGGCAGAAATGCATCGAAAGTCAATAGGTAATAACAGTTGTTCTACAATTCTGTGTTACTCTAAGTCTCCCGATAAAAATGGTACCTCGCTTGTGTGGCTAGGCCTAGTGCCCGCGACAGGAAAGGTCTCAAAACGCAACGTGGACACGCTTTATTTTTACAGTCAAAACTGACCCTTTTTTAGGTCTCACCTGACCCAGCGCATGCGCTGATCTGGCGAGACTTTTAGTAAGGGCTTAAAAAAATGCTACCATGGCTGGCCTACAGCTTGCGTGCATGTGCGCGGGCGCGCGCTTACGAGCAGAGGCGCCATATGGCTTTCCTCGTCATGCTCATTAAGCGCATTGCTGGCCGTGCTTGATCGCGATCACTTTTGCGGCCGCACGGTCAATGCTTGTGTAATTAAGGCGTGAGTCTTTCATTATTATAAAATCCTCGCTGATGGATTATTGACAGATTAAAATTATTTCTTAACACCGAACAGAATTGAAGAATTGTGAACACAGTATACTTGGGAACAAACTTTCCCCGCCAACACGCCTTATCTTCATGCCCCATCTGTCTTTCGGCAATTCACGGAATACGCAGCAGCTTTCTTCAGGGGAAGAATCAGTTCTACCGCTAGGGTTCGCCACCACACTAGACTTGCGGCGCTCCCAGTCCCTACCCCTCCGGCGCAGTTGTTTAGTGTTTACACGATCTTCAGCCGTCTCCGCTCCTGGTTCCTGCTCTTTTCCTCTCACTCTCTAGTAGTCGGCGGCTCTCAGCTCAGTTTATGCTATACATACGTGTGCAACAAGCGCCAAGAGACATTTCAGTTTGGGATATGCACTGTATTTAATGCGGTTTATTTGAGAGTTTGGACAAACCTTAATATGGTGCTCTCTCTGCTCCTAAAGAAAGGCACGAGAAAAACAAACAAACCCACTTTTTTAAAATATTTTGCATTCCTAATATTTTTTTATGCATTGGTAAACATGTATCTCTCAAGGGTTGGGGCTTTGCTAAGTAGTATACGAAAAACAGGGACATCTGTTAACACAATTATGTTTTATGGAAACAGCATTAGCTCACTTTATCCCTTCATCACTTAAAGGAGCCAAAAGGACCTGCTGCTACACTGATGACACCTTTGCCATTATCTCTTAAGCTCCTCTCCTTTTTTAAAAGCTTCACACAAAGTGCGGGCGCCTATTTTACTCCCAGGTAAACAGATGTCCGCCCTTCAAGAATGTGTCTGATTGAACACCTCCAGTCTTAGTTTTATTGACTTAGCGCAAGGAACTGCCTTTTAGTAGAGGAGTGGTAACGTATTTACAACATGCTCGTTCCCTTCAAATCCACACCTCTACTGTAAATGTTTGTTTCCCTGAGACTGCACTACCCATTTGCAAAGGTTAAAACTCAGTTTACTTTCTTAGCTGCTAAGCCCTGTGTTAATGCTTCAGTCTAACCAATCCTGCTCCAATGAAAGGTGTGTCTTCATCCTACACAAAGTACTGAGGTGTAGTTTAACAATAGAAAAGGTGAGCGCTAGGGACAGCACACACCTTTGTTCCGCCGATGACGTCACAGAAAGTGCAATACGCAACCATTGACCTTTCTGCCAGGCAATGGAATTTTTTTCTGAATGCTGACGAGTTCAACTTGAGCAATCCTTGATAAGAAGAATACTCAAATATACTCTATTTCAATGTGCTCGTAAAATGCTGATGGATAGAAAAATGGTGCCTAAGAGCCTGGTACTCCTCCTGATCAAAAAGGAGGAAGCAGCACAAATAAATTATTGTTACTGGCCTAAACCTAGCAAAAGGTATATGGATGCCTACTTCAAAACAAGCATTGGCATAGCCAATAGGTTTCGCCTTTGGGACCTTATAAGTGTTTAGCCATGCAACAGTTGATGTTGGTGCACCAAAGATATTGTGTTGCATAACTAAATACTTATAAGGACCTATTGGCTATGCCAATGCTTGTTTGCAAAGTGCCTAGCTGTAGATTTTGAACGCTAGCTGTGCTGGCACCTAGGGAAACCTAGCAAACCTATACATTTTTTAAAAACTAGACACACAGGGGAATCCAGGATGGGTTGGTTTGACTGACTCTCACCAGGTTCTATTATCATGAATCCCCATTGCAAACCAACATTTTCCTCACATTTCTGTGGTGGAAAGTTCTGGAATCTGCGTGGATCCACAAAATTCCACCCACCCCGCGTTCCCCAAAGTCTTCTGAGACAATGGTACCTCACTTGGGATCAATTTCTTGCAGACACCTGCACCTAGTAGAGGTATTCATAAATCTTCATCCGCTCCGCCCACCTAGTGGGGGAGCATCCAATAATAAAAATGGTGACAGTCATTTTACTACTAGTGACTTTACTTGCAGATTTTCACCAGATGCCTGTAGGGGTAATACAGAAACCCACATACATGATCCATATCTCACACACCTGATACACATTGTCCTTGCAATCACATAAATACATCCCACACCTTAGGCTCCCTAACACTTCATATTCTCTTTTTCCAGCTAAATTTGAGGTTTGCTGTGCATTATGTGTAGGAAAACGTTGGAGAATCCACGCAAGCCATACCTCAGTAAACACACCCGCGTGTCTACTTTTTCAAAATGTGTGGGTTTGGTAGTTTCACCAGATAGCCGCCGAACACGGGGCCAAAAATCCAGGTGACCCCCCTTGCAAAAACCAGGTTGTTTTGTGATAGGTAATTTTGATGTTCCCTCAATAAGTTTTGGACCCTTGCCTGTCGTGGGTACTTGACTCACCCACGCGAGTGACGTATCGTTTTTATCGGGAGACCTGGGTGAACGCTGGGTGGTAGGAATGTTTTGGATTCACGTAGATTCCAGAAATTTCCCACAAAAATGTGAGGAAAAAAGTGATTTTTTTTCAGCTAAATTTGAGGTTTGCAGGGCATTGTGGGTAGGAAAATGTTGGGGGATCCACGCAAGCCATACCTCGCTGGACTCCCCTGGGTGTTTACTTTTCAGAAATGCGTGGGTTTGGTGCTACTTGAACTTTGGGGTAGCTATTTGAATATTTTGCAAAGCATGCCTAGGATGAAGAAGCAGTTGACCGGAGTAGTCCTGGTTAGCTTGTTGTCAAGAATGATGACTAGAATCCTAGCGTGGTCAGTGAGGGCATGTGTAGGTTTGAATTCTGAGGATCACCAGGATGTGTCCCATGGGGAGCTTTTCTTTCTGAAAATCAGTACTAGTCTTGTCCTTTTTGAGCTTCAGGCAGTTGTCCTTCATCCATTCGACGACATCTGTCATGCAGTTGTGCTGAGTCTTCGATATTCCTCTCAGTTTGAGAGGTCATCATGGCAGCCACTAAGAACGTATACGCCTGCCATTGGGACAAGTTTGAGGATTGGTGCACTAAAAAACATGTTAACCCTCTTTGTGCACCCTTGTCTGAAGACTTGCTGCTTGTTTGATATTTGGCCTGGAAAGGCCTTGCTCTGGACACAGTTAAAGGGTACCTTTCTGCCATCTCACCTTTTTTGTGGTCGACCTATCCTCTCCCCTCCCCCCCCCCCCCCAAGACCATCACTCTGCCTGCTTCTATTCTCTGTCTTACCCTTCCAAGGAGGAGAGAGTGCAACATTAGGAGACTCCTTTTATATTGATTGCACCTCAGACCATTGGGTGGGCGATCAGTTCTTTATTTGGTTAATCGTAACAGACGGGCAGGACTGTGCAGAAATAAACCATCTCTGATGGATAGTATCTTGCATAGTAATCTGCTAGGCATTGTCAAAGGATCAACCCCCTGATGGCTCATGGTCTCACTCCACCAGGGCCAAAGCATCCACTACTTTGTTAGCAATAGGCTACCTGTCCTGGACATCTGCCAGGCTGCTACGTACATAAAACAGTACTGCTTCGACAGTCAGGTCCACCATGATGGGAATTTCGCCCATTCGGTCCTCCGGGCCATTTTGGTCTAAGCCACTTCTCAAACCCACTTCAAGGTGGATATTGCTTGGGTATCTATTCTAAGGTGAGGAATCTGCAGTTTGAAGTCACTATCAAGAAAATATTACTTACCTTTGTTAATGCTTTTTCTTGTATGGACTCTATCTAACTGCAGATTCCTCACCAACCCTCACTTCCTCTCCATTCTGCCAGCTGGCATCTTCATCCAAAAGATCCTGTTTGACTGTACGCTGGTCAAAACAGAAATATTGTTTTTTACGTGGCTCTGCACTTTTGGTGTGTAATAGTCACAAAAGAAACTGATGTCAGCACGCCGATGTAACACTTGTATGGCCCTTAGACATCCCTTTTGGTGTGACGTGAAGTTGAATGAGGCCACCTACCAGCACACAGCAGTACCGTTCAAGATTTTCCGGATCCTGTCTAAAGCATGGGTAGTATTCTAAGGAGAAGAATCTGTGGTTTTTACTACAAGTAATTTGTTCACTTGATCTCAGAATTTGCAAGGCCATAGTGTGCCAGACTAGGTTAAGTACCTTGTTTCAGACATCTGCACCATCCACACATTAGCCATCGCATCTAGTGAGCACTGGTTTTCACTCTATGCTACTTATATGTATCTACTGACTCACATGCTGTGAACAGAAAATGCTACTTGCCCCATAACAATTGGTCATACCACATAGTACTGAAGCTTCACAGGCCCTCGCCCATCTCCCTCGAGGCCTTCATCTTTTTCAGCTATCTTTCTTACTGTATTGCCTCACACATTGGCCTTGATGCACCATACTTGGATTGACACTCCATACATTCTCTCACCTGCTGTGCAAAGATAATCTAACATGGAGTTGGTGCCCATGTGCGAGGTATATCAAAAGGAGTCACACCATAACTCATGACTACACGGACTTCTTGGAATCAAAACAACTTGGAAATGTCCGAACCCAACACTAGATTGCAGGAGTGCGTTAAGCTTGTGAATTTACACCACTACAAGCTACAAACAGATGCTTTAAGTAGCCTTTCTCGTCATTCTCAGAACTTCCCCAGCCATCCTCTTATTCAGAAAGAATCTGAAGAATCCCTTCATCAGATGACACTACATTCCTGCATGATAGCGGTCAGGTCCCATAATTGCATCACTGTATATTCGTCTTAATTCTATCCAAGTGTTTCCAGAAATGTCCAGTGTTCTGTTTCTTCCCATCTTGGTTTCCACTTCATAACAACCCATTCTTACAAATGTGATTACCAACAGATCTGTTCACAAGGCAGTGTAAAGTTACCCTTTGAGCCGTCTTGTCCACTAAGATTGTATAACTACTTGATTTTCAACCAACCAGACTTTTCCATACTTTCAGATCTGGCTTGCTCATTCTCAGATGTGGGTATAGTTCTACAATACAAAAATGATTCTCACCATATTTTGTTGATACACATTTTCTCAAAGCACATATACTGCAACATCAAATCACATTCACAAGTTGACATAACGTATTAGGCAATCATCATACCAAAGAATTAACATTAATAATCTTACTTTTCATATGAACCTTGTGCACAGTTTAGTATGTTCTTTTCTTTATAGTATGTGTTTGAAATTTGGTTTGTAACTCACACTTGTTGCTATTTCAGTGCGGGAGTAGGTCGAACTGGGACATTCATAGTCATTGATGCCATGCTGGACATGATGCATGCAGAGAAGAAAGTAGACGTGTTTGGTTTTGTAAGCCGAATCCGTGCTCAGCGATGTCAAATGGTACAGACTGATGTAAGTAACAGCATCCTTTCATTTATTTTTGCTCTTTCTTTATTCCAATAAACAGTGTCACTGAATTACTTATGAACTGTCTTCAAAATATTCTGATGACACGTTAATTCTGGTTCCTAACCTAGACACACTTTAAATTCGTTGATGTTTGCATACAATAAGGCCCTGTGACTGTGTCACAAAGAGAAATGTATTTGTGGAGTTTGAGTTCTCCACACATGTTGATTTAAACCAACGCCTAGGCTGAGATCTCTGTCTGGATGGAATTGATCAATTTCTTGCAGACACCTGCACCTAGTAGAGGTATTCATAAATCTTCATCCGCTCCGCCCACCTAGTGGGGGAGCATCCAATAATAAAAATGGTGACAGTCATTTTACTACTAGTGACTTTACTTGCAGATTTTCACCAGATGCCTGTAGGGGTAATACAGAAACCCACATACATGATCCATATCTCACACACCTGATACACATTGTCCTTGCAATCACATAAATACATCCCACACCTTAGGCTCCCTAACACTTCATATTCTCTCCTTCCTAGTCAAAATGTAAACATTCGTTGGCGTTACAGAAAATGGGAAGTGTTTCTTTTTCAGTTCCCAGATATGTTTACGTTGTTCCTAGTTATTGTTAAAGAAGAAGAGCACACCTTGCTCATTTGTTTTCACTTTTAATTTGCCTATTTGTGAATTTGAGGTCCATTGCATTTGCACATTTGTTGTTGGTCCAAATATTTGTGTTCATGGCATGTATACCTGTGGATACACATGCTGTGGATACTCCTGCCATCTAGTGTCGGGCTCGAACGTGTACAACTAGATTTTTTCCAAAGAAGTCTTTTAAGTCACAAACTATAGTGAGTGACTGTTCCCTTAAGCATACTGCACATGGACATAGCTAGATTGCTTTTTGCCATCATCTGGTTCAGACGTGCTTCACTGAGGCTGCTTGGCAGACTTGGCTGGGTTCTTTTGAATTTTCTCTGTTTCTGATAGTTCATCAAACAATCTCCGCATCAGTTTCTTCGTCAACGATGGCGACAGTAGAACATTCTGCGTCATCAATGATCTCTGGCGTGTTGCCCCGGCCGGGCCTTCTTCAACATCAGTCACCTTCAACAATGATCGCAGCACCTTTTCGATACTGTCCACAGTGCCACTCGAAGTACTTGAGAACAGACCAGCACGCAGTCTGCAATCTGTGCCTTCTTCATACCACAACGAGGTTTCCCGCTCTGCCGGTCTTGCATTCAGATCCAAGAAAAACATCTGGAATTATTGTGATCTACGCCTAGCACGAGGTGCAGTGGAGCAACAAAGGGGAGAGGAGATTCCTGTTATCTTCGGGGAAGACATTGAATAGGATTAAGTCGAGGAATTAGACACCGGACAGGTAGCCAGGAGGGAAGGCAGTTTTGATACTGTTGGACCTCTCTGCAGCTTTTGATACCGTGCCCCATGACCTCCTTTTGTGTAGACTCCAAAGATGTGGTATAGGGGGGCTCTGCCCTGCAGTGGTTTACATCTTACCTGGAAAATCGTCAGCAAACAGTCTGGTCTCCCCCTTTTGCGGCCCCTTTCCTACTACTTAATGTAGGTGTTCCACAGGGATCTATTTTAAGCCCTACTCTGTTTAATGTGTTTATGGTCCCCTTGGCGCCGTTGGCAGAACAATACGACACCAAAATCCTATCTTACGCCAATGACACACAACTGTTGTTCACGTGCTGTGAGGATGAGCCCCTGAATGGGAATGAGATAAACACCTGCCTGTCAGCAGTATTTGAGTGGTTTAAACAGAATCAACTACTGTGAAATTCTGAGAAATCAGAAATTATCTTCTTTGGTCACAATCCGGGGGATGAGTGGCGTGAATGGTGGCCACAGAACATGTCCCCTCCTGCTACCTCAGCCACAACTGTAAGAATCTCGGAGTGAAAATGGGTGCAGATATGTCAATGAAATCCCAGGTCCACATGTTTTGGCCTACTGAAATTTTGAGAAACTTCCTCCCACTACTCCCGGTTTCCCACAGGAAAACAGTAGTACAAGCACTGATTTTGTCCCGCCTTGATTATGTAAACGTTCTTTATGTCTGCCTTCCTGATTATCTTCTCGGCCGTCTACAGGTGGTGCAAAACGCCGCAGCTAGAGCTTTACTTATGGTGGACCTCAGGACACACATGACTCCTCACCTGAAGTCCTTGCACTGGCTTTCAGTACGAAAGAGGGCACATTTCAAGGCATTGGTGCTGGCTTATAAGGCCTTCCACACCATTGAGGCCTTATATCTGAGAAACAGGTGCCAGCACTGTGTTCCATCTAGAAGTCTGAGGTCTTCAAATCAGCTGCTCTCGCAGATCCCAAGGTTCTCCCGCTCTCATCTGTGTGGGCGGTCTTTCCAGGTGGTAGCTTCTCGGCTCTGGAATAACCTGCTGCCAGCCTTGCGTCAGGCTCAGGACCTCCTCAGCTTTACATGTGGATTAAAAACTTGGCTTTTTGCACAATAGGTCAGCGGCCCTGGGGCTGCCTGCTCTGCTCTGTCACTGGTTCTCCTTTCCTAGTGCTGGGACACTCCAAGGAGTAGCCGCGCGCTTTATAAGTACCCAATAACATAGTAACATAACATATCATAGCCACGTTCAGCCTGGAGCCAGAGTCGTTATGGGAGTCGGAAGGGTTGGAACCACAGCGGGCTTTGACTTACTGCGTTCACGCAGTGAGTACCGCACCCGAACAACGCACTGAGCCCCTCTGTGAGGGGTGGGGGGGGTCTGGCTTAGAGACCTCATTCCCAGTCAACCGGACTGCCACTGTTTTCTAGCCCTGGCTAGCACCAATCTGAAGCTTCGGTATCGACATCTGGCCCTGCTCCAGCACAGAGTCAGCACCCCAAAGGCAAAAGTTCCACGACGTTGACAACCTCTGCGACGCCCACTATTGCAACAAATCCAAAAGGCACTTCAGAGCTAAGCAGCCATTGATGCCAAAATCCGCTTTGGGCTCTAGGATAAGCTTTATGCCAAAGCCTCCATCGGAGTTGACCCAGCTGCCAATGAGGACAGCTCTGGAACCCAAGCATGCATCTAACTCAAAATCAATTTCGAAGCTCAAACAGTCAACGCAGCCCAGTTGTCCCTTAACAGTGGACTCCGAGGTGCAGCAACCTATCCTTCAACACCTTCAGGAAGAGATGGAGTCTCTGCATCAGTGCTTGTGTATTCATCTAAACACAGGCAAAATCATCCTCAAGTCTCCGCCTCCGGTTCGCCAGAGTCTTCCTAGAAAGAGGCATCTTACCTTTCAAGAACATATAACCATGGAGCCATCACCAACTTCTAAGCACAAAATGAGACATGATAGGGGTACACGCCCTCCACCTCAGACAGGGACTTACCCTCCTCTTCTTCCTACACCACCCTGCTTCCCCAACTACCACTACCCCATATTACCCAGCGGTACTTTAGAGGGTCATACAAAGGGAGTAACAATAGAGGTAGAGGAGGAGGGGCTAAATCTGCCGACCTTGCCAAACAGTGACTCCCTTTCTCTGCCCCGCCCCCCCCGACCATACAACACCTGTCTGTGGAAGACTACAAGGTTTCTTACTATAATGGCAGAACATCACCTCAGACTAGTGGGTCCTAGCTATTGTGGAACACTGGTATTGCCTGGAGCTCACTGCAGCACCACCAGCCGTACCACTTCGACCACACTTCCTCTCACTTCAACATCTGCATCTTCAGAAAGACTAAGTAAAAGCCCTATTAAAAAAGAGTCCTAAAGCCAATGCCACACCACCACAGAAATACTGGGGTGTTCCCTGTATTTCTTAATTCCCTACAAGGATGCTCTCAGGCCTATCCCAAACCATCGGCAACTCAACAAATATATCAAATCAGAGCATTTCCACATGGTTACGCTCAAAGTTGCCACACTGCTCCTAAAACAAGGTGACAATACACCCAGCACATTGATGTTACCTCGGATTTGTGGTAAATAGCCACCATTATCCATTCAAAGCTCTCCCACTTGGGCTCACCACTGTGCCCAGTGTTTTCACAAACTGGCTGTGGTTGCGACTCACTTTCGAAGGACCAGCATCTAAATCTTTCCTTACCTAGACGATTGCCTGATAAAGTGCTCAAGCCATCGACATTGTCTTGCTTACATGCAGCAAACTTTAGATGAACTCCACAATCTGGGTTTTACCATAAACTTACAAAAATCCCAACTACAGCCATGACAGATTCAACCCTTTCTAGTGTCCATGACAGTAAATGCTTATCACAGTCCTGCCCAAATCCAAGCTTTTCATTATCTGCTGCTTTTTTTCTAGCCAAATGGTCAGCTAACAGTCCGCACGATTATGCACTTGTTGTGTACGATGGTGTAAGAGAGTAGGAGCTGCACTTACGTTGCCCCAATTATTTTCTGATTTATACACTGTTTTCTGGCTATAGTCTGGCTGGGACCCTGCTAATCAGGGCCCCAGCCTCTCTGTTCTCTCTAAACAACTTGAGAGTGCATATTAGATGCACTAGTGATTGGATACTGTGGTACGTTATGAGCCCCTAGTATATGGTATCTTGGGTACCAAGGGCATAGGTACTTCACAGGCCTACCAGGGGCTGAAGCATGTATTATGCCACCCCTGGGAAGCAGACTAAATCTGACACCACAGGCCTGCTACTGCAGCCTGGGTGAGGTAGTGTTAGCACTCCTCACTGAGGTATAGGTTCCCTATATCTCACCTTACACACACATATAAAGCTATCAGTCACCCCGAAGGCAGGCCCTATCAATCCTGAGGGCAGGGTGCTTGGTTTCCATGTGAAGGGGTGCCTCTGCCTGAGCAGGGCCCCTCTGCAGCTGACAGTCTATTCTCTGTGGCTGTTTGTGGATGCGGTTAACCATATACTCTTAAGTGCATTATAACCTAGCGGTAAATGCTAACTTTGGGATGGCTGCATCAAAACATGTTGTGTTTGTTGTCAAACGCTTTGGAATCATACCCCCACACCAGTAACTGGTGTGGGAGTATGATCCCACCCTTCTAGAGGGATAGACATGTACCTACTGTGGAAACACGGTAGAATCCTGAAAGAGCCCTGGCATCACAAAATTGATGCCACCAGCACAGACACTGGGCTGCCCTCCTGCTGCTGACCGAAACTCGCAGTGGAGTAGGCCCAACAATAGGCATCCTGTCACAGGGAGGTGTCACCACCTTCCAGACAAGATTTAGTGTATTGGGGCTGGGTGGGTGCACTCCTAGAGTGCTTTGAAGTCCTGCACTGGGGGAGCAGTAGGCTCCTCTGTGCATATGCCAGCTCAAACCGGTTCAGGGGCTACCTGCCCCTGCTCTGGCGCGAAACTGGACAAAGGGAAGTGGGTGTAACCACCCACTCCCCTGATCCTCCCATAGGAGTGGTCATAGTGCTAGTCCCTCCCTTTCTTTTAGTATAAGATAGGGAACCCTTGCCATTGCAAATTAGATATCCCTGGAAGACGCTCTACAAGAAGAATCCTGGACCTTCGACGTTCCACTACCTTTGGAAGACTGAAGAATCTCGCTTGGAGTCAAGGAGTGACTCCCCTGCTTGGCAGGCACCAAAACTTTGCATCAACGTCGCAAACTTTCCCGCCAGAGTCCGGAAGTCCTTGCAGCCCCGGAAGTGGATTTCCTGACTTCTTGACGGCCATCGTGAGTCCCCAGCAAAGCTGAGGCGAGTGGACCCCACGAGAGACCAGGAACAGAAATACCCGGATACCGTGCACTATTGTCAAGTGCAACCCCTTCACGACGTTCTACGAACTTATGCATTGGACCACGTGTGGTCCAAGCCTCCAGCAGGATTTCCACCGTAAATCAGAGGCCTACCTCATCCTGAGTGACCGTGGGCTCCTGTGAAGTGAATCCTCCCGAGGCGTCTTCGCGATCCCTTGCCAGTTGGCTTGTGGGTTCCCTGAAGACTTTTTTACAGAACCAAAAGGCTCCCCTGGTTTCTCCAGGCCTGCCCTGACTTACCCTTGCTGGGTGAGTCCCTCAGACCTTGCTGGTGTGCACTGCTGACTTTCTTCACATTCCACAAGACTTGCTGTTGCCAAGGCTTGTTGGCTCCAATCCGGTTGCCGACACCTCAGTAAGCTGCAGACATCGTGGGACACTCCGAATCCAGCTCCTGGTTGTCGTCGACGCCTCCTGGACCTCGTGGCTGAAGAGTCAAGACACCCGTGATCACCTGAAATCGCCCGACGACTGTGGGCATCCATCTTCCTGGGCCCAGGTCAATGCCAAGTGACTCTGAACACGGACTCCTCTGCTTTCAGGTCTTCTTTCTTCAGAATCCAGCCTTGGATTCCACCGGACACTTCTCCTGTCTTCACAAGCAGCAAGTCTTCTTTGGCTCCCATTGAAAACGACGCCGCGACTGACACCAAAAGAGACCTATGCACCTGGCTTCCCTGGGTGAGGTAACTCGTGCACACCGGTGCTTCTGTGTGTGTTGGCTCTCGAACTACTTGCCCTGTAAGTGACTTGCTTGTAGACTCTCCCGAAGTACCCTAAATCTTTAAAATTCCAACCGCGACTTGCTCCATTGAAGTCTATTGGGATCCGCGGCTGTGTTCTCACACTGCATGCGTCTCCCGTGGGTCCTTTACTGACCTGCCTTGGGTGGATTAGTGAGGCCCCAGCACTTCTGAAGGCCCTAGGCCTTCTCCCTTCTCAAGTCGTTCTTCTTATACCTATTTTTTAGTATATGGTCTGGTACGCCCCTAGGTCCCCAGCTATACAAGTGCTTAATTTGTTGTGAAACATTGATTTGTGCATATGTTCCTGACTTCTAATCTCATGAAGAGATTACTAGAGTGTGTCTAGAAATAAATACATATATATTTTATATATATACCTGTGTGGTGTCTTTTCATTTGGTAATTCAAGAGATTATAAGGTAAAACAAGCTGCTTTACATTTCTCAGAGACTTAGCCTGAAGGCTGCTCTCCACAGCTACCACTAGGATAGCTTTCTTTAAAAGGTTGGCTTAAACCTATCTACCATAAGAGTCGAATTGTACTGGTGCAAGGTGGCCACTTTAACTAGTGACCAGCATATACCAGGCCAACTTCTCACAGATGGCATCTTCTATTGCCATTGTATTGCATGCCAGACTTCACATGCATCCACCCCAGGAATGTTTAGCGGAGCAGTGGTCACAGGCAGAGGGTTAATGGGAGGATCTAGTGTTGTTAAAGGCTATAGCACATCACTGTCTGCAGTGGTGGAACAGCAAAAATGTGCAACAGGGCAGGCTTTTTCTAGACCCTATTTGACAGGTGACAGTTTCCACGGATGCATCCCTCACAGGCTGGGGAGCACACCTACCAGAAATCCATGTGCAAGGTCTGTGGACCCCCCTACAACAAACATCTCTCATAAATTACCTGGAGCTGTTGGCGATTCAGCTAGCATTCAAGGAGTTCTTCTGCCACATTCATCCCAAAACGGCCCTGATCAAAACAGACATGACTGCCAGTGTCCTACCCTCAGAAACAGGAAGGCACACATTCACCGCCAACTCAAACATTAAAACATAAAAAAAATTAAAACTATAGTCTTAAATTAACGCCCTGGTAAGCATCCTGTTTTTTGTATCTTAAAGCATTAAGGAACTATAGTCTTCAATTTATGCCCTGGTAAGCAGCCTGTTTTTTTGTATCGTAGAATTAAAATTTTCAACACTGCGTTTATTGCTTGATATTTATCTTTGGATTTCCTCATTAGCACAAAGCATTTTGTAGTGGACAACACACCACAAAGTTAATCTTTTAGCAGAGTATCTGTTGGGAGTGGACGCGACCTTGCAGACCTTCTCAGCAGGATGCAGCAACAAGTCCACTATTGTGAACTTGTTGTGCTTCCTACTTGAAACAATAGGACACACTTGAACCCAAAAAGGAACTCAAAACACTCAAAATAAGCCCAATGTATTTACTACTGCACCTTTAAAAGACACGTGTAGAAGATGGCGGCGTAGCTGGATGCGAATCCGGGTCCCTCCGCTCCTGCCGAACAAACAGCCTCTCCTCCCTGCAGCTTTTCACCACATCTGCCCCAGCCCTGATACGGCGCATCATCGGGCATCGCGGGGTGAGCTCCCGACCCTGCAGATCACCGACCTCCGGCGGCACGGCGGAATTGGCTCGGCATGGCTGCGTCTGAGGGGCTCAGCAGCGAAAAGTCCCGGAGCCGCTGGAGCCCTAGGCAGAAGAGTGTGCGGTCACACTGGCGGTGCTGTCGGGTGGTTCCTAGCCCCTGATGGCGGTGGGCGGCATGGTGCGGCCCCGCTGAGTCCGCTGCGGAGCCCGGTGGCCATTCTGCTTTGCCCCGCGAGAACGCCACACCGGCTGGAGGCTGCTGTCCCTCCCGCGGCGCCGGTGAGGAGAACTGCAGTGGTGTTTGTGGGTCCGAAGCCTGGCTGAAGTGGCGACTGGCGCCCGGCCCCCCCTTCCTGGAAGGTACTGCATGGGCGCTGCACGGTGGTGTTGGAGGCCCCGACTCTTGTAGGGTGTCCGCCAACTTGCTGGGGATTTGGTGCGCTCCCCTTCCTGCCCGTGGCCCCGGGTGAGTGGTGCTACCGGGCTCGGTCCTCGCGGGCTGGGCCCTCGCGGGAGGACTGAAGCGTTCGGCTGCGGGTAAGCACGTTTGGGCACTAGCATCGAGGCCACCCTGCTGGAATTCTGAAGGAGGGGCCTGCCCTCCTGCAACGGGGAGCCTGCCCTTCATGTGTCCACGGAGCTGACGTGATCTGCGGAGTTCTATCTGTTCGGAGGACAACGCGGCATGATCCCTGTTGGTGCTGCCATCACACCGTGGTCAGAGAGACGTCGCACTTGCTTTTACGCTGAGTCGCGTGGGCCCGGTCTATTGTGCCTTGTTCTTCCCTATTTCACCCCCCGGACTGTGGAGTGGTCTCGCTATCAGGGCTCGGCGCCCACAGGTCCTGTAGCAACCGGCAAGCCATGGCGGCGGCTCGCCACTGGAGGGAGAAGACCCTGAAGGAAGGACATGCTCCTCAAACAAACGGCGGGAGGCAGCGCAAACCTTGGGTGGCGGAGATGATGCACCGGCCATGAAGGCATTTATGCTGGTACTGTTTGCAGCGATCAAGGAGGATATCCAGGACATCAAAGACCATCTTGCTGCGGACTTACAAGAGGTTCGCCGTGATGTGGATGGCATGGGGTAGAGGGTAGCCACCCTAGAAGAGCATGATGTGAGCCGCGAGGAAGACATCCACCAGCTGCAGCAGGAGATACTGCGATTGCGTGATCAACATATTGACCTACAGGCCCTAGCCGAGGACCTTGAAAACCGGTCCCGGCGCAACAATGCGAGGATCAGAGGAGTGCCTTGGAAGGCGGAAGGGGATGACCTGCGCAGTTATGTGGGGGGCCTTGTTGTGTCCGATTCTGGAGGAGTCGGACACCTTAGATATCCAAATGGACCGGATGCACAGGGTGGCGACACATCTCAGGGAGCGGGGGATCCCCTATGCGTGGGGCCACCCCTTTCGCATCATTTTCAAGCATGGGGGGAAGCTCCTCCAGCTCAGGGAGCGGGGGATCCCCTATGCGTAGGGCCACCCCTTTCACATCATTTTCAAGCATGGGGGGGGGAAGCTCCTCCAGCTCCTCCATGTCACAGGATAAGAAGGGCCGCGGACCCAACGCCGCCGATGATCGCTGGACTGGCAGCGGGTCGGGAGGGGCACTGCCTCGCAGAAACCTGATCAAGCTACCCAGGAAAAGGAGCGGGGCGCAGTGCTCTCCTTGCTGACGCAAGTAATGGATCACCCTGACACACCATGAGGTACTATGCTGTGGAAAATAGGCCTCAGCTAGGCCTACCAGTGCAAGGGGTTCGCCCTTCTCTGCACAGAGTCCTCAGACTATTAGAAAGAAGTTGGCACAGAAACTGAAATAGAAAATACAGAGTTTAATAAACCTCATGAGGTGGAACCACATTCACCCAGCACCCTGTGGTGCTGAATGAAGGTAGCACACAGAGTAGAAGAACCATCGGTCTTTTATACCCACACAGGGGCTCAGAAAAAGGGCGATACAAGTATACATGAGAAGAGTTACATACATAGATGGTCATACAGAAATGCACAGTCGACAGTAAAGGAGGAGCTAGCAGTTGCTGACTCTGGTAGAAACAACCTGATAGTTACAGACTAAACACAGATGCATGGACAGTTAGATATTCCTGCGCATGTGCAGGGTAGCAGAGTCTAAGTATAACCAGTCCTTTAAACAGAGCACAAGGAAAGACAAAATGGCTGCCAGAAATACAAAATGGATTCCACAAAATGTACAGGATAGCCTCTAAATACCAGATGGATTCTGCTAACGCTAATTTAATCGCAGCCAATTTACGACAATGCTACAGATTAGGGGAGGGTCACTTTGCTGGGGCTGATGGGGGACCGGAGGGTTGTTTTGAACTCAAGTTATCGACCTCACTGCGGGAAGACTGGTGGGATTCCCACCCTGGTTGGGGTGCTCGACGGCCCTGCGCCACATCACTTTTAGGACTTCCCTTCAATGACGAACACTGGTCATTTTTTTCGGGTGTTTTTCAGGTCTTTATTTGACCCTTTTTCTTTGGGGGGGTTTGTTTGGGGTTTGTTCTTGGGTTGGGTGGGTCGTCTCCTCAGTGAGCTCCTGTCACCTCCACTCTAGACTCCCGCGCACGCCTGTCTGTCTCCCACCCTCATGGCCCTGACCCGGTCTCCCTCATGTGGGACGGTAGGCCCCTACCTAACCATCCGCTACCCCATATTCCACAACATGGAGATTAAAGTCACTAGTCTCAATGTGCGGGGTCTTAATAACCCTGTTAAACGTAGTGCGATACTATCCCTCTTAGAAAACTTGGGGGGGTAGGGGAGATGTCTGCCTCCTCCAGCAAACACATCTACTCTCAGCTGACACTCCTCGCATGCGCCACAACCACTTTCCTCACCAGTACTGGTCCTCGACTAATAGCAAATGGGGCGGGGTTGACATACTCCTAGCTCGACACTTCTGGGGTTCCGTATTGGGGACTCCAAGACGGCACTTCAATGTTCACGATTGCATCCATTTACTCCCCCAACGACCGACTGGAGAAGTTCCTCCTGGACGCCTGTGCCGAGGTTTTGCACACTCCTGATGCCGCTGTGGTCGTAGGGGGTGACCTAAACCTCGTGATGAATGGGGAACTTGATCGTTCTGGCTCCCGCTCGGCGGGCGCCCTCTCGGCGACGGGTCAGGACTGGCTGTGCGATGTAGGGATTAGGGATGCGTGGCACTGCCTACATCCATCTAACAGGGATTTCTCTTTCTATTCCGCTGCGCACAAGACTTGCGCCCTGCTGGACCACTTCATAGTTACTCCGGCAGCCTGGCCCTTGGTCATGCATTCCACTATTGAGGCGCGGGCCCTGTCGGACCACGCGCCTATTACCCTATCCCTGCGCTTCCCCCTTGCGCCCCCGCCTGCTGCGCCGCAATGGCGCCAACGAGACTCACTCCTGCATTCCCCCGACGTCGTTACCGCCATTCGGCATTGCATAATGGACTACCTGGCGATCAATGACTGGGCCGATACGCCATCGTCTGCGATCTGGGAGGCGCTTAAGCTGGTGGCGCGCGGAGCCCTCATTGCGAAAGCAACCTTTGAGAATAAGACTAGGCAGTCGAAGCGCACTGACCTAGAGGCGTCTGTAAAGGAGCTTGAGACTATCCACAAGCGCACTGGCGCCCCTCGGGTCTGGCGGGCATTAGAGCGGGAAAGGCTTCAGCTTAGACGCCTGGACCTGGATCAAGCGGAGCATGCAGTGGTTCGGCTCAAGCACAAGTACTTTGTGGGTTCCAACAAAGGGGGCCGTATGCTTGCGCACTGCCTCCGTAGCCAACAGGAGGCCCACTCTGTTTCATCGCTTCGCGGCGAGGACGGCCGTTCTCTCTCCGATACTTCGGATATAGTTTCCTCTTTCCGCTCCTTTTATAGCTCCCTCTACGCAGCTGACTCCTCACTGAACTCCGATCCCTCTCTCGATCTTGGCGACGCAGCAGTGACCCCCTTACCGGCGGGTGAGTCCGATGCTTTGGACTCGCCCATCCACATAGAAGTGATCTCCGCTATCACGCGGCTGCAGCTGCAGAAGGCTCCGGGGGCCTGATGGCTTTAGTGCCCTCTTTTACAAAACCTTTTGCGTAGAACTCGCCCCTCTGCTCATCCGCTTGTTCAACTCGTTTGCGGACACCAGATCCCTCACCCCATCTATGCTACAAGCTTCCATTTCGGTCATTCCCAAATCAGGTAAGGACCCTGAACTTTGTAGTTCCTATCGGCCCAATTCCCTTTTAAATATAGATGCCAAACTTTTCCCTAGCATATTAGCGCACCGACTTAACCCCCACATACCGGGTCTTGTGGACCCGGACCAGTCGGGTTTCATTGTAGGGCGGCAATGCGGGGACAATACGAAACGTATCTGTCACGTCATCGATAAAGTGCACCGGTCGAAAGAGGAAGCCCTCCTGTTATCCATCGATGCCGAGAAGGCTTTCGACCAGGTGCATTGGCCATTCCTCTTCGCCACACTTGAGCATTTTGGCCTGGGGCAGCGGTTCCGAAGGTGGATCGCAAGTATCTACAGTGCCCCCCAAGCGGTGGTGCGGGTTAATGGGGCTCTATCTGACCATTTCCCTGTGGGGCGCGGTACGCGGCAGGGGTGTCCCCTCTCGCCCCTACTTTTCGCCCTCTATTTGGAGCCGCTGGCCCAGCGACTCAGAGATAACCCTCAAGCCCGCGGCATTTCCTTTGGCCTAGACCAACATCTGGTTAGCCTATATGCTGACTACCTCATCTTTGCGGTGGCACACCCGTTAACCTCCCTACTGGCGATCGTTGAAGACCTTCAGATATTCAGCCAGTTCTCAGGCTTCAAAATAAATATGGCAATCTCAAATACTCAATCTCACGGTTTCTCAGCCGACATAGGGTGCACTCCGCACCCGCTTTCCCTTTAAGTGGGTGACGGGGAGTATTACATACTTGGGGCTCTCCCTCCACACCAGCCTGGCGCGGACTGCAGAGCGGAATTACATGGCCCTTCTGGATTTGCTCCGACATGCACCACTGGCGCCGCCTTCCTTTGACCTGGTTTGGGAGACTGCAAATAAAATGAACATACTACCACGGGCTCTGTATGTCTTCCAAACGCAGCAAAACCAAAGGGGATGATGGACGGAGTGTTGAACATTGCAAACACTCACCCCTAGTCAACTGATCTGGGTTTAATCCATCAGCATTCTTTAGCTCACTCCGCCACCCCAGTTCAGACATGGCCTCATGCAAATCAGTCTGACCCTGTGCCTCATGGGAACAGTCCAGCCCGAACTGCCAAGCCATGTCTTCCCTGGACCGGAAACAAGCATCCTGGGACCGGTTTCTGGCTAATCAGCCGTCATCAGCCAGGCTAGCTTGAATCCAGTGGCGAAGTGAGCAAGGGACCCATGTATGGGCATACCCTGCCAACTTAGGGCGAACAAAGCAAAACCAGAGGGGAACTTCCAAACGCTCCCCCCGCCCCCCTCGGGCGCTCTTCGACTGATGCAATCGGCGATCAAGGGATTTGTCTGGGGCCCGTCTGCGCCGCTGCTTAAGAGTACGCAGCTCCAACAGCCCAAGAAATTTGGTGGGCTTGCCATCCCTAATCGTTCTCAATATTACCACGCCTCGCAGTTAGTTTCCTAGTTGAGCGGAACCGCCCCATGGTGATGAAATACTGGGCCTTTATGGACCAGACGCTGGCGGGCCACCACATCTGGCGGGATGCCAGGCTGCCGCGTGCGGACTGCACCTGGGGCCTCTACTCCTCTCTGGTTATGCGACCCACCTTGCGAGCCTGGGACAGGCTCGCACGTAAGGCAAACTTTACTACATTTCCATCTCCCTTGACTCCGCTCTTCACGAACCCTGCCTTCCCACAGGGGTTGCATAATGCTGCCGCGTCGCGATGGGTTGCAGGGGGTTGCAAACAGCTAGGGCATCTGTTTGCTCTTGGAGGCCTTATTCCCTATCAGGAACTCCAATCGGACTACAACCTGACTGCGTCTGACCTCTATCTGCACTTGCAGATGACGCACTGGATCTCTGGCCCGGAGACGCGTCCTTTAGCGATCCGCCCGTTTTTGCCCTTTGAGAAATGGCTCCTGTCTAAGAAGGAAGACCAACACCTCATCTCTGAAATCTACTCTTTCCTTTCATCCGCCCTCCCGCGCCGTCGCACTGCGTGTCAGAAGCGAAGATGTTTATTACCGTGCGCACCACACTACGTTTTCCTCGGGCCACACCGAAACCGCCTTTAAGATCGCGAGCTATTGGTACTATACCCCGGCTAGGCCACTAAATGGCAACCCCGATGCGACGGTCTCTGCTGGCGGGGATGCGGTAGCCCAGGGACCTTGATTCACTTGCTTTGGCACTGGCCCAAGCTCACCCGCTACTGGGATAAGATCCTGGATGATATTGATACTGCCTTTGCCACCTTCATTCCCCGCCTATATTCTTCTGGGCCTCCCCAAAGCACTCACCTTTCCCTTGCGCTTGCTTAGAGGACGTCCAATGGCGCTTGCGTTGAATGCTGCTCTGAGGGTCATCCTGGCGAGGTGGAAATCGGCAGGGTCCCGGAACATACACATTGGGTCCACCAACTTTGGAATCTCTTGGCCATAGAGAAGCTCACTATGGCAGCAGCGGGGAAGAGTGCGGCTTATGACAAGATTTGGACCCCCCTTCCTAACTATACTCACAACAGAATTTCGAGAACTGTCCTGCCCACAATACCTCCGCATTCTTAAATTGATTCCAGAGGGTGCTTCTGTTTTCCCCTGAACGCACAAGACCTAGGCCACATTGCTAGCTCCCGGGTTGACCGGCCCGTTCCCACATTCAGTCCTAAGCGGTGGCATCCTTTCCTTCCCTTTTGGGTTCACTTACCGAGGAGACCGGGGGGGGGGGAGGGGGTGGGATTATGTCGGTTTTTCTTTCGTTTTCTAAGTGTTGGTTCTGATTCCTGTTAACACGCGGCCTACACTGCTGTGCCTACAGCTGCATGGGATCACCAGCATTCCAGGCATCGCTTGGTTTTACACCTGTTTGACTGATTATTTCTGCTACTGGCTTCTGGTTGCTGCATTCCTAAAGACGCGTCCGGCCCTGTTGGGTTGTAGGCGGCTTGCTGTGTATAACCTTGTACATTTCTTTTTTGTATCACATTCTGCCTGTTTACATGGACTTTACTTGGCCGGCCCACTGGGTTGTAGGCACCTTCACTTCGTTTACATATTTTGCCGTCAATAAAACGATTTAATACCAAGACGTGTAGGAAAAAAACTCATCACTCTCAAAATGAGACAAACTGATCAAGGTGCTGTCAAAATGAAACATGCATTTATTAATACAGCACTTTTAAAAGTAAGACAAAATATATTTGTTAATAAACTTTCAGAAATGGAAGAAGTCAAATATAGAGGGAATGTATACAAAGCAGAGAAACATACGAAATATACACACAGAGCAATGAAACTTATAGCATATATACACAAAGTAAGTAATAGAAATACATCACCGAAAGAGTGTCTTTTAACATTTTGGCCAGCATGACTGGGGAGCCCTTTACAGTCATTCAAAAGTCTCAATCGGGAACACTGAAGATCCCTGTGACAACGCGTCCGCTTCACAGGCGAGCTGCTGTCTGAGAGTCAAGATTCCCTGTCTTTAATACCTTTTACTCGACCAGAGGAGAGATTTCTAGAAACCTTTACCCCATACTTCTGTTGTGAAAGCCAGGCTGACTTTACCGGTCTGCATAGAGGACACTCACAGAAGCTGGTGAGATCCTCGTGTTTGCTTCAAGGCATAGCTGTACATTCCACACATTTCTCTGGCAAAAAAAAAAAATCTCAACCCTGTAAATGGTACCAAGTGCGCATCCCAGACGATATGTTCCAGCTTACTCTGTACAGTGAAGAGCGAAAACAGGTGAAGAGCAAAAACATCCTTTCCCCACTTTGCAACTGCGTCAAAGTACAGAAAATGGAGTCCGTTATGCAAAATAGTCGATGGTCAATGTATCTTTTCTCATAGCATCACAGAACTTCACCCTCAAGTCTTACTCCCGTACTTCCAACGTTGGGGTTTTCCAAATATAGAACTGTTCACAACTGCCTAAAACGCAAAATGCCCAAGGTTCGTTCACCTCCAGGTTCCCACACACACAGTCCAAGGGAATTGCATTATGGATGAACTGGTGGGGGATATTTGCCTATGCTTTTCCACCTCTCGAGCTACTTCCATATGTGGCCAGGAAACTACAGCAAATCTCCCTCACATTAATTCTAGTAGCTCTCACATGGGCCAGATAACCCTGGTTCACTATCCTCCTTGATCTCTCTGTTGTTCACCACCAGAAGCTCATCAGCAGGCAGGACCTTCTCACTCAACACCAGGGAACTCAAAGGCATCCCAATCCCAAACAACTGAACCTGGTGGTTTGGCTCCTGAAATCCTAGAGTATGAGAACCTGCTGTTGCTCCCTGGATGCATGGAAATCCTTAGGGAGGGTCGTCTGCCTACCAGTAGGGCCTGTTAGGCTGCAAAGTGGAAAAGATGTGTCCACTACTGTCTTCCCACAAACATAAATCTTCTAAAACTACAGGACATTGCCTGCTACCTTTTTAACTGCTCAGGACTGGCATACACATCTCTTTGCTTACATATGGCTGCCGTTGCAGTATACTTGCAAAACAGTAACACCCCTCCCTCTTCGTGTCCCTGTAATAAAAGTTTTCATTTCATGAAAGGGCTAAAAAGAGTCATCCTTCCAAAACTACCTTGAACCCCATCATTGAATCTTCATATAGTCCTCAAGATTAATGGGGCCCCCTTTTGAGCCCCTTCTTTCTTGTCCTTTACAGTTTCTGTCCTAGAAAGTGGCTTTCTTGGTCACTATTACCTCCCCTAGACATATGAGATTCTACTGTTTTTTCAAGGTACATTCGGGCAGGGTAGTTTATAAGACTAACTCAAAGTTCCTTTCCAAGATGTTATCATCTTTTCACCTTAACCAAACCATAGAACTGCCGGTTATCTTTCCACGTCCAAAGACAGTAGCAGAACGGGCGCTTCATACACTAGATTTAAAAAGAGCTCTTGTATGCTATATTGATAGGACACATCCATTTCGGCAATTATTTGTGTCTTTTTTCCAAACCACGTTGAGGGAGTGCTATTTCAAAACAAGGAATAGCTGGCTAGTCTAGTGTATTCAGACCTGCTATACCAAAGCCAAAAGATAGCTCCCAACTCCTCCCAGTCCTCATTCAACTTGCAAAATAGCAGTTCTAATTGGCTATTTTGTGCAGCATTCCAATAGCTGACATTTTTAAAGCTGCTATGTGGTCCACACCGCACACTTTAAATAAACGCTATTGTGTGGACGTTCTACAAAACAGCAGGCCCAGGTAGAACAAGCTGTATTATGTAGACTTTTCCAATGTTCTACAACATCCTCTGGCTAGCCACAACCTTACAAAGGAAACTGGTTTCTAGTCTATGCACAGCATGTGTATCTACAGCTACACAAGCCATGAATAAAATGTTACTTATCCTTTAGACATCGGTTTGTGGCATGTAGTGCTGTAGATTTACATGCACCACCCTCTTTCCCAAAAGCCCTTCGTTGTTGCAGATATCACTATACCTTGGTGTCAAGGGCCCATCGGGCTAGGCGGAAAATACAAGATTAGTGTTGATGTTGGGTAGATGAGCCATTGCAATGCACATCTCAGTCCCTAGACATCCTCCCTTGGTGTAAAACATGTTATGTTCTAGTAGGTGACTTCCCAAAGGTTACAGATTAAGTTTAGGGGCAACATTAAAGATACTTTTGGGACTTGGAGGTGTACAAGCTTTGGCTCACAAGTGAAAGATCCCAGCCATCTTAGTTGGAGCTTACCTGTCCTAAAACATTTGGTCCATTGAATGGCAGGGGACACCCTATGTCTTAGTGTCTGGTTGAGAGCATTAATCAATGCAGAGAGGTTCAGAAACCACCACAACTGACGATCAACTGACCATCAACTGATTTGTGAACTAAAGATTAAGTGAAGTGTGTGGCTGGTTAAATGAGTCTACTTTGTCACATACATTGCTCAAGGATGACTTAACTGATTCCCATTGGTACCTTTTTTCTTCCATTATTCTGCTCACATATTAAAGTCACTTGCCACAATGAGTTAATCGAAAAGTGATAGGGAACATATTTAGTTTGTCTAACCAATTCAACTACTGATGTACCCATGAGGGGGAAGATGTGAAGTTCTACATCCATTTCCAGTATTGTGGCAGATGTTATGGCTAAAAGAATAGTTTCTGATCCAAGAAAATGGGCACATGGCTTGCAGTTAGCTTAAGGTTTATACATTATTGTCACTGCAATCTCTCGTTGCTGATTGCTGTCACAATATTAGAGTTTGAAGTGATCTGTAACTGGGTCTTCTGGTAGAGATCTGCAGTCCTCTGATAGCTAGGTTTCTGTTAAAACTTTAAGTAACTATAGTCTTCATTTCATTTTCATTTATAAACTTTATTCGATCTCTTGTGTACAGATCATAAAAGTACATAATACAGCTATGAAACAATTAAAATATGACCATTCACAATTCTTCCATATGAGCAAGCCCCTCCTTAATCAGGATTCCAAGTAAATTCCATAAAGTTAATAAACCGTAAACAGATTAAAAAAAAAAAAATTCTCCTGCTATTAAGGCATATTTCCTTTTCCTCATACATGCCCAAAGGAAAGATACTACTGTAAAACAAATGTATTCGGAAGCGATTTTAAAAAACACAGTGCAACTCTGGATTGGCTAAAATTAAGATTCTTTAAAATTGGTGCAATAAAATACTTCCTTTCTTGGGCATACAAAGTACAGAAGAATAACCAGTGCAGATCATTCTGTGTCGATCTAAGGTCGCAAGGGCAAGTTGATAAGTCAGAATGCCTGAATCTTCTGGTTGGGTACCCCAGCATTAATGGAATCAAATTTAAGCGGAATCTCGTTAGAATAAACATATGGTGTGATAGTGGGACCTCTGCCAGATATGAAAACTCACCCTCCTCAATTGGGGGGAGTTAGATGATACATCCGCACCATCTACGCACCAAAGTTATTCTCTCTATGGATATATTGGGCCTTCGCCTTAAAAATCTCAGCCAACCTCCTCTTAGAAATGGCCCGGCATGTCATTGGGGCCCTGAAAAGATTCGACAAGCCTAAGGCTGTGAATTCCTCCTCTACATATCATAGCCAACCGCTTCTGCTATGGTTCTCTAGTTTAAGGAGGTCAGTAATGATCCCTTGATTCAGGGGGACTGGGTCCCTACGCCAAATCGATAACCACAGCATAAGCGCAGCCAGACGAATTACGTCAGTGATATATGGGACGTCTAATTCAATGTGAGAAATATAATTAGAGTATGACTGTGGGAGGGAGATCAAAGATTTCAAGAATTTATTTTCAGCTAACTGTAACAATTAAGTTGGAGCCATGCCCCATACACCTGCCCCGTATGTCACAGCCGACACTGTTTTGGCCTAATAGCTCTTTTTTAAGATGCCCAGGGGTCTGGCACCCAGCCGCCTAGTACATTTTTTTAGTGTCACTAAGCTCCTATTCATCATCGATGCTCTACCTTCCACCTGCTGTGTCCGAGACTGATTCTTGTCGGAGAGGATTCCTAAGTAGGAAAAGGTATTAACCACTTCAATTTTCTAAGAGTCCATATGAATCTGCGGTACTTTATCTTTTTTCCCTGCCCCAGCAATTAAAATGCATGTCTTTGATTCATTGACCTTTAGGTCCAGCGAGCTCATAAAAGCTGAGTATGCTGTTATCAACTGCTGGAGCTCCACCCCAGTTCTAGACAGGAGTACGGCATCTGCATATGCCAAGCTAGGGAGCCGATGGGAATCACATATGGGAACTTCCAAAGACACCCCCTTTTGCCCCCCCCCCCCAGCGCATCCTTCACACCATTTGTATAAATAGAAAATAAAAATGGTGCGAGGACGCAGCCTTGCCTGACCCCTTTTAAGATCTTAAAAGAGTGGGTCCTTTCCCCATTTCTCCCATATCGAACAGAAGCATCTGAATAGAGTTGCTGAATAAATTCAATTAGAGGCTGATCAACTCCCATCTCTAACATGATTTCCCAGAGTTTCGAGTGGGCAACGCAGTTGAACGCTGCCGTTAAATCCATAAAGGCTGAATATAGTTTCCCACCCTTAACCCTCACATATTTGTCCGTAATGAGAGCAAGGTTCAGACACTGATCCACAGTGCCCTTGCCCTGTTGAAAACCATACTGAGTTAACATTAGGAAATTCCTATCATACGCCCAAGATTCGAGCCTGGACAAAAGGAGACGACCCATCAGTTTAGCGGTTGTATCAATAAGGGAGATGGGTCTATAATTTTTAGGATCTCCCTTTTTGAAAATTGGAACTATTAGGCTCGTCGTCCAAGATGGCAGGGGACCCAGTGACGCTATCTTGTTAAACATTTGTTAGCAAAGGGACCCAGAGATCTGTGTCCGTTTGGAAGAAGTCAATCAGAACCCCATCCGGGATTGGTGCTTAGCCCTTGCTGCAGGCCTCTAATCCCAACTTAACCTCCGCCATAGTGAATACTAAGCTTAGTTGGCGGATTCATGGGTCCTACAATGTGGGACATGAGGTATTTTCTCTAAACTGTTTTACTTTCAGTTCCGATGTATTCGGGATCAGAGTTAACAAACCCCCCCTTTGCCCTCCCTGCTTGGGTTTGAACTGCCTTCGATTGAAAGGAATGATACCCGTTAACAAAAATGGGATCGGTAGCCCAGGTTTCCTGAAAAGAAATTAAATCAGATTCCTGCCAGATTTTACCCATTGGTCATTACCCAATTTATTTGCTATACCCGCCACGTTCCAGGTTGCCAGAAGGAATGAATTTAACTGCCCCGTCTCCCGTTTGGAAATCCTAGGTATTTTGCTAATTTTGGGTGATGTATTTACTAATGGGTGCTCTTAGGGTGGAGAAGAAGGCAGTCAATCACAGGAATCCATCCCCAAGAGGGGTGCAAATCGGTTTGTAAGCAGTAGACCAGGATTTTCCGCTGGGGTCGAGTTTGCATTAACCCCCCTAAACAACAACGGAGCATTCGGGACCGTCCTGGGCGAAGGGAGTTAGAAATAGCCGAGAGGGAGGGGTGAATCTGAGTACCCTTGGGAGGGACTCTATGGAGTTGGTAAAAAAGAGATCCAAGTATTGTTTGGTTGTTAAAATTAATCACGACACAATCCCCCTTCTAATGATTTTGGGGCCATGTAAATGTAAATGTCATGGTACTTATAGAGCGCACTGTCACCAGACGGCCACCTTGCGGTGTCACCTATCAGTTTCCTGGCGCTGATACTCATACCGCTGTGGAACCCCTCCTGGCTTTCCCTGTGATGTGTCCACTCCTGGGCACCCCCAGGGTGAAGCCAGGCATCCTTAGCGCTGTTGGGGCCGGTGTGGGGGCTAAGCAAGCTATTGCCCAGAGTTGCAGCGTGGGGCCCGTGATTAGAATAGGCACCGAGGCGAGAATAGACTGGTCCGAAGAAATTGAGCCCGAGGCGGAAATCGAACCCTGGTCCCTGGCCAGAACTCTGCATCAGGGTCTGCCGCTCTAACCATTGAGCCACACTCCCCACCCACCTTACCCTCCTTGCCATGATGATATGGTCAGCTAACCTTAGCCCCTCACCGCAGAAGTATGAAAAGACAGCCAGTGAAGAGATTTGTCAATTAGCGGAGTTGTTTTCACTTTGATTCATCCTCAAGGGGGGGACATTCCCAAGGACCAGTACCAATGGAACCGCTGAGGATGGTAGGTGCAGGGTGTGAAGCCGATCATGAACCTCCCCCGTGCTGTGGGCCCTCTCCTGTACAATACTAACATTTCCCTCCTCTAAATTAGATACATGCGAAGTACTAGGAGGCTTGCTCATGGTAATGTGTGATGGATTAGACCATGAGCATCCCTGTTCTGTCCGATTTGGGCAATTCACAATCCTTCGGAGAGTGGGGAGTTGAGAGTGGTGGTGAGGAACAGGGGAACGAGTGCCTATATCCTTAAGTTGTTCAAGTTCAGCGGGAGCTCGCAGCCGCTCTTAAGCGCCACCTGGCACGGCCGATATGCGTAGGCGCCTCCTGGCGCAAAGATTGCTGGTGACTGGTCCCGATGGAGGACAAAGTGCTCAGTGCTCTGCTCCACTACTAACAAGGGCTCCCGCCCTGCCGGAGCTCGCAGCCGCTGTTAAGCACCACCTGGCGCGGCCGATATGCGCAGGCGCCTCCTGACGCAAAGATTGCTGGTGACTGTGGTCCTGTTGAAGGACAAAGTGCTCAGTGCTCCGCTCCACTACTAACAAGCGCTCCCATTAGTCTTCAATTAATGTTTAGTAAGGAGCCTGTTTTTTGTTTATTAAAACATTAAGTAACTATAGCCTTAAATTAACTCCCTGGTAAGCAGACTGTTTTTTGTATCGTAGATCTAAAATTTCTAACACTGCATTTATTCTTTGGATTTCGAGGATTTTGGTGTGTTTTTATGGAATGGGATGGAGATTGTTTAGATGCAGTTTATTCATGGCTGTGGGACATGCTTGTAATGGGGAGAGATTAATAATAGATGCTCAGTACTATAAAAAAAAAAAAGGCAAACTTCGTTGTTAATGTGCATCATTGCTGGTGCGTTCAGACGAGGGCAGGACCTGATGGTTTTGCTGTGAAAGGTTTTCTTTCCTTTGTGTGTTTATATTCCTCAAGAACATCCTCGACTTAACTTCATTTGATCTGAAGTCCTGATACTCTGTTGCTTGAACTGTAAAATGAAAACAAAGTGCAACAAGTATGTCTTTAAAACTAGTAGATCTGATTGTAAGTGTTCTGTTGGTTTTTGTTTTAGTTTCGTGTTTCATACCAGAACGAAAAAAACGATATCTGTTTTAATATGAACAATTCAATTACTTATGTAGTTAACTTTGGAATTTTGTCTTCTCAACATTTAATTCTGAACTGTAACTCTTCTCCATTGTTTGCACTGTTGCTTTATAACACCAGTGCTAAATACAAGATTAAGGGTCATTTGTCCAAATATTTTTTTCAGAAAGCCTTTTTTCACACACCTTTTAAGAAAAATGTTTACACACTGAACTAAGATATGCAGGTCACCTAAATCTGCTGCCTGATATGGTGAGGAAACTCCATTCAGGATTTCTTTTCCTGTCGGAGAAAATTCTATAGAGATAATTTTCGACCACAGGTCATTATAGTTGAACGGTTCTCTCCTACTCTATGACATAAAACTAGCTCTGAAGATGTTTCACTATAGAAATGGATTGAAACATGCTTGTTTTGATCTCAAAGTGTAATGAGGAATAAAGGAAAGGCTTTTAAATTGAGTATGTGACATTTGACTTGAATGGCACATTTTTATTGAGTGCACTCCAAACTATTGATTTAGTGGTGTGGAATCCGTAATAACCTGGATCAGGAATATAAGATGTGACCCTATCTTCCCTATGCGGTCCATGGGAAAGAGGTTAATCAATTCATAGTATGCAGGGACTGTTTTCAGATGTCTAGCATTGCAGTGTCGCCCATGCCGGGGTCGGTTTGGTTTGGCTTCTCGGTGCATGTCTGATATCAGAAAATGTTGTTCTTCGAACCATAATGTTTTAGTTTCAGTAGCTTCAGTTTGTTTGTTGCACCTTGTTGGGTAGAACGAGTTCCATGCTTGTTAAGGTTGCAAGGCACAAGTATCCTCAATTATAGCAAATGTTTTCTTCTTCTGTGTTTCAGATGCAGTATGTTTTTATATATCAAGCCCTCCTTGAGCATTATTTGTACGGAGACACAGAGCTGGAGGTCACATCTTTAGAGTTCCATCTACAGAAGTTATATACCAAATTCCCAGGGTCCATCAGTAATGGTTTGGAGGATGAGTTTAAGGTAAGTGTTTAAAGAAAATTAGGTTTATTATGTTTTTTTCAAGAAATAAATTATAGGGCAAAAATGAATTAAATCTCGATACTGAAAGCTGTCATGTCAAAGGACTTGTGTTAAATAACTGTTCTTGAGAGATGAAATAAAGTGTATGCATAAATACTATTTCAGATCCCTTAGTTCATTTTATAATTATGTTGGCTTCATAAATTTAATATACATTATTTTTGGCTTATCTTTATTGTGAAACGTTAATTTAAAATCAAAAAGCTGGTATGCCTGTTGTTTTATCGATCTAAATACATACCACCACATAAGTCTATATATATATATCTACTCCGTACTCCTTTCTTCCAATGGTTCACTGCTCAGAACCAAAAAAGGCATAAACTCCACTTGATAAGTGCAATCTTAGTTTATTTTTCTGTGCGTAGCTGTCATGACGCGTTTTGAACCACCAGGGTCCTTGATCATATGGCACACTAAAAGTGCATTTTTTTTCCTCCCAAACATAGTGAAACTGGAAAACAGACAGACTACCCGTATGCTTTCCACATCTACACTTTGAGGCTTCACCTCTGTTTTCAAAATATCACTCTGTTTATATTATATAGGTTAACATAAGTGTTGATAATTCTTCAAGCATTGGATTTAACCTTTGATACCAGTTTCAATACTTTATGCAAATCAGTACCTCTAAAATTCTGTACACATTGCGAATTAAACCCTGTTCAAGAGTATATGCATAATGCTTAAAAACCATGATTAAAAGGCCAAATATCATCAACCTTGTGCAAAATACGCATTTGGTTACTAAAATAGTATAATAAATATTTTAAAATGGTGTGCTTTCTATATATCTAAAAATCATGATTTCATTAATACTGTGCAAAATAAGCAATTATATGTAAACATTTATTTTTCCTGTAAACAGTTGATTTCATTTTTAAGCGAATATCCCCTATGTGCAAAATGTATTTGAAAAAGTGCTAGTGCATTTGTCTCCACCCTTAAAAGTGCTTCAGTGCAAAATAAATTGTGTTACATGAGCCCATGTTTTACAACTACTCTAAAGAGAGAAATCAAACTGGGGGATGAGGTTCAGCATACTAAAACCATAATGGATATAGATGTGTTCCTATATGTTCCGTTTTGTACCAATCTAAGATTAAAACATTGTTGCGGTTAAAGCCAGGTGTGTAAGTCTTCCGTCGTGTTGAGCCCATGATGGCCCTTACTGTCTAGTTCTAGAATGTATTTTGTTTCGAGTCGCCTTAGAATAGCCTCCCCGTTTCCTCTTATTGTTTGTGGAGGGACACTGTCTATTGCAGAATACTTTAAATGATCCAAACTGCTAGAATGGACCTCTTCAAAGTGGCGGGCAACCGGATAGGTAATATCTTTGTTGGTAATAGCCCGCATATGCTGGAGTATTCTCTTGTGGACCTGCAGTTTTGTGCTTCCCACATACCACAGTCCACAAGAGCACTCTAGCACATACACGGCGAACTCGGACTAACAGGTCAAAAACGTATTTATGACCGTAGGTTTGTCTTCAAAAGTTGTTAAAAACGACGTTTTACTTTCCCCATATTTACAAGCCCTGCATATCACACAGCGAACAAACCCTTTACTGTTAGCCAGCCAATTAGTACTTGTTGTGACTTATGGACTGCTGCTAACTAGATAGTCTCCTGTGCTTGGTGCCTTCCTGTATGTTATCAGGGGAGTAGTTGGCATTTGATCCCCTACGATTGGGTCATTTTGCACCAGGTGCCAATTGTTTTTGACTATTTTTCTCAGGCTGTCCTTCTGTTTGTTGTATGTGTGAATTAAGAGAGCGCTGCTTTCTGTGGCTGAGCTATTCATTCGTTTAGTTTTGCTGGCTGATGGTTTGAAGAGTAAATCTTCCCGTGTTTTGGCTCTAGTTTGTCTTATGGCATCATTAATCGTTTTTTATTTGTACACTCATTCTGCGCCATAATTAGATCCGATTTGTTACTGCATATTCTACGACTTCTTAGCATTTCCCCATAGGGTATGCTAAGAATTGTATGCTTCGGGTGGAAACGACTCAAGTGCAATATGGTGTTCCCGGATGTTGGTTTGCGATGCAAATGTGTTTCTAAAATGTTGTTGGAGGGGGGAGGAGCCTAGCGCGCAACCAAGATGGCCGCGTAGGTGCGAGGCTCCCGAGGACCTCCGCGACCTCCTGAATTAATCCTGGCGATATCCTGTCCTTGTTGAGGGGGCTGTGTCGGTGAACCCGAGCTGAGGCGCCGCCCGTTTTTTGGGCTCGAATCGGACCCCGAACACCGGTGGGAGCATCGATTGAAGGTTGCGGCCTTCTCCTCGCCGGCCCCCCGGATTAGAGTAGTGGGGCGATCCGGGGACGAAGTGAATAACAACGGCGAGCGGGGCTGAGCGACTCGCATACCCCGCACTTTCACTTTCGCTTTTGCGCCCTCCTTGCCTCTGGCGGGGTCGGGCTGCGGAGCGGGGTGCGGTGGTGTTGCCCTGTCCGGGTGCCCGGCTGATCCGCCGGCGGTGGGTTCACCCGCTGCCCGGTGGTCGCCCCCGTCCCCCCCCCTGACACCCGTGATTTGGTGTGGCGTCCCGTTTGGAGATCTTGGCACGACGGTGTAAGGGCCAGCATGTCCACCAAACAAGATGGCGACCGGGCGAAGATGAAGACAACCCGCCGTGGCACGGCGCGCCAGGCCAATAGTATGGATCGCTATACGCTCCAGAAGGGTTCTCCGGAGACATCGCGGTCATCCCTGGTGGGCCCGACGGAGGCACCTGCCCAACCGGTGGATCTGACCCTCCGGGACGTCATGGGCGCCATCGCAGAGATGAAGGCCTCGGTGGACCAGCGTTTTGATACCTTAGCGCAAAAAATTGACTCGGTCCTGGTGGATGTGGGCCTTGTGAGGGCAGACTTGTCAAAAACGAACGACCGAGTTGACTCCCTGGCCCACACCACAACGAGCCTCACGACGGACGTGGTGGCCCTCCAGAAGGAGGTGCGCCGGCTTGGCCAGGCGAGCGCCCTGATGGACCGGCGACTGGAGGATTCCGAGGGTCGGGCCCGGAGGAACAATGTTCGCATTATTGGTGTGCCGGAGGGCCGAGAGGCGGAGGCGGCGGATCTCTTTGTGGAAGAATTGATCCTGACCCATCTCCAGCCCCGGGGGCTGAGTAAGCTTTTTGCGGTGGAGCGTGCCCACCGGGTCCCTGGGGGCCGCCCTAAGACCGGTGCCCCGCCGCGGCCTATTATTGCCCGGATTTTTAATTTCCGGGACAGAGACGCCATCCTCCAGACCTCCAGGCAACAGGGACCGGTCAGGCTGGACAACATGGATGTACACTTCTACCCAGACTTTACTCCGGCGGTCCAGAAGCAGCGACAGAGCTTTCTCGGTATTAAACGTCGCCTAAGGGACCTAAACCTCAAGTACTCTATGCTCTTTCCGGCTAAGCTGAGGGTGGAGGTGGATGGCCGTACGCACTTCTTCGACCGGCCCGAGGCGGCTGGGGACTGGTTAGATACTTTGCCTGGAGATCGGGGTGGGGGGGGCTCGGCCGGCGGGGAGGGCCCGCCGGATCAGAATTGAGGGGTGACTGTATGGGCCTTGCTCGGGATATTGCTCCTTTACCATATATTGCTTTTGTATGTTCCCCTCCCATGGAGGTCGGGTGGGGTCTGCTGGGGGCTTCCCTCCTCCTCTGGGGGACTAGTTAGTATTTAGCTATGGGGCGACAGGCACACTGCACTTTGGGGGGGCTGTCTGGGCTCATGCAGGGGTGCAGGGAGGGGGGAGTTCTGTTGGGACCGGGGGGTGGGGGGGGTGTGTTGTTTGTTAACACCGCAAGGCAAACCCGCAACTGTTTTGTCGTTTTTAAGATGCTCGGTGGGGGGCGACCGATTGTTTTGACGTATCATGGGGGGTAGGGATTTGATTGTGTTGTCATGGAATGTTAACGGCCTGGGGGATAGGATTAAACGTGGTGTGGTCCTGCAGTATTTAAAGCGTATTTCACCAGATGTTGTCTTCCTGCAGGAGACACACCTTATAGGTAACACCTTTCATGCAATGAATCGGCGGGGATATCGTTTGGCGGCCCACTCCGGCTTCACTTCGGGCTCGCGGGGGGTGGGCATTATGGTCAAGAACTCGCTCCCGTTGGAGATTGACGAGGTGCGCCATGATGAGAGGGGACGTTACACTGTTCTGGTGGGACGAATGGAGGGTAGAGTGTTTATCTTTATATCAGTGTACGTCCCGCCTGGGTTACAAGCCACTACATTTGCGGACCTTGGGCGCCTCCTTCTGGACCTTCCGGGTGGCCTGTTGGTGGTTGGAGGGGACTTTAACGCGGTTGCCTCTGGGTCCATGGACCGCCATCCCCCTAGGGACCTCCCCCGGGCACAGGCGTGGCTGCCCTGCCTTTTAGACACGCTGGGCCTGGTGGATTGCTGGCGCTTAAAGCATCCCGTATTGCAACAGTACACCTTCCACTCGGGGGCCCATGGTAGCCTCTCGCGGCTTGATTACATCCTTGTCCCGGCGGCCCATGCAGGGAGGGTGGGGGAGGTGCGCCATTTGGCACGGGGTATCTCAGATCACTCCCCATTGTTGTTGCATTTCGATGTCTTCCCGAGGGGGGATGGCAGGGTAGCCCCGATCAATGCATGGTATTTGCGTGACCCCACCATTCGTGCCGACTTGATCAAATCCTTACAGCGCTATTTCGATGAGAATGTGGGGTCGGTCCCATCTGCCATCTCCCTGTGGGAGGCTTTCAAGGTGGTTCTCAGAGGGGAGGCCCTCTCCTTTATTTCCAATGCCCGGCGGCGCGAGCGGGAGGAGGTGACCCGGGTTGAGGCCGAGATTGCAGAACTGGAGGGTGACCTGGGGAGCGGGGTAACAGACGCCAAGTTGCATGTTTTGCATTTAAAGCAGGCGGCCTATCGGGCCCTCGTTACGGAGGCGGCCAGGGGCCTCAGTAGAGAGCGGCAGGGGCGATTGTATGATGTGGGTGACAAGGCTGGCAAATTGATTGCGTGGTTGGACAAGAGGGAGAGAGCGAGCCGCGTGGTGCCTTTGATTGAGAGCGTGGATGGTGTGTGCGTCACTGAGCCGGAAGCCATTGTCTCCTGCTTCGCGGATTATTTCCGCGAAGTCTACTCCCCGGTTTCTCCCTGCTCGGAGGAAGATTCCCATGCCTTGCTTCGGGACATCGCACTGCCCTCCCTTACGGTGGAGGACAGGGATTCGCTGGACGCCCCTCCCACCTCGGACGAAATTGCCTCGGCTATTCGTTCGGTTGCATCCGGCAAGGCCACGGGCCCCAATGGTATTCCCATTGAGCTATACAAGTTGCTCCCGGATGTGTTGGCGCCCCACCTGCGCGCGATGTTCCTTGCGGCCCACTCGCGGGGCTCCCTCCCGCCGGACCAGCGTCTGGCCACAATTGTGGTGATCCATAAGGAGGGGAAGCCCCGTGAGCGGGTCACATCCTATAGGCCGATTTCGCTTTTGAACGCGGAGCCCAAAATCCTCGCCAAGGTGTTGGCCAACCGGTTGGTTGGCGTGTTGAGCGATTTGGTCCACCAAGACCAATCGGGCTTTATACCGCACCGCAACACGGCGCTTAATCTGCGGCGCTTGCACGGGGTGCTCGCGCGTGTCCCATTTGTGCGGGAGCCGGCCATCTTGGCGTCCTTGGACGCCACCATGGCGTTTGATACGCTCGAATGGCCATATATTTGGGCGATGCTGGCGAAGTTTGGGTTCGGCCCGGGTTTCGTCAGCTGGGTCAAATTGTTATATTCGGGCCCGTTGGCGCAGGTGGTGGTGAATGGGCGAGTATCTGCCCCGTTCGCGCTGGGGCGGGGCACGCGACAGGGTTGTCCCCTGTCCCCTCTCCTGTTCGCCCTGGCCATGGAGCCCCTGGCGGAGTGGCTGCGGTGGCACCCTTCTATCCGTGGTCTCCGCTGGACCCCAGAGCATGAGGACCGCGTGTCGCTCTACGCTGACGATATCCTTTTGTATCTCGCCTCCCCGCGCAAGTCACTGATCGTCCTGGTTGATGTTCTCCGCTCCTTCGGTCGCAACTCAGGCCTGGTCATCAACTGGGCGAAATCCTGTGTCTATGTGCTCTCCGGGGAGGCCCCGGTCCTGCCACGGGACTGTCCGATTCAGATTGCCTCCCAGGGTTTCCGGTACCTGGGTATATATATCACTCTTGACCCGGAGGCCCGCTATGAGCGGAACTTGCTGCCCCCCCTCCAGCGTCTGAGGGAGGACGTGGTGCGCTGGCGGCGTCTGCCGCTCTCGCCGCTCGGCCGAGCGGCCTTATTTAAAATGATGTCCCTGCCGCGTTTCCTCTACGCCCTCCAGAATACCATGGACTTGGTCCCGGCACGCTACTTTCGCGAGGTGGAGGGCCTCCAGCGGCGCCTGTTCTGGGACGGGAGGCCGCGTATTGCTCTGGCTAAATTGACGCTCCCGTGGTACGACGGAGGGGTCGCCCTCCCGGACATCAAACGGTATTACTGGGCCTCCCAACTAGCTGCAATTAATCATGGCCTTTACGGGCCCGCTTTGAACCCGGCATTCGAGATGGACAGGACGCTTCTGCCCGGTGGCGATTATAATCGAGCGCTCTACTCTGGCGCGCCCGACTCCCGTTTGACGGGACCGACGCGTGTCATGGTGCGTGTCTGGCACGCGGCTAATGCAGCTATGGGGTGGAAGGACCGTTTGACCCGGGCGTCACCGCTGTATGCGTCTGAGAGGCTGGGCTCCCTGTGGACGTCGAAGGGCTTCGAGAAGTGGGACACGATCGGAATCAGCACGGTGGGAGATCTCTGGACGAGGGGGGGATTCAAAACTTTTGAGACGCTGCAGGCAGAGTTTCAGCTGCAGGGCAGTGAGTACTTTCGGTACCTGCAGGTTCGCCATGCGCTGGGCTCCGTCTTCCCGGATGTTGCATCCATTCCGGAGTCTTCCCCCCTGGAGGACAGAGTGCTAGATGGCCATGTCCCGGACAGCACGATCTCCCTCATCTACAAAAAATTGATTAACGATAGATCGTGTCTGCTGACCAGTCTCCGCGAGGCTTGGGTTGCCGACGGGCTGGAGCTGGACGACGAGGATTGGATTTCCGCGGTGGCCTCTCCGAAAGAGGTGGCCATCCCGGCTCGCCTTCGTTTCGTCCAGCTCAAGATCCTTCACCGGGTCTACGTGACGGGGCCAAGGCTTTTATGTATGGGTTTTGCCGGTGATGGAATGTGTAAGCGTGGCTGTGGTGCGTTGGCGACTTTCATGCATATACTGTGGGAGTGCCCGAAGGTGGAGCGATTCTGGCGTGGTGTGCATGAGGTTCTACGAATGGTTACGCGTGTCACGCTGCTGCCTGAAGCGAGGAGATGCTTGCTGAATGTCTGGGAACCAAATGACTACTCAGTCCCGCAGGCGCGGTGGGTGACTCTGGGATACATGATAGCCAAGCGTGATATTGCCCAATTGTGGGGATCCCAGAGGCCCCCTGCGGTGTCGGCCTGGAAAGAGCATATGGATTGGTGTATGTTTCGTGAAAAGGTGGTGTATGTGGCGAGGGGTAAGCCTGGGGCGTGGATGAAACTCTGGGGCCCCTGGAACGCCTACCGCGGGGGTATTTGTGAGCCGCCGCTGCTACCGGCGGCCTCGCCGGCTCCGTCTCCCTAGATGGCGCCCCTCCCTTGGCCGCGGGCGCGCGGTCCCCCAGTCCCTGATCTACTCCCGTCCCCCTCTTCAGAATTTTGCTGCTGGTGTGGATCCCCCACTTATGGAGCACGTGTTGTCACTTGGATCGAGGGTTGCCTTGCGGTTGTGGTTTGTTTATGTTGTTTTGTATTAAGAAAATGGAACCGTACTGTGGGCATGGAGCTTGGAGACCTGCACCATTGATCACTCCTGTTTTCCTACGGTGCACCGCTGAGGAAAAATTTTTGCTGTATGTATGTAATATGCTTTTGATGCTCTAGCGGCCGGCCGGGTGGTTGTAGGCCCATACCTGTAACTTCTATAAACTGCAATAAACGGTTTCAAAAAAAAATAAAAAAAAAAATAAAATAAAATGTTGTTGGAGACGTACACTTCTACATCCAGGAAACAAATTGTACTCTCACTGATGGAATGTGAGTTGGATGTTAACATTGTTGTTGTTCAAACATTTTATAAATTCATCTGCACTCTGCTTGTCCCCACGCCAGACCAAAAATAAATAGTCTGAGCCTGACCCATTTGATTACATTCTTTGACCATACCTCTGCATACTTGTTTTTCACTATAATTTCCTCCCACCACTCCATATGGAGGCAGGCGTAGCTGGGTGATCAAATCGCACCCATTGCTACGCCTCTCACTTATAGACCTGTTGTTGAAATAAAAAGTAATTGTATGTAAACAAAACTTGGTTAGGTTCATTACAATTCTATTGTGGATGTGGAATTCAATGGGTCTCTCTCCCAGAAAATGTTCCAGAGCTCTCATCCCATCTTGGTGGTGTATAGACGTGTAGAGGTTGCTGACGTCCATGGAGATCAGTAAAAAATCTTGTTGCCACTGAAATCCATGTATTTGCCTCCGAAAATCTGTTGTATCCTGTACGTACGACGGTAACAATTTCACTTGTTTCTGTAGGAATGAGTCAATTTACACTGAAACATTTTCTGTTAGACTTTGAATAGCAGAGATTATTGGTCGGCCTGGGAGGGTTGATACTGTCTTTATGTATTTTAGGGATAAAATACATTGCTGGCAAAATTGGGTAGTCATTTTTTTAAAATCTCAGTTCATCATGATTGATTAGGCCACTGCTTTTCCATACCAGTAACTTTGTATGCAGGTTTTTTGCGCTGTTCTAGTAGTGAGTTTGTTAATGATCTTGTAACAGCTACAATTTCCTAGCTGTTTTGATGCTTCTTCCATATATTGGGTTTTTGGCCAGACGACCACGTTACCACCTTTATCCGATTTGCGCACTACCACAGTCTCATTTTCTCGCAATTTTTTAATTAGTTGATATTTTAATTAGTACGCATTCTGTTTTCTCCTTGTTGCTTGTTTTGAAATTTAGAGTTCTTATTTCCTTTATTAAGATTTCATTAAAAGTGTCGATGGAATCTCTCGTTAAGACTGGAATAAACTTGGATTTGGGTTTAAATTTGGTCATTGGTGCTGCATTGATATTGACTCCTTGATGTACCATTAGTTGTGTAGAATTTATATGCAAGGACTCACTACTTTCCGTCTGTAATTCCTGAAGATCACATATCGGGCTGACATCTGAGGCTGTTAAAGAACTCTTAGCATTGTTCACTGATTCTAAAGATGTACATGCAATGTTTTTATCTTGCCTGAGCCGATGATACTTTTGTAACTTTAGTTTTCTGATGAACTTATATATATCTACACGCGTTAGTGGATAATCAAAGTTACTCTCAGAGCTATATGTGAGCCCTAATGCCAGCAGCTGTTGCTCTGCTGCATCCAAGTTGATGGTAGATAAATCGATGACTGTGTTGCCATTTTCCATTGTTTGAATTATTGGCGGCGCCAACCCCTGTTGTTCTTCTTTTTGTTTGTTTGCAATTTGGCGCCTCCTTCTCCTCTCGTTGTTTTGTGTTCCTCCTTTGTCTGTTCTGGATTTTTCTTTCCGGGGCGTAGGGTCTGTCGTCTTGCCTCTCTTAAAAAATTAATTTCCTCCCCTATTGTGCGTTTTGGAATTTGTTGATTTGCCCCTTCAGTTGATCTCATGTTGAGCTCTGTCTTAGACTCTGTTTCCATAGAGGACCTCAAATCAGACACAAGGGGCTTCGTTGGCAGCCCCCTGCTTGACGCTGCTGAGTAAGCAGGTACCTTTCTCCTTGTGTCTCCTTTTTGTGCTGCCTTTGCTTCGTCCTACTTGCGAGAGAAGGTAAATATCTGACCTAGGTCATAATCATTTTTATCCCTTAGGAATGTGTACGTTATTCTCCTTTTGATTGTTTCCTCCTCTTTTTTCAATCGTGCCAACATATCATCCCGCATTTTCATTGTTGTGCCATTTGTCTCCACTTGGCTTATTTGTTGATTCAACTCATCAATTTGTACCAGTAAATCATTCCTATCAATGTCCGCGTATTTTACCAAGATCTCAACCAGTCTCTAAGAGGACACTAAATTACATTCGCCCCATTCTCGTAGCATACTCTGGTTAGGGCTGTCCTAGCTGGGGGCCAGCATGATGCGCAAGCCGCGGGGGATCCTACCTACCTCCTGGTATCTGGAAAGAGACTTGCGCTCCTACCAATTTGCCTGCTCGGCACGCATTAGCTTCTCCAATTTGTTGTACATATCCTTTATACTGGTATTGCCTCCGCCGCTTCTGATACCATTCCTGCTAGACTGAGATTGCAGTGGGGCACACGCTGTATTAGAATACATTTAATCTGCCACTGCCTCCTATGTGTGTGTGTGTGTGTGTGTGTATTTATGTTCACGTGTGTGTCTGTGCAGTCTTCTCCGAGACCTCCACTGACTCCCGGTCGAAAAAACATATCCAGTTCAAAGCATTGTACTATATGCGTAAATCGATGTCCAATTTAGGTCTACTGTACTGTAGATCGTTGGTGACACACTAACGTCACAACCGTTCCCTCCAATCCAGCAACTGTAATCTCATTGCAAGTTCCCAGAATTAGGAGAACTGGTGAGAGCGGCCGGTCTTTCTCCTACCTGGGTCCTAAGCTGTCGAATGTACAACCCACTTTCGATGAGAATGTGTCAATCCCTCAGTGAGTTTAGGAACTTTTGAAGACCTGTCTCTTCTTACTTAACTATTGATACAGCATCCTTTGATGCCTTACTATACATACCAGGCACTGGGAAACCCTGTCTGATAGCTATGTGCTTTTATAACACTACTTAATTATATATGATGCTGGGTTTGGCGGGGGTTTACTAGCCCCAGAAATACACACACTCACACATGCATAGAGTTCATTACGCTATTTATTACCACTGTTGACTCTGGGGAACAGCTATGGCTCATGAGAGGCGAAGCCTGAGTGAGTCATGATGCCACTCACCTCACTCCACAATGGTAATAAATTGCATGCTATACAATGTGCCTTTGCATATATGGTTTATGCTATGACAGGTTCTTTATGTGTTTGATTTAACAAATCTATTTAGCCGAAACCAGGATGCAAGGAGTTGAATTTGTATAGAAAGGTAAAATCACACGAAGATCTCATGACTATTAGGAGAGTTGTTTATCCAGTATTGGGGTATCTTTCATAGATTCACATGCCTGAACCATTCCCCGTCGCCGAGGCGGGAGTCCCCGGTAAATAAAAAGTAGTGCCAAAATGTTAGTAGTAGTAGTAGGCCCAAAGAAAAGGCCTAAAGCCTATATCTTAGTAGCCTATCTACCTCATTATGCAAAAGAACCAAGAATTTGGTAACAACCAATCAGACACCAGCACCCTTCTAGAACCCTCTCAGCAGAGCCCGTTCTCCTCAGATTTTCACCGCACGTCGTGTGGAAGGGAGTCTCCCTGAGTGCCTCTCAGTTTTCAACTTGCTACAGCATGTCTGACAAGAAGGCCTTGTTTAAGTCCTGCAGGACCTGCGCCAAGAAGAGGGTCCATGTTGATGATCAACATTTGGACTGCATCTACTGCCTCTACCCTAAACATGAGGCAAGAGATTGCAAGATGTGCCGCACCTTCCCTACCAAAACTCTTGGGGATAGGGAGGCGAGAGTGCTTTTGTTAATCCAAAATGGTCGCACACTGCTGACCTACCTGCGTGTTACCCCAAAGAACTGTGGTCCCTGTAGTCAGCGTCGGCGAGTACACCTATGCTCGTGTCGTGAGTGCAAGTGTGAATAGCGTGTGCCATCCCTGGACACGTGTTTCGAGGTTGTTGCCTCTCGTCAGCAGGGAGTAGGAAAGAGTGCAGGGTTGCTGTGTAGGCTGCTAAAATCATTATCAGGTATGTACCTCTCGTAGCAACGCAGGTGCGTAACCTAAGCCCGTCGGCTTCCCGGCTCAAAGAGCCACTAAATAACTAATCCAAAATGGTCGCACACTGCTGACCTACCTGCGTGTTACCCCAAAGAACTGTGGTCCCTGTAGTCAGCGTCGGCGAGTACACCTATGCTCGTGTCGTGAGTGCAAGTGTGAATAGCGTGTGCCATCCCTGGACACGTGTTTCGAGGTTGTTGCCTCTCGTCAGCAGGGAGTAGGAAAGAGTGCAGGGTTGCTGTGTAGGCTGCTAAAATCATTATCAGGTATGTACCTCTCGTAGCAACGCAGGTGCGTAACCTAAGCCCGTCGGCTTCCCGGCTCAAAGAGCCACTAAATAACTAATCCAAAATGGTCGCACACTGCTGACCTACCTGCGTGTTACCCCAAAGAACTGTGGTCCCTGTAGTCAGCGTCGGCGAGTACACCTATGCTCGTGTCGTGAGTACAAGTGTGAATAGCGTGTGCCATCCCTGGACACGTGTTTCGAGGTTGTTGCCTCTCGTCAGCAGGGAGTAGGAAAGAGTGCAGGGTTGCTGTGTAGGCTGCTAAAATCATTATCAGGTATGTACCTCTCGTAGCAACGCAGGTGCGTAACCTAAGCCCGTCGGCTTCCCGGCTCAAAGAGCCACTAAATAACTAATCCAAAATGGTCGCACACTGCTGACCTACCTGCGTGTTACCCCAAAGAACTGTAGTCAGCGTCGGCGAGTACACCTATGCTCGTGTTGTGAGTGCAAGTGTGAATAGCGTGTGCCATCCCTGGACACGTGTTTCGAGGTTGTTGCCTCTCGTCAGCAGGGAGTAGGAAAGAGTGCAGGGTTGCTGTGTAGGCTGCTAAAATCATTATCAGGTATGTACCTCTCGTAGCAACGCAGGTGCGTAACCTAAGCCCGTCGGCTTCCCTGCTCAAAGAGCCACTAAATAACTAATCCAAAATGGTCGCACACTGCTGACCTACCTGCGTGTTACCCCAAAGAACTGTGGTCCCTGTAGTCGGCGTCGGCGAGTACACCTATGCTCGTGTCGTGAGTGCAAGTGTGAATAGCGTGTGCCATCCCTGGACACGTGTTTCGAGGTTGTTGCCTCTCGTCAGCAGGGAGTAGGAAAGAGTGCAGGGTTGCTGTGTAGGCTGCTAAAATCATTATCAGGTATGTACCTCTCGTAGCAACGCAGGTGCGTAACCTAAGCCCGTCGGCTTCCCGGCTCAAAGAGCCACTAAATAACTAATCCAAAATGGTCGCACACTGCTGACCTACCTGCGTGTTACCCCAAAGAACTGTGGTCCCTGTAGTCAGCGTCGGCGAGTACACCTATGCTCGTGTCGTGAGTACAAGTGTGAATAGCGTGTGCCATCCCTGGACACGTGTTTCGAGGTTGTTGCCTCTCGTCAGCAGGGAGTAGGAAAGAGTGCAGGGTTGCTGTGTAGGCTGCTAAAATCATTATCAGGTATGTTCCTCTCGTAGCAACGCAGGTGCGTAACCTAAGCCCGTCGGCTTCCCGGCTCAAAGAGCCACTAAATAACTAATCCAAAATGGTCGCACACTGCTGACCTACCTGCGTGTTACCCCAAAGAACTGTGGTCCCTGTAGTCAGCGTCGGCGAGTACACCTATGCTCGTGTCGTGAGTGCAAGTCTGAATAGCGTGTGCCATCCCTGGACACGTGTTTCGAGGTTGTTGCCTCTCGTCAGCAGGGAGTAGGAAAGAGTGCAGGGTTGCTGTGTAGGCTGCTAAAATCATTATCAGGTATGTACCTCTCGTAGCAACGCAGGTGCGTAACCTAAGCCCGTCGGCTTCCCGGCTCAAAGAGCCACTAAATAACTAATCCAAAATGGTCGCACACTGCTGACCTACCTGCGTGTTACCCCAAAGAACTGTGGTCCCTGTAGTCAGCGTCGGCGAGTACACCTATGCTCGTGTCGTGAGTACAAGTGTGAATAGCGTGTGCCATCCCTGGACACGTGTTTCGAGGTTGTTGCCTCTCGTCAGCAGGGAGTAGGAAAGAGTGCAGGGTTGCTGTGTAGGCTGCTAAAATCATTATCAGGTATGTACCTCTCGTAGCAACGCAGGTGCGTAACCTAAGCCCGTCGGCTTCCCGGCTCAAAGAGCCACTAAATAACTAATCCAAAATGGTCGCACACTGCTGACCTACCTGCGTGTTACCCCAAAGAACTGTAGTCAGCGTCGGCGAGTACACCTATGCTCGTGTTGTGAGTGCAAGTGTGAATAGCGTGTGCCATCCCTGGACACGTGTTTCGAGGTTGTTGCCTCTCGTCAGCAGGGAGTAGGAAAGAGTGCAGGGTTGCTGTGTAGGCTGCTAAAATCATTATCAGGTATGTACCTCTCGTAGCAACGCAGGTGCGTAACCTAAGCCCGTCGGCTTCCCTGCTCAAAGAGCCACTAAATAACTAATCCAAAATGGTCGCACACTGCTGACCTACCTGCGTGTTACCCCAAAGAACTGTGGTCCCTGTAGTCCGCGTCGGCGAGTACACCTATGCTCGTGTCGTGAGTGCAAGTGTGAATAGCGTGTGCCATCCCTGGACACGTGTTTCGAGGTTGTTGCCTCTCGTCAGCAGGGAGTAGGAAAGAGTGCAGGGTTGCTGTGTAGGCTGCTAAAATCATTATCAGGTATGTACCTCTCGTAGCAACGCAGGTGCGTAACCTAAGCCCGTCGGCTTCCCGGCTCAAAGAGCCACTAAATAACTAATCCAAAATGGTCGCACACTGCTGACCTACCTGCGTGTTACCCCAAAGAACTGTGGTCCCTGTAGTCAGCGTCGGCGAGTACACCTATGCTCGTGTCGTGAGTACAAGTGTGAATAGCGTGTGCCATCCCTGGACACGTGTTTCGAGGTTGTTGCCTCTCGTCAGCAGGGAGTAGGAAAGAGTGCAGGGTTGCTGTGTAGGCTGCTAAAATCATTATCAGGTATGTACCTCTCGTAACAACGCAGGTGCGTAACCTAAGCCCGTCGGCTTCCCGGCTCAAAGAGCCACTAAATAACTAATCCAAAATGGTCGCACACTGCTGACCTACCTGCGTGTTACCCCAAAGAACTGTGGTCCCTGTAGTCAGCGTCGGCGAGTACACCTATGCTCGTGTTGTGAGTGCAAGTGTGAATAGCGTGTGCCATCCCTGGACACGTGTTTCGAGGTTGTTGCCTCTCGTCAGCAGGGAGTAGGAAAGAGTGCAGGGTTGCTGTGTAGGCTGCTAAAATCATTATTAGGTATGTACCTCTCGTAGCAACGCAGGTGCGTAACCTAAGCCCGTCGGCTTCCCTGCTCAAAGAGCCACTAAATAACTAATCCAAAATGGTCGCACACTGCTGACCTACCTGCGTGTTACCCCAAAGAACTGTGGTCCCTGTAGTCAGCGTCGGCGAGTACACCTATGCTCGTGTCGTGAGTGCAAGTGTGAATAGCGTGTGCCATCCCTGGACACGTTGTTTAGTGCTTTGTTGCTTAAATCCTCTTCAGCTGAGGAGGATGACAGAGCCTCTAATTCTAGCAAGAGAGCTTGATCGCAAGACAGCTCTTCCAGTGAGGGGAAGAAGCACCAGAAATCTCACCATTCTACTTCTGATTCTGTTCAGAGGAGTCTCAAAATTTCCTCTGAATCAGCGCACTCTCCTCAGGATTCTACGGTCAAGGCTAGGACACAAACTGTGAGTAAAAACCTTTCAAAATCTCTGGCTTTCTCTCCATCTACGATTTCTGTCACCTCGTCTGCTCCTTCATTGACGGAAACCATCTTGACGACGGCCATTATCTCTCCTATTCTGTCAACGAGGATTACTATCCTCTCAAAATCCTCGTCGACGAAGCCAGCATCGCCGATTCCATCGACGAAGCTTTCGTCGAAAAGAGAAGCGCCGACAAAGAGCTCGTCGACGAAAATCCCATCGACTAAGACCCCGTCGGCGACGACGATCCCGTCGACAAGTCCGTCGACGATAGCCCCGTCGACGACGACCTCGTCGAAGATGCACACTAAAAACCTGTTAACATCAAAGGAATCCATTTCTACTACAATGCCTGGAGATTTACCTGTTCAGTCTCCGGGCGCCCGCTCATTCCACTCCTATTTCCACCAGGAGTTTCCAACTAAAGACTTTTCAAAGGCAGGAATGTAGCGATATATCACCGCTTACTCCCTCACATCTCCTAGAAACATATGTGCAGGGTGAGGATGATGATTATGAGGATGACGAGGATGAAGTGCCCTTTGGGATCGCTCGCCATCGCCTTCTGAACTGCACATCAAGTGTCAAGATGACGATGATGAGGAGGAGGACAATTATCAGGGGCATTACTATCAGGAAGACAGTCGTTCCGCATCATAGACCTTGCTACAGACAACCTCGTCAGAGCGAGATGTCACATCTGCCTCCGACTTTAATTCAAGACCTGCAAGCCATGCTTGCAGATTATAAACAGCGTTTTCCACCGCAGCCAGTCATTCCACAGGTTCGCGGACTGCGCCGGACCCATTGCCTTTACCTGAAGATCCAGCCCCAACGCCTCAACTGCCTGATCCTCCAGAAGACCCGCGTCAAGGTCAAGATTCAACCTCTGAGGAGGAATTCGAAGAGGGTGAGCTACCAGACCCAACAGACCCTTGGGATTCTTATATCATCCCTATGCCTTCGCCACCCACCCCTCTACCATCTGATTCGCCCCCAGAAGATCTAGGGGGGGTTCCATTACCTTATGCAGCGCGCTGCGACCAGGTTCCACTTGCCGGTTACCATTGAACAGTCTGACTGTTTTCTTCATGATTTTAAAGAGGAGTCAAGAAAGGTTGCAAGAGCTATCCCTATCATTGACTACATTTGGAAGGAAGGAGTTAAAATTATGAAAAACCCAGCATCAGTGCCAGCGGTGCTTCCACGAATTGACAAATACCGTGCTCCTGCCAACAGTCCTTCCTGTCTCATTGGCCAACCTAAGCCAGACTCGGTTATCTGACAGGCAGCCCAACAAAAATCTTGAATCTGGCAGCACCTATCACTACACCACCGGATAGGGAAGGACGACGCCTGGATTTAATTGGCAAAAAATTTTCAACGATGGCAGCTGCATCCATCAAGGCAGCCAACTCGTTGGCGATAATAGGGCGTTATGACCGCCAAATGTGGTCAGAAATGGCAAGCTTTATTGACCTCATCCCAGAGGACAACAGACAAGACGCTCCGAAGGTTTTGTTGGAGGGTGAGCGTGCAGCATCAGAGACTATCGACTGCGTTCTGGATATTGTAAATACTAATTGTCGCCAGTTGGCTGGGGCAGCTGTTCTCAGACGCCAGGGTTGGCTTAAGGCCACCACGTTCAGACCAGAAGTCCAAACAAAAATATTGGATATGGCCTATGATGGCGAATCGTTGTTTGGAAAGCATATAGATGACGCACTCCAAGCAATAAAGACCGATACTGATACCGCAAGATCATTGGGCTCCTTGCAGTACAAATGAGGTACCTTCAGAGGAGAAAGAGGCCGTGGATTTTCATCCAGAGGAGGTTATCACACCCAACAGAATAGTTACCAGCCTCGGTATCGACAATCCTATCAATCTTCCAACAGACAAACCAACACGTCTGGTTTCTCTCGTCAAGGCGGACGAAAAAGATTGCAGAATCAGGGAAGAGACACCACAAGGAAGCAATGATTTCTGCAGGGCGCCTTCCACTCTTCCCCTCCCTGTGGGTGCGAAAATGTCAACTTTTGTGAGCAAGTTGCAAGAAATTACGTCGGACCAGTGGGTTCTGGACCTGGTTCTCAACGGTCATACCTTAGAGTTTGTCACCAAGCCACCCAACACACCACCCAAGGTACCCCCTCCCCCTCGTCTTCACTTACTATTCAAAGAAGCTTTAACGATGCTCCTCAAGAACGCAATCGAGAAGGTTCCTGCACTTCAAAAGGGGACGGGTTTCTATTCCCGCTTTTTTCTCATCAAGAAGAAATCAGGGGAGTGGCGTCCAATCTTGGACCTTTGCAATCTGAACAGATTCCTCAAGAAGCAGGGATTTCGCATGGTCACTCTGGCAGAAATTCTAAGTTGCCTCAACGAGGGAGATTTTCTAGCTTCTTTGGATATGGAAGACGCTTACTTTCACATCCCAATACATCCGAAGCATCGCAAGTATCTTCGCTTCACAGTGGCTGGCGCCCATTACCATTTCAAAGTGCTCCCGTTTGGGTTAAAATCTGCCCCAAGGATATTTACGAAGTGCCTAGCTCCAGTGGCAGCAGCGTTACGATCTCAAGGAATCCAAGTCTTTCCGTATTTAGACGACTGGTTGATAAAAAGGTCCTTCTGAAAGCTCAGTCAAGACTGCCGTGACAACATGTCTTCGTCTGTTCCACTCTTTGGGGCTTACGGTCAACAGGAGCAAATCTCAATTACACTCAAGGCAGATCCTTCCTTTTCTGGGAGCTCTGCTAGATACCGTCCGCTGCAAGGCATTCTTATCTCACGAACGGCAGGTTCGTCTTCAAAAGTTAGCAATCCTGATTTCCAAAAGAAGGTCCGGATGTTCGCGTCGCTCCTAGGGATGTGCTCCTCTGCAATACACCTCGTCCCTCTGGCACGGCTCCGGATGCGACCCTTGCAGGAGGAGTTACACCTTCAGTGGCAGCAGGCTATGGGTTCCTTCAGGCATGAAGAACGCTCTACGTTGGTGGTCCCACATACCCAACTTAGCAGAAGGGCTCACTTTCATACAGAAGATTTCAGACTTTGTCCTCACTACTGATGCTTCCATGGAAGGATGGGGAGGTCATCTCCAAGACTTACAGATACAGGGGATATGGTCTCCAGAGTACAAGAACAAACACATCAACAGTCTGGAATTGCGAGCAATTTTCCTGTCTCTGCAAGCTTTCCTTCCAAGGATTGCAGGTTCTTCGGTTCTGGTTCGGACCGACAATACCACCAGCATGTTTTACGTGAACAAGCAAGGAGGGACAAGATCAGCAACTCTGTCCACAGAGGTTCAGGAGTTGTGGGAATGGGTCACACTCCACAACATAACCCTCAGAGCAGAACATGTCAGAGGTCTCTGCAATACATTAGCGGACACGCTCAGCAGATCCCAATCAGATTGCCACGAATGGGAGCTAGAGCAAGCTCAAGTGCTCAGAGTATTCAGAGCTTGGGGAACACCGCCACTGGATTTGTTCGCCACAAAAGAGAACAAGAAATGCCGCTTTTATGCCAGCAGATACCCTCAACAGGGGTCAAGGGGGAATGCCCTGTCCATGCGATGGTCAGGGATTTGTGCTTACGCTTTTCCCCCGATACCTCCAATACCGAGGGTCATACGCAAAATGAAGTTGGAGGGCTGTCGTCTCATCTTGATTGCACCCAGATGGCCACGCCAATACTGGTTTCAGGAGCTTCTATTACTATCCCAGGACCAGCCGATCCGTCTTCTCCCGACGCCCACAATGCTGTCAAGGAACAGAGGTCAGTTTCTCCACCCAGACCCTCAGTCCCTTCATTTACACGCATGGCTCCTGACTTCTTAGAATTTAAGGACCTGGATATCCCTCAAGACTGTAGGGATATATTAACGAAATCACGAGCCCACAGCACGATAAAAACTTACCGTCTGAAATGGAAACGGTTTTGCTGTTGGTGTGCAGCAAACCAGGTGCACCCGGTGGACGCTCCTGCAGAACAGATCCTCCCTTATTTGTTACAACTGGCAAGATCTGGACTTTCTTTCCCTTCAGTCAAAGTCCACTTAGCTGCACTTTCCAGATTCAGAAAGGGTGCTCATGGCCCTTCTCTTTGTTCATCCTCTTTAATTAAGCAGTTTATGAAAGGACTTTTCCGGGAGTTTCCTCCGGTCAGACTTCCGCCACCGGATTGGGAACTCAACACAGTCTTAATGCAATTAATGAAGCATCCATTTGAGCCTATCCACAAGGCTGACCTCAAATTCCTCACCTGGAAGGTTGCTTTACTTCTGGCTTTAACATCAGCTCGACGAGTGAGTGAAATTCAGGCATTTACTGTAAAGGAACCTTTTCTACACTTCACTCAAACTACGTGCACCTCCGAACTAATCCAACATTTATCCCTAAGGTGCCGTCACAGTTTCGTCTTAATGAACCAGTGACGTTAAAAACTTTCTTTCCTAACCCATTTACTCCAGTGGAACGAGCCTTACATTCTCTCGATATCAAGAGATGTCTTAAATTCTTTCTTCAAAAAACAAAGAACCTTAGAAAGTCCGACCAATTGTTCGTGGCTTATGGCCAAACTACCCTGGGAAGGGCGGTGACAAAATCCACCATTGCCAGATGGATGGCATCTACAATCCTTTTCTGCCATGACAAAGCTCACAGGCCATTGTTACGGAAACCCAAGGCCCATTGCACGAAAACAGTAGCAGCGTCTACAGCATTGTTTGCTGGTGTGACTCTAGAAAATATTTGCCGTGCTGCGACATGGAAAAATGTCCACACTTTTACGAGACATTACTGCCTCCAATCTACGCATCGAGACGATGCAGCAGTTGGACAAGCTGTCCTGCGACATCTGTTTCTTTGAGATATTTTCAGGTACCTTTTTCATATTTTTAACATGTGTAATATGTTGACATCTTTTGGTATGACAATGCAATGTTTTACAATAATGATTTGCTTTCATTTTTAATGTTATTGCATTACATGCTGTTTTCTGTTTATAGATTGCATGTTTCGAATTTTAAGATTCTTTCTCTTATACCTCTTGTTAACAAGCTGTGGATGCAACTAGGGAGTATCAGCACTAGTCTCCCACCATCCGCAAACGACTGTACACTTGGTATACTGCTCGCTATTCTGATTCAGGCATGTGAATCTATGAAAGGTACCCCAATACTGGATAAGAAAACAAGTTACTTACCTGTAACTACAGTTATCCAGTATTGGTATCTTTCATAGGTTCACATGCACCCCCTCTCCTCCCCGTAGAGTCAGTTCTATATATTTTGGGACGTTTACTTCCCACTTGTGCTACGAAAATCTGAGGAGAACTGGCACTGCTGAGAGGGTTCTAGAAGGGTGCTGGTGTCTGATTGGTTGTTACCAAATTCTTGGTTCTTTTGCATAATGAGGTAGATAGGCTACTAAGATAAAGGCTTTAGGCCTTTTCTTTGGGCCTACTACTACTACTAACATTTTGGCACTACTTTTTATTGACCGTGGACGCCTGCCTAGGCGACGCGGAATGATTCGGGCATGTGAATCTATGAAAGATACCAATACTGGATAACTGTAGTTACAGGTAAGTAACTTGTTTTCTTTGTGAGTAATGTTCTAGGCACGTGTGGCTGCAGATACACATGCTTTGCGTACTCCAGCCATTTAGTGTAGGGTCTGGATGTGTGCAAGTTGTTTTTCTTTATAGAAGTCTTTTGAGTCACAAGGTAAAGTGACTCCTCCTCTTGGTAATAGTGCACATGTGCATCAGCTCACTGTTTTTTTCCCGCCGTCTGGTTCAGACGTGCATTACTGCGCTCTGGTTCAAGACCATTTTGGCCTTCTTTAGGTTTGTAATTATCCCTTCCCCTCGTTGGTATTGTAGCACATTTTTTCTCAACTTTGCGTTTCAAAATCTGGAAAACTATTGCTCATCGGATTGGCACACTCTAACAGCGGCCCTTCCGGTCTATCTTTCCATCACCTTAGAATGCCCTGCTGATGGAACGTATGCCTTTCCGCCTCTGTCCCAGGTGCCACATGAAGTACCAGCGGACCAACATTCATAAGGTCTGCAACCTGTGGTTATCTACTGACCACAAAGAAGCCAGCTGATCGCTTCAGTCGAAGAAAACTTTGAGACCGAAGGGTGCGTCGCAGGGAGATGCAACGCGGCCTGTGTGACCGCGGAAGAGGCTTTTTCCTTGTACGACTCAAACTCCAACTTGGAGATCAACCTCCAGATGCAAGACCTTCCACGGGGTCAGCATATTGTGAGTGCTGATGCCCCCGTCCTGCCACTGAAAAACATTTGGCTCCAACCCGAACATAAGATGCTTCTGGGCGACCACTGCGCACCACTGCCAGCAGACCATGGTCCGCACTGAAAAAGAGTTGGACGCCCTGCCCTCCGGCTCGGCACTGAAACTCTAAACGGAGCTAACCACTTCGGTACCGGGCCGATTGGCTCCATTTTCGGCACCGACAACTTTTGCGCAGAAACACAAACCCATCTCCACTCTGGAGATTTGCAGATTCGCACCGAGACCTAACTCTCTTACTCAAGTGGAACAAATTCTTCACAAATTGCAGGAAAACTCTATGCCCGCCAGAGGCAAATCCAAACACAGCCTCATACTGGGTGTATTCTGCCCAATATTTTGTATCCTCTGCCACCTCCATCCAAGGGCCACCTCTCCTTTGAAGAGGTCATTGATCTGCCAGTGCCACCCAAAAAGAAGACTGACCAGGCCACCAGTCCTTTGCACCCTCCTATTCCATCTTCTCCTTCACCACCTCCACCACCCTTTATTCCCCCACCACCTTCACCCTCTCTCTCTCATTCTGTGAGTAATCCATTAGATGTCACTCCTTAAGGGACTCCAAATCCATTCCCAGGTGGGCATGGGAGTGGGGATGATAGTTTTGATGAACCACAACCTCCTGATCCTTGGTCGGTCTCCGATCCAGACCCTACAGGGGACACTGATCCTGACCTGTACCCTGCTAGGCCATCACCTCCTGATGAGACAACCTCTTATCAGGAGCTTATTGGCAGAGCTGCAACTTGCCATCCGGTACCACTACATAAGGAGCCCATAGAAGAGGATTTCCTTTTTTAAATCCCTTCCGCAACACAAAGGGCTACACAATATTTCCCTATGCTCAAGGGTATGCTGCGGCATCCAGATTATATTTTTAAAGATCCTGTGCGAGCTTGTATTTTCACTTCCAGGCTTGATGCAAAATACAAAACCTTACCCTCTGACCCTATTTATATCAGAGGGCAAATTCCACCTGTCTCCAACGCCCGTAAGGGGGCCGATTCCCAGGCTGCCAGTGACGATCCACCTCTTGATAAGGAGTGTAAGTTTATTGATGCCTCTGGCAAAAGAATAGCAGCTCAGTCCGCCAATCACTGGCGTATTGCTAACACCATGGGATTATTGGCCAGATAATATTGTGGCCACTGGGACGAAATGGAGGTGCTCCTCCAGCACCTCGCAGAGGAGCATAGAAAGAGAGGGCAAGACATTGTAGCTGAAGGCAAGCTTATTACTAATACCTCCAGTGGGTTATCCCTGGACTCTGCAGACACTGCTGCCAGGTGCATTGACACTAGCTTTTTGTTCCGTCACTATGCCCGATTGCACATATTTGGCTTTAGGCCAGAGGTTCAACAAAGCCTTTTAAATGTCCCCTTTGAAAAGGAACACCTTTTTGGCCCACAAGTAGACCAGACTCTTGAAGACAAAATGAGGACACAGAAGTTGCAAAGTTCATGGGTGCATTGCAAATGCCTTTTGCCGCTCCTCCTAAAGGGTGGGCTCAAAAACGGCATCTTCCGATGCCTCTTCTTCATAGCACCAAGGTCAGTCACCAATCCTCTCCCAGAGGCTTTTACAGAGGCACATACATGGGAAACAACTCAAAGGGTAGAGGCAAAGGTGCACCCCATGTGGTGCCGCACCCACCATAAAACAGTGACTCTCTTCTCCTTTCCCCCCCGATCAATCCACACCTATCGGGGGCAGATTACAACAATTTCTCCCCACTTGGCGATCCATAGCATTGGATCAGTGGGTGTTGAACATTACCCAACATGGTTATTGTCTGGAGCTTATTACACCTCCAGACATTCCACCTCGCATTCAGGTTCTTTCTGGAACACCAAACCTTACTCAAGCAGGAAGTTCAAGCTCTTTTACTCAGAGGAGCCACAGACCCCGTCCCTCATCAAAGTCGGGGGTATATTACGTGTACTTCCTAATCCCCAAAAAGGAGGAATCTTTGTGGCCAATCTTGGATCTACAACCTATAAATCATTACATCCTGTCAGAGCATTTCCATATGGTCACTCTTCAAGACGTGATCTCACTTCTAAAGCAAGTCTACTTTCTCTCAGCCCTGGACTTAAATCACGCCTGATTTCAGATTCCAATACATCCAGCACATTGCAAATATCTAAATTTTGTGATAGAAGACCAACATTACCATTCCAAAGCCCTCCCATTTGGGGCGACTACTGCACCTGTAGTATTCACCAAATGCCTAGCAGTGGTCACAGCACATTTACGCAGACAAAACTTCCAGGTTTTCCCAACTCTCGACGACTGGCTTATCAAAGCCAGTACTCTTCCACTGTGTCAACAACAAACTCAAACTACCATCAAGCTGCTTCATCAGCTAGGCTTCCCCGTCATTTTCCAAAAATCTCATATTCAGGCCTTACAGATTCAACCATATCTGGGGGCTATCCTCAACATAGGATCTAAAATTTCCAAACGCTAATACCACAGTTAACACACAATTAGCATTGGAGGTAAGAACTGTCATGAGACTATTGGGGATGATGACATAATGCATCACCGTAGTCCCCCATGCACAGTTACACATGCTTCCGCTTCAGGAATGTCTAGCACTACAATGGTCTCAGTCACAGGGTCAGTTAGAGGATCAAGTGTTGATAGACCGCCACACTCATCCCTCTCCGCAGTGGTGGAACACAACCTGTTAAAAGGGTGGCCTTTCCTTGACCCTGTTCCCCACATCATCCTGACAACAGACGCATCACTTACATGCTGGGGTGATCACTTAGAAACTCTCACAGTCCAGGGTCTCTGGGACACCAAACACCAGGGTCTCCACATCAATTATCTAGAGCTTCAAGCTGTTCACCTAGCGTTGAAAGCCTTCCTACCTCACCTGATCAGCAAGGTTGTCTCACAAGATTCATCTCTTAGCAGTACAGCTCTTGGGAATGGACAGCGATTTTGCTAACCTCCTCAGCAGGATATGGCAACAAGTCTCATGAGTTGGAACTCCACCACAACATCCTCCTCCCTTCCTTCCACAAGTGGGGGTTTCCACAAATTAGTTCTGTTCACAACCACAGACAACACAAAATGGCCAGACTTCGCCTCCAGTTTCCCACACCCACTATCCAAGGGAAAAGCTCTATGGATTAATTGGTCAGGGATGCTACTCTTTTCCGCCTCTCCCTCATCTGTTTCTGGTTCGGAAGCTCGGGCAAAGATCTCTCATACTAGTAGCTCCCACATGGGCCCAACAACACTGATTCACACTGCTTGAACACTCAGTAGTTCTATATGAGAAGCTTCTCCTCAACCTGGACCTACTCACTCAGAACCATGGAGAAATCCGGCACCCAAATCCCAGGGACCTCAACCTAGCGATTTGGCTCATGAGGTCATAGAATTTGGTTATCTGAATCTCCCTCCTGAACGTATGACCATTATCAAAGAAGCTTGTAGGCCTACTACTAGAGTATGCTATGCACCTAAATGGAAAATATTTGGTTGTTACTGTCATACTAGCAGTATCAATTTATTTAATGTTACAACACAAAACATTGTTACCTTCTAAATTCACAACTCTCTGGCCCTGCGTTCACTTCCATACGATTACATCATTCTGCAGTGGCCGAATACCTACAAAATAGTCAACACTTATCTTTGTTTAAAGTACCAGTCACCAAAGCTTTTATGGAAGGCCTTGAGAGAATGATTCCACCTGCACCTACCTGAAATCTTAATATCATTCTCAAGACTTATGGGCCCACCATTTAAATAACTACATAATTGTGCCCTCCAATTCCTAACTTGTAAGGTCACTTTTTAGGTCAAGCTTGGCCAGCGCATTCACTGCTCTGCAAGGCATGCCATAATGTAAACTGTTGCTTGCAGCTCCTCTTATCTTTTCAATTTGTTTGTGGTCTACATACATGCCTGCTTTTTCATCACCCTTTCATGTTTCAGACCCTCCCAGCAGACTGCCTGTGGGTTGTGTACAGCACAGTATCTGTAGCACGGCGCCCGCTTCTTGGACGCCGCGCTTGCATTTTCCAAGGTAATGTTTTTCTTATAATCAGCACGACTGCCAATGCACACAGTCGTGTTTGTGTTTTGTTGGACATCCTCTCCCTGATCGCTGCTTTCCCATTTGTAAGGGTGTTTCCCCACCACCTCCTACACGTTATTCTAGTTTGGAGCTTCCTTTTCATCAAACCTTTGACTCTTCCATAAGGAAGTACTTTGGGAGACCATAGCAGAAATTCTTTACAATTTTGAAGCATCTAGAATTTCTGTTCCTTTGGCCCCTCGCGCTTACTGGTGTGCAAGTCTCCACCCAACTTCCCCTCCCCTTTTACTGAAGAACACTTCTATCACATGGGAGTGATGCGTACTTACTCTGTGCAAAGGGGCCATGCTGTTTGCTTAATCACAATGCATTACCGGCAACTGATCCCCTCTAAATCAAATTCATAGCTTAATCAGCTCTTTTCCCAGAAATGGCTGTTGTGTTTTGCAATCTTGTTTTTCGAGATTTTATTACTGTGTGAAACCAAAGCAACCGGAGCTAATCAGCAGACACCCCATTTGGCTATTGCTCTACAATAACCCATTGTAGGAAAGTAGGAGCTGCTTTTATGTTTACCCCCACTTTTTGCTTGATGTGATGCTGTTTCTTACTAGTCTGACTGGAATCCTGCTAATCAGGACCCCAGTCTCTGTGCTTTCCCCCCTAAATTGGTTTTGGAAGTACTTGGGTACATCCCAGATTGGACAATGGTGCAACCTTAATAGTCCCTAGTATATAAGGTACCCAGGGCATAGGTACACCAGGGGTTCCCCATAGGCTGAAGCATGTATTATGCCACCCATGGGAGACCACTTAAAATGTAACTACAGGCCTGCCAGTGTAAGCTGGTGTGAGAAAGTGCCCTCTTTCTGCATGGTTGCCCCCCACTTTCTGCTGATTTGCTGATGTGCTTTGACTGAGTGTGGCCTGGGCTCCTGCTAATCAGGTACCCAGAGCCTATGTTCTTTCCCTAAAACTGCATTGAAGCCTTAACCCAATACGCATCTTTGGCCACAGGTCAGCCCCTGGTAAATGGTACCACAGGTACCCGTGGCACTGTGACCAGAGAAGGCCTTTAAGGGCTGCAACACGTATTGTCACCCTTAGAGGTCCTGTACCACTACACCCACACACTGCCTTGCAAGCTGCGTGTTTTGGTGCAGAACAAAGTGAAGTCAACATGGCACACATCTTTGTGCCATGCCTCCAAACCACTGCCCTGGCATAGGTCATTCGTCCCTCTAGCTGGGTGCACTATACCAGTGGTGAGGGTACAGGTGCATGAGCCCTGTACCCCTACAGTGTCTAAGTCCATTCTTAGACATTGTAAGTGCAGTGCTGCCATTAAGAGTATGTGGTCCTGGGAGTTTTATCATTACGAAGTCCTCAGCACCATAATGGCTACACTGAAAACTGAGAAGTTTGGTATCAAACTTCTCAGCACATTAAACCCACACTGATTCCAGTGTGGGATTTAATGAAAAATGCACACATAGGGCATCTTAGAGATGCCCCCTGAAAACTAACCTACCACTAGTGTCCAGGCTGAGTGGCTGCTTTCAGACATGTTTCTGGAACCCTGGGCCAAGAGCCTGCTGCTCTCTGGGGCCTGAAACATTGCACATCCTGGGACGAGGTACCAATCCTCCTCCCCCAGGATGGGCAGGGTACACGATGGGGAAGCTTCAAAGGCTTGCTGCCTTTGTGAGCTTCCCCAGGCCACTTACTGCTCTCAGCAACTGGTCCCAACTGGTTCTGACCCCCACTTTGGGCGGGAGAACTGGCGGGAAAAACAAGTGATGAAGAGAGGTGTGCCCACCTCTGCCAACTCCACCCCTCAGGTGGGGGAGGAGAGGTGAAGCACAACTCTGTCCAAGCCATCTTGCAGATTGGGGGACTCAGCCAACCAGGGACAGGCACATGCCCCCTCCCACTGAAGGGTGACATAATAGGGGGTGTACCCACCCCAGGGAAGGGACCCTCCTATCTTTTACATACCTGTAACGCCCCTAAACCTAGTATTTAGGGGAACCCCTGAAACTTGCTTCCTCAGACAAGAAGAAACTATAAGAAGGACCGAACAGCCGTGCAGCAGCTAACAAGAGGAAGACCCTACCGGCCTTTCTCCATCTCAAACCTGCTCCTACGAAATCCCGGTGTGTCCTGTAGCCAACAACCTTGAAAATCCCGGAGGGCCTGCCTGCCTTCAACCACAAAGACTTTGTCTCCTGTGAACACTGGATTTGTTCATCTGCAACCTCTGGCCCTTGCCGGAAACCGCAAATCTGCACCCGCTGTCCACGGCCCCGAGCTCGAGTGGGCAAACACCACGAGGAGGTCACCCCGGCGATACTGACCCGAGATCTGGTGACCCCTGACCTGCCTCAAGCCTCCAGCCGACGCCTGCAGCCTAAATACAGAAGGTCCCCCCACTCCCAACTTCGACCAGGAGCTGGTAAGATCTGACCCCAAAAGGCACCCCTGTGCCTGATGCCCCACGGCCTTGGGTGCCCAAACCGACTCTGCTTAACTAACCCCTAACTTCCCAACTTACCTCTTGAAGTGGTGGTGGTCGCAACCAGAAGACCTTCGTCCCCGAGCCTGCAGTGCCTCTGCAAACCGAAGGTTCCCCATTGAAAACAACAGGGCGCCCGACATCGAAACAGCACCCTGCACACCGCCATTCTAGTGCCGCTGAGGGTGCTCCTTTGGTGCTACTTTGTTTCCCCATTTGCCCTGAGCTAAAATCCAGGAGCTTTGCTCCCACAACCAAGTGGCCTGCTAGTCAGCAGCCAGCAACCGTAGGCCCCTTATCCCCATTGGATAACATTGGGCCTCAGCACTCTGCACCCGGCTGCCCTAGTGCCCCTGAGGGAGTAACAAGAGTGCATCCTTGACCCTGGGGGACCACTGAGTTTACCCCCAGACCTCCAACACCCACTACCAAATACTTACCTCAAAACCGATAACACTATTTTCCTTCATAAGATAACATTGACTGTTTTTCTGTGAAAAGTTTTAAGTGTGGAGTTTGAAAACCTAAAGAAATGATTTAAAATGATTTAAAATTGCACTAACAAAAACGATTTTACTTACCTGTTTACAGGAAATGTCCCAGAGTAGTATCCAGGTATAGAGTAAGAAAAGTAATCTCAAAATTAACTTACCTGTAATATTACTGAAAAGCCCATTCAAGTCTACGTACTGTATTTACAAAGTATTGCATTTCTCTGAAACCATACTGTAAGTCAAAACAAATTGCATATACTAGTACAAATACAAACTGTATTATAACTGTATATATACTGCAAAGTACTTATCACTTACCCATGCCAGGCTTGCTTGGTTCTCGAAAATAAAATAACTAAAAGAATATTTTTATTCAAAAACAATTGGTCAGAAGTTCAGTCTTTGAGTGTGTAAATTCATTTGCTGACTGTGTGTGTACAACAAATGCTTAGCACTGTCTTCTGAGGCTGCTTACTGCTCGACCACACTGCCATAAATAGAGAGTGAGGTGTTATCTAACTTTACCTCTGCCTACCTTTGGGTTTCCACTGGACTCTGTGCACACTATACCTCACTTTGATATAGTATATTCAGAGCCAGCTTCCTACAGCTGGTGCTTGCACCACTTATGGAAGATATAGGTTTACCTATATCTAAGGTCACTGCACTTAAAACCTATAAGTCACCCATAAAGCAGTCCTTACAATCCTGAAGGCAGGGTGCTTGGTTCTAAGTGTGTGGGTGCCCCTGCATGAGCAGGACACCCCTACAACCCATGGAGTCCGTTCTCCCGGGTTGTAAGTACGACAGCCATATGACATATAAAGGGACACTGCGTCATTACGCGATGACCATCTCAAAACTGGCTGTAACGAATCCTATCATGTTTGGTATCAAACATGTTGGAATCATACCCCCACACCGTAAACAGTGTTGAGGTAGGATTCCATGTACTGTAAAACTCCTTTGGGAGGCCCCCAGTGCTCCCGGTACCAGTCTTCCAGACCCGGACAACAAGCTAGGGCTGCTGCTGGCCTGAGACACACGTTTCTGCCCTCCTGCTGCTGAGCCAAGTTCAGGCAGGGGAAGGCAGAACAATAGGTATCTGAAAGAAACACGTTAGTTAGATTACTCACCTTAGAATATCCCCAGGCGTCAGACAGGATCCGGAAGATTTTTCGTCAGCAATACCCCTTGCGCGTCGCTAGGCGTCGTCTGCGGCTCCGCGTCCGTCGTCGGCGTCATGCGCCAGAATGACGTCGTCGGAGTACTTAGACGCCGCCCTCGCGCGCTGACGTCAGTTCTTCTTTTTTCCGCGCCAGTAAGTGCAGATCCAGGAGAGCTACCCCTTTAGTCACTTTTTGACTAACTTTTTTCGATCCTTTTTGATCTTGTCTCGACTCCGGTGCCGGTAGGATGCCTGGTTTTAAAGCCTGTGCTGACTGCAATTGCTTGATGTCGGTTACGGACCATCACCGCCGGTGCCTTTACTGCTTGGGCCTCGACCACGACGCGGCGTCGTGTTCAGACTGCAAGGCCCTGACCTCGAAGGCTAGACGGGAGCGGTCCCGTAAGCTTCTCGAGCTTCGCCACTCGGCTCCGCGCCCCTCTCGATCCCGGTCCAGGAGGAGGTCCAAGGATCGGTCGCGGAGCCGCAGCCGACATCATCGATCGTCTGGCTCCAAGTCTTCGGGTAAGTCGAAGCACTCCAAGAAGTCCAAGAGGCGACACCGCTCTTCGGACTCCCCTCGCCGGTCGCGCGACTCGGCCGAGGGTCAGGGTGGCTCAAACCCCCGCGGCTCCTGCAGAGCCGCAGGCACCGCGCAAGTCCCCATACCCGCCGGTCCCTGGGACTGACGCGACGCCGGCGGAAGTCAGTGCCTTCCTCTCGGCCATGAGGAACCTGGCTCCGCCGTTGACGCCCGCTGGCGCGCCTTCGGGCCCCGCGGACCCGACTGGGCAACCTTGCCTGCCGGCGGCTCCGGCCCCGGCGCCGTCGACGGCTCCGGCCTCGACGCCGCAAGCGCCCGAGGGACCCATTCCCGAGTCCCTGCCGACGCCGGTCGACCTCGTCACGCCTCCTCCGGCGGCGTCGACACCGGTTCCACCCCAGACGCCGGCTCCGCTCGGCGTCGAGCCCCGTTTCAGCCCCGGTCAGGGCCCGGCGCCGTTACGGTGTCGATGGATGCCGCGTTCGGTGCCGCTGGAGACACATTTTGTCTATCGCCCGGCTCCGATCCTTCCTCCTGCATACCAGGAATCGGATGATGGGGGCGAATGGGAGGGATCCGAGGATCCTATGGCCGTTCAGGCTCAACTGTCACAGGACTGGGCAGATGAACTGGGGGAGGCCAGTGGTCTGGATACCTCTCCAGACACTGGATTCATCTCTCCTCCGACTGTGGCTTCGGAGGAGGGTGCTGCTTTCTCTGTGGTGCTGCGCAAGGCGGCCGCAGCCCTTGGGCTCGAGCTACCTGCCGTGGCTGTGAGGACCAACGTCCTCACTGAGGTGCTTCAGTCTGCAGCAAGCTCCACTGAGCCTCTGCTGCCATTCAATGAGGCCCTCACTGACGTTCTGCAGGGCACCTGGTCCAAACCCTCCAAAGTCCCTCCTGTGGACAGGAACGTCGCCAGGCGCCATCGTCCTGCTCCGGGCGACCCCAGTTTTCTGTCCCAACACCCTACCCCCGAGAGCCTGGTTATCCAGGCCTCTACCTCCCAATCCTCCTTCCCGACCGCTCCGCCGGACCGGGATTCCAAGAGACTGGAACAGTTCGGCAAAAAGCTGTTCTCCTCCCTTAGTTTGGGCCTGCGGTCTTTGAACACCGCCTGTCTCTTGGACCGTTATTCCCACTCTCTGTGGGATACGGTGGAGGACGTGCTGCCCCTGTGTCCGGAGGAGGTCCAGACACGACTTACCCAGGCTCTGGCAGATGGGAGGGATGCAGCACGACATGCTATCAGATGTGGGCTTGACACTACGGACTCGCTGGGTAGGGCGATTTCTACCTCGGTGGCGCTTAGACGTCACGCCTGGCTGCGGTCCACGTCCTTTTCAGGCGATGTCCAGAGCACCCTCATGGACATGCCCTTTGATGGCACTCGCCTATTCGGCGAGAAAGCGGACAGTGCACTGAATCGCTTTAAGGACTCCCGGGCTACGGCCAAGTCCTTGGGCCTCTCGGCCCCGCGGTCGCAAACTTCCGCCTTTCGCCCCTTTCGTGGCCAAGGAAGGGGTACCTCCTCACATACGCCTAGCCACCAGCCGCAGAACCAACCTGCGCGCGGTCGCGGACGTGGTTTCCGCCGAGGCGGTTCTGGAGGACGACGCGGTCAGCCCACATCCACCCCGGCAGCATCCGCCTCAAAGCCTTCCTAGTCCGAGCTTTCAGGCCCATTCCACGCCAGTGGGCGGCAGAGTTCGCCATCACCTGCTCCACTGGCGGTCCATCACATCGGACAGGTGGGTGCTGCAAATTGTCCGAAGGGGCTACTCCCTCCCCTTCGAGACGACCCCTCCAGCCATGCCACCGCAGCACCACCGTATCTCGGGGGATCATTTGCATCTTCTCCACGAGGAGGTTTCGGCCCTCTTGGCCAAGGGGGCCGTCGAACGCGTTCCGAGCCCAGAAGTAGGTCGTGGTTGTTATTCCCACTACTTTCTGGTTCCCAAGAAGGGCAAAGGGGGCCTACGCCCTATCTTGGACCTCCGGAACGTCAATGCCTTCCTCCGGAAGGAGAGGCTCAAGATGTTAACTTTGGCTCAGGTTCTAGCTGCCCTAGACCCTGGAGACTGGATGGTAGCGTTGGACTTGCAGGACGCATATTTCCACATCCCCGTCCTGCCGGCCCACCGGCGTTACCTGCGGTCACGGTGGGTCAAGAGCACTTTCAGTTTACCGTGCTCCCCTTCGGCCTTACCAGTGCCCCTCGGGTGTTCACGAAAGTGATGGCGGTGGTCGCAGCTCATCTGCGCAGATCAGGGGTTCCAGTCTTCCCCTATCTCGACGACTGGTTGTTGAAGGCGGGCTCGCCCCAGGGAGTCGTCTCCCACCTCCAGACTACGGCGGATCTCCTGCATTTGCTGGGGTTTTCCATCAACGTGCCGAAGTCACACCTGAGTCCCTCTCAGAAGCTCCTCTTCATCGGAGCGGTTCTCGATTCGGCGCAGTTCCGGGTCTATCCGCCGGAACAGCGGGTCCGGGATATTCAGGCCCTGATTCCCATCTTTCGGCCTCTATCCTGGGTTTCGGTCAGGCTAGTGTTGCGGCTTCTGGGGCTGATGGCCTCCTGCATCCTACTAGTGCATCACGCCAGGCGGCGCATGCGGGCTCTGCAGTGGGACCTGAAGTTTCAGTGTGCCCAGCATCACGGCAACCTGTCCGACCATGTCTTGATCTCGGAGGGCACTGCACAGCAGTTGCAGTGGTGGCTCACGGACCGCGATTGGGTCACGGGCAAGAGCCTCTCCCTTCCCCAACCGGAGCATGTCGTAGTGACGGATGCGTCCCTCCTGGGATGGGGTGGCCATATGGGAGAGGCGGAGATCAGAGGCCTCTGGTCTCCGGCGGAGTCTCGTCTCCACATCAACCTGTTGGAGTTGAGAGCGATCCGACTTGCACTGAAAGCCTTCCTTCCCTCTGTCAGGGGAAGTGTCGTGCAGGTGTTCACGGACAACACCACCGCCATGTGGTATTGCAACAAACAGGGCGGGGTGGGGTCATGGACCCTTTGTCAGGAGGCTCTGCGCCTCTGGACATGGCTGGAACACCAGGGCTTTACCTTAGTGGTTCAACATCTGGCGGGCTCTCTGAACGCCAGAGCAGACGAACTCAGCCGCCGGTGCATGATGGATCACGAATGGCGTCTGAACTCCGAGGTGGCGCAAGGTCTCTTTCAGCAGTGGGGAGAGCCTTGGTTAGATCTATTCGCCACCGAAGAGAACGCGCAATGTCAGCAGTTCTGCGCGTTGGAATTTCCAAGGCGGCACTCGCTCGGCGACGCTTTTCGTCACGAGTGGAGTTGCGGTCTGTTGTACGCCTTTCCGCCTATACCACTTCTGCCCAGAGTGCTGAAGAAGATCAGGCACGACCGGGCCCAAGTCATCTTGGTGGCTCCGGATTGGGCACGAAGGTACTGGTATCCCGAGCTACTCAGTATGTTGACCGATCCTCCGATACGTCTGCCCCTTCGGGAGGATCTTCTGTCGCAGCAGCAGGGGACGGTCCTCCACCCGAACCTGTCCAGCCTCCACCTCCATGCGTGGAGATTGAGCGGCGGCAGTTGATGCCATTTGACTTGCCTCCTGAAGTCTGTGATATCATTCTGGCAGCCAGGCGTTCCTCCACAAAGACGGTATACGCCTGCCGGTGGAACAAATTTGTGGCATGGTGCACAGCAAAGGCTGTGGATCCCCTTTCTGCTCCTCTTTCTGAGGTTCTCCTCTTTCTTCTTTCTTTGGCCCGGCAGGGCTCTGCCCTGTGTACCTTGAAAGGTTATCTTGCTGCCATCTCTGCCTTCTTGCGGCTTCCTGATCAGCCTTCTCTTTTCAAGTCCCCTGTAGTTACACGCTTTCTAAAAGGCATTACTCACACGTTCCCTCCTGTCCCTTTTGTAATGCCTCAGTGGGACTTGAATCTTGTTCTCACATTTCTAATGTGCGCTCCCTTTGAGCCTCTTCATAATTGTCCTCTTCGTCTGCTGACGCTTAAGACTGCTTTTCTGGTAGCCATCACCTCGGCTAGACGGGTGAGTGAGCTCCAGGCTGTATCATCCAAGCCTCCTTTTCTCTCTGTTCATCCGGACAAGGTTGTCCTTCGGCCTCGTCCCTCCTTTCTTCCGAAAGTGGTGACCCCCTTTCATCTTGGGCAGTCTGTCACCTTGCCCACCTTCTTTCCGCCTCCGCATCCTTCCAAAGAGGAAGAGAGGCTCCACCGTCTGGACCCAAAACGTGCGCTCTCCTTTTATCTGGACCGCACAAAGCAGTTCCGGGTGGACGACCAACTTTTCGTTGGATTCGTGGGTGCTAAGAAGGGGAAAGCTGTGCACAAACGGACCATCTCTCGGTGGGTCATTTTGTGCATCAAAATTTGTTATTCCTTGGCAAAAAAGGACCCTCCTGTTGGGCTGCGCGCCCATTCTACTCGGGCCACAGCGGCTACTACTGCTTTGGGACGGGGTGTCCCTTTGCAGGACATCTGTCAGGCGGCGACGTGGGCTTCGCTACACACGTTTGCCAGGCATTATTGCCTTGACAGCCAAGTCCGGAGGGATGGCTTCTTTGGCCGTTCTGTCCTCCAGGACTTTCTGGTGTGATCTTGGTTCGCAGACCCACCACCGGGGATGGTATTGCTTGGGTATCTATTCTAAGGTGAGGAATCTAACTAACGTGTTTCTTTCAGATGAAGAAGTTACTTACCTTCGGTAACGATGTAGCTGTAAGAAACATTGGTTAGTTAGATTCCTCACCGACCACCCCTCCTCCCTGTTCTGCGAACTGACATCTAGGGTTAAGGTTATCCTTTTCAGGCCCCTAGATTTTATTTTTGGCACCAGTGTCGGTCTTTTCATGGCTCTGCGTTCCTGGCGCGGAAAGCTATGTACAAGAACTGACGTCAGCGCGCGAGGGCGGCGTCTAAGTACTCCGACTATGTCATTCCGGCGCACGACGACGGACGCGGAGCCGCAGACGACTCCTAGCGACGCGCAAGGGGTATTGCTGACGAAAAATCTTCCGGATCCAGTCTGACGCCTGGGGATATTCTAAGGTGAGGAATCTAACTAACTAATGTTTCTTACAGATACATCGTTACCGAAGGTAAGTAACTTGTTCATCCTGTCACGAAGGTGTGACCACCTCCCAGATAGGGTTTAGTGTATTGGGGCACGGTGGGGGCGCTTTCCAGCACCACATAGTCTGAGTGCAGGGCACACTTGGTGCCCTCCATGCATAGTCCAGTTTAAACCAGTTTAGGGAGCCATTGGCTCCTGCTCTGGCGCAAACTTAGACAAAGGACAAGGGAGTATCCTCCCCCTTGTCCAGCCCCTCCATAGGGAGGGACCCCTGTATCGTCCCAACCCTTTCCTTACGGTATTTAAGGGCTTACCCAAGGGTGGGTCTCTAGATTCGTCGTGGGACAAGATACATTTCAGACACCACTTCAACCGTCTGGGCACACTGGACTTCGCTCTGGGTATCACAGCTGCAACTAAGATGACTCCTGCTGCTCCTGATCTCGTCACCCTGCTAGTCTGCTGCAACGTCCGTGCCTGTGCACCACACAGGAACCTTCCAAGGGCATCCAAGACACCTGAAGGAATCTCCCTTGAAGTGAAGGAGTCACTTCCCTGTATCTGCAGACACCACAACTAAGCTGACCGGTCTGCCGATCCTGGGTTCCCACGGACTCCGAAAGGCTCAGCAACACAGGGGGTGGTTCTTCTCATCCTTCAAGACCTGCCCTGTTCTCTCACCAAGTCTGATGCCAGTATCCCTCGTCAGAGCCGCAGGAACCGTACCCCTGTACACCGCGTCAGCTTGCAGTTGCAAAGGCTGGTTGACTTCCTTTCAAAAAGATCTTCAGGCTTCAAGTAGCTCCAACCTCAAGCATCTCCAGGGACCAAGATCTTCGTCTTCAGAGCAACAATTGCATCATGGGCTTGCATCTTTGGTGAGCTGCTCGAGGTCCTCTTGCGACTCCAGTGCCTCCAGCCTATGGGTCCTCTTGAGGGTCATCTTTGAATTACTTGGGCTTTCCTGATTGCTCGGGGCCTGCCTAGACTCCCCTGCTTGTGGTGAGTCTCCTGGACCTTACTGGTCCCGACATTGCACCTTCTTCAACTTCCACATTGGTTGCAGTTGCCAAGGCTTGTTAGTGCTCCCGACAGACATCAACCCCTCAACTCCCGACATACGACGTCGGACAGCTTGTATCCGTCTCCTGGTCATCCACAGCATCGCCTGGTCCGCACAGCTGCAGTTTCAAGGTCACTGTCAGCTTCCCTGCAACACTTGACATCAGTGGGCATTTATCTTTCGTGCCTCCTAGTCACTCCCAAGTGGCATACACTCTATCCCCTCTGCTTGCAAGTTCTTCACATCTTGATTCCACCTTTGGGTTCCACCTTACACTTTTACCTTCTCCAGCAGCGGCATCTTTCTGAAGTCCTCCTTCGAGTTCGACGGCTGTTTCCAACGCCACTTCACACCTATGCACCCTTGGCTTCCTTGGTGCTGGTATCCTGGTTCCTAAGGTATCCACGGGTGGGGTGGCTCTCCAACCTTCTGTCTTCCTTGGGTTTCTTCAGGGTCCACTGGGAAGGGTCTGTCTTTAAAATTGCAACCGAGACTTACCCATTGATTTGCATTGATCCCGCGGTTGTGTTTCCACTCTGCACACGGCCTCCGCGGGGCTCATGGTTACTTACCTTGGGGGGGGGGGTTCTTTGGGTCCCCAGCACTTCTACGTTTTCCGGGTATAGTCTTGGCGCAAGTCGTGGTTCGCATACCACTATTTTAGTATATGGTTTGGCCCCCCCTCTTTAAAGTACCTGCCATAAAAGCCTTCATGGAAGGCCTCAAAAGAATAATTCCCCCCAGAGTGCCACCCTCACCTGTGTGGAACCTAAACATTGTTCTCACCAGGCTAATGGGGCCTCCCTGTGAACCTATACACAAATGTGAACTTCAATTCCTAACATGGAAAACTGTGTTTCTAGTAGCCATCACTTCCCTCAGAAGAGTCAGTGAGATACAAGCACTCACTATTCAAGAACCTTTTCTGCAAATGCACCATAATAAGGTTGTTCTACGTACTAATCCAAAATTCCTCCCTAAAGACATTTCTTCCTTTCACCTAAACCAATCTGTGAAACTACCCGTATTCTTCTCGCAACCACAGACCGTTGCAGAAAGGGCTCTCCACACACTAGATGTAAAACGAGCCTTACTCTACTACATCGAGAGAACACAACCCTTTCGTAAAACCAAACAACTGTTCGTTTCCTTCTCACCACCACATAAAGGCAACCCCATCTCCAAATCTGGGATAGCTAGGTGGATTGTCAAATGCATTCAGATTTGCTACCACAAAGCAAAAAAACCGCAATCCGTTCCCCCCTAAAGCCCACTCTACACGTAAGATAGGGGCTTCCATGGCATTCTTAGGGAACATCCCCTTAGATTATATCTGCAAAGCAGCTACATGATCAACACCACACACTTTCACTAAACACTATTGTGTAGATGTGCAAACTAAGCAACAAGCTAGTGTGGGCCAGGCTGTACTCAAGACATTGTTTCAAACCACTGCAACAGATACTGGTGGTTGCCGCTACGGATGGGTACTGCTATACAATCTATGTGTAATCTGCAGCTCATATGCCTCGAACGGCAAATGCTACTTACCAGTATACATCTGTTCTTGGCATGTGAAGCTGCAGATCTACACACGCCCACCTGCCTCCCAGGCTACCTTTATCTGTTCCAGTTTATCATATTTAGATACAGCACACATGGGCATCTTCACTGCTATTACTACGCTCCATCATATCCCTGCTGGCGAAAAACAATCTGAGGATGGAGACGAAGCCCATGCGCAATACGATCCAAAGGAGGAGTCACATAACTCGTGACTTCCAAAGACTTTCCAAGAGAAAAACAACTGCAACATCCGGGCCCAACACCAGATGGCGTTCTATGCACAGTGTGTAGATCTGCAGCTCTATATGCCAAGAACAGATGCATACTGGTAAGTAGCATTTGCCTTTCCTGATATTTAGATATTACAGTACTCTCTCTGAATTGTTAACTTCACTACAAACTAGACTCAAAGCAACTGTAACTTGAGCTCTGTTATGAAAGCCTGCCATTGCTCGGGGTGGAGAGAGTTTGGGTTCAGCATTTTGACATTTTATTTTCTCTCACTTTAAAAAGTCCGTTTCTCCTATATCTAGGTTTCACAAACTTCCAACCATTGACTGTTGCTCACAAATAGTTTTAAATAAATCTCTGCTCTCAATCCCAAACATCTCTACCTGTCTGTCTCATTAATTTTTTCTTTTGTCTTTCTTTAGGTCTCGCGTGCGTTGCAGGGCAGAGCCCTGCTCCGCCTCCGCGAGAGATTTTGTTGGAGAGGATTTTCAGAAGAGGGCTTTAAGCCCCGCCCCTCATTTCCATTGGCTGGCGTCCCCGTTTGTTAAACAGTGACCTGCCATTGGAAATTAGGTGTTTGGGTTGCCTCCCCTTGGCTTTCTGTGCCGGCCCATCCGGACTGGCTTGCCTGCTTTGCGTCTGTTGCAAAGCACTTCCTTATCTTTAAGGGGCCATGTGTTTCTAACACATGGCCCCATAAAGACAAGAGATCGGCTGCAGCGCGGTCCTCTTTCACTTTCGGGACCGCGCTTGCTAAGTTTTGTAGCACTGCCTTAGGTCTTTGCACACATGGTTTACATGCTACATTATGCTACCTCCTGCGGTCGAGAAACAATACACGTTTCCATTTCGTTGCAGAAATTTGAGTTTATTTCTATATTTATTTTAAAGCTTAGTTACAATCTTGCTGCTTTAAGACCTCGGAGCAGGACTCGGCAGCTTTGCTTGTAATTTCTTCCCTATTATGTGAGAAGGCCAGTCCCATCTCCTCGTTCTTGGCACCCCCAACTGCTTGTGCAATGTTTCCACAGTAGCAAGCCAGGCTCTTGCTTTCTGCGGCTGAGTGCCCCCACATGCAGATGGAAACACTCACAAAACATGTGGAGGCCAAAATACAAAGTTCGTGTTCGAATCATGGTTCATATAAGCCTCTCTGCATGCCGCGAGCTAACATGAAATTAGCATATTTGATGGAGAATGTCGAACAAAAATATGTAAACAAACCTCTTTGGGATTTCTCATTGTTTTCTAACACCTTAGTATAATGTAGATAATGCAGCATCTGTAATGTAATAATTAACACCACCGCTCCATCTGTTCACACCAGTGTTCCGGTATTAGTTTTACTCCGCATCGTTACCAGCTAAACAATATTATGCAAAATAATTAGGCTCACGCTGGTATTACATGTATCTGTGCAAAACGTTGCAGTTGAGATCCTTATCGCCTTTCTTGTACCTCAAAGATGTTTTCTCGTCCTATTTCACGCATTTGTTATTATTGGTGTCTGCTATTTGACTTTTTTCTCTGCCTTTGTGACCGTCTTTCTCGTTCTATATCTTTCCCATGTCTGTCTCCGTCTCTCGCTCTCACTCTGCTGCTCGCCTCTTTCTTTGTGCATCGCCTGTCTTCCCCACAGAACCCACTCATAAAGTTGGTATTAAAAATAGATTTGTAGACCAGCCAGCAGGCTTTTAGTCACAGCCTTTTGTTTATGGTGCAATTAGATTGGAAATTGTCGTTTTTCGTGTTTTAGACATTATCTGCCACGAAACAGCAATACTAAGGGGGGTAGGGGTAAGGATGGTGACAGGGTTTGAGTTTAACATATGGATGCACCAACGGCCTGCTCTCGTTTAAAAAGAGAACTGAAAGCCCTGTTGTAGATTATGCAAACTAGCTCAGAGCAGGCAGACCGTGACAGCAGTGTTCGCGTTTAGACAGTTGGAAATCGTTTGAATTCAGTGACTTCAAGAACCATGCAGTTAAATTAAAAACAATACAATAGCTTTAGAAATGTCTGAGAGTGGATGCAACACCTGAACTAGGAGAAGCGCCACAGCGGAACTTAACCCCATCCACAGGAATGACGAAGGCAGCAGCACACAATGGAACCAGACATCAGCAAACACAACAGGGTGACATCAGTGAGACCGAGGAGCTTGGAGATGGGCGATTCATTTACATAAGAAGCTCATGGTATTTAACAGATGTCTACTGCAGTTGACACCACCTGCAGCCGTTACTGCGAATGGTAGCGCTACCATTACCTACTACCGACCTTACTCACAAAGGGGGGAAATTTTGGACTATTATAGGGCACCTCAACTTGTAGAGATGGCCTGTACACCCTTGCATGTGCTGCATGGCCAAACACTCAAATGGTCCCAAAGGCGAGACCTATTGGCTATGCCAATGCTTGTTGTATTAACTGGTCTGGTACAGTCATTTAGAAAATTATTTACAGATTGGAGAATGTGTTACAGAGGTTACGATGAATGACCCTTCTGTTCGGCTGGGAACATAGGTGTTTACTGTTCAAGTTCTGTTTTTTTATGTTGTACACATTACTGATTATCATTTGCTTTTAATTGCATGCTTTATTTTTTACCCTTTCTTCTAGTCTTTTGGTCTTCTTTACTGTTCTGCTACTCACTCCCTATCTGAAGCTGTGTTGTGAAACAGTGCATGAAGTCAACCATTTTGGCTTTAAATGTTCAGGGTAGGAGAAAAAGGTGTTTGTGTTCGTTCTTCTCCCTGCCGCACTGCCTTTTATGTCTTCTGTCTTGTGTCCCATGTCCTGTTGCTTAGCTGCGCTGCCATCTCACTTAAGGAGACTTTCCTTTTGCATCTGCTGGCTATATTCTGTAATATGTGCTTAGGCGCACAGCGTAACTTCACTTTAGTAGCCCAAGACTCAGCCATGAAAAACAATATTCAGGGGAATTCTTTCAGTGTGCTGACAACAGGCTTTCCACCATAACTGATTGTTATAAATAAAGACTGAAAGCTCACGTCTGCTTCTATAAAATAGTCGAGCAAAAGGTTCCCTCAGACACCTCACTGCTACAGCTTTTGTATTAGTTTTTAGGTCTCGAATATATGAAAGTGCAAGCTGTCTGCTTGTGAAAGACCTATTGTGAATTTACAGTGGGCTTAGAGCTCAGCCATTGCTTGCCATTGTTTAACTTTATTATCACTCATTAGCTTGCGTTTTATTTGTTGCCTTCTGTGGGTTTCCCTCCTCTTATGTGTTTGTCCCTCCTCTGGCACGCAGCCTCTTTACTTGTGTCCATGCATTGCTCACTTTTTGGAAATTACACTTACCTTTTTTTAACAACTCCATGAGGGTGCATGTATTTTCCGGCTATCTCCTTCGTGTAATTCTTTCTTCTTCCTCTAACAGGCTGAACTGCGTCAGTTTCATCTTCTTAACACTTATAACATACAAAAATAGGGAGAGGCAATTTTGGGTCATTAAAAATTGCAATTTTTAAGAAATGTTTTAGCACCTTAGCTATTTTCAACGCAAATATCTCAGTTTCACAATTGCGAGACCGATTGCATTGCAAATGCTTGTTTTAATTGCCATCACTTAGATGTGTTGGTGAATTTCAGGCACTAACCTTAGAAGAACCCTTCTTTAAGTTACACAAGGGAATGAGTGGTTCTCTGCACCAACCCAAAGGTGGTCTACCCTTTCTACCTTAACCAATCAATTGGGTTACCGGTATTCTTTCCTCAACTAGACTCAGTTGTGGTAAAGGCTCTACATACATTAGATGTTAAGAGCTCGGATCTATTACATTGATAAAACTAAAGACTTTCGGAAAACTAAACAACTTTGTTGCTTTTTCACTCCTGCATAAAGGAAACCCCATTTCCAAATCAGGCAGTGATAGATGGATAATTAACTGCAGTCAAACTTATATGTATGTATGTGTATGTGTATATATATGTATGTGTGTATATATATATATATGTATATATATATATATATATATATGTATGTGTATATATGTATGTGTATATATGTATGTATGTGTATATATGTATGTATATATATGTATGTGTATATATGTATATATATGTATGTATATATATATGTATATGTATGTATGTATATATATGTATATATCGTATTCAAATCTCCAATAAAACGCACACTCGAACAAATATGCTTATGAAGAAGCTAATTTATTGCTCGCGAGCAATAAATTAGCTTCTTCATAAGCATATTTCTTCGAGTGTGCGTTTTATTGGAGATTTGAATACGAGTAATATTACCGGTGAGGGCATACCGGCTAACGCACCACCTGACATCGGGCTCAATCCCGGAAGGACCCGCTTTGAGAAGG